>NC_134206.1:317775932-318078962 GCF_965140235.1 Caretta caretta | reverse complement strand
CTCTTCTCCTGCCCTCTGTGGCAAAAAGAGAACAACTCTTCTCCATCTTTTTATGACAGCCTTTCAAGTATCAGAAGACCACTATATATTACCCCTTAATCTCCTCTTTTCCAAACTAAACTTACTCAGTTCCTTCAGCCTTTGCTCATGTGGCTTGCGTTCCATCCCTTTGATCATCTTTGTCACTCACCTCTGGATCCTTTCCAGTTTCTCTCCAACCTTTCTATACATTGGTGACCAAAATTGGACACAGTACTCCAGCGCCGAGTAGAGCGGTACTATCACCTCCCATGACTTGCATGCTGTGCCTCTGTTAATGCAACCCAAAATTGCATTTGCTTTTTATGTAACAGCATCACATTGCTAACTCATGTGATGCACCACAACTCCCAGATCCTTCTCAGCAGTGCTGCTGTCAAGCCAGTTTTCCCCAACTCTGTATTTGTGCATTTGGTTTTTCTTGCCTCAGTATAACACCTTATGTTGGTCTTTGTTGAATTTCATTGTGTTGTCTATAGTCCCGTTCTCCAATTTATCAAGATGCCTCTGAATTTTAGCTCTATCCTCCAAAGTATTGGCAACCCACCCTAGCTTCGTGTCATCTTATGGTATGTCTGCTTCTATATGGAGTAGAAGATGGCAGTCTTTACGAGGCCCACTTTGTTAAGTGAGAAATCACAACTAATGCTGTCAACCCAGCAACTGAATATTGATCAACAATCTCCTGGTCTTCAACAATTCAAGCCACCATAACAGCAGTCTTCAGGGCCAAGCAACACACCACATAGGTTTTGCTTCTATATCATAGAAATGTGACCTAGATAAAAAGCCAACCCTCACCAATTCCTATAACATCTTCTAAAAACCTCCAAGATAAACACATTGTACATGTAGGGTTTGATCATGCTGCATGTGGGGCAAGATTCACTGGTATGCTCCAGCTAATTTTGGACCACTCCATAAACCCTATTTAATGGGCTGAGCAGACCAGGTTGACAATGGATTTCCATTGTCAAAATGTTGAATAGGAGCTAGAAGGCACCAGTGAATCTAGCCTAGTTAGGAGAAACACATTTTAACAGAGTAAAGAGATTAATTCTGATCTGTGGATGCCCCTCATCCCCCTGATTCCTCCTCCACTCCCAGGGCTGGGCCCTTGCTCCCTATCTGACCCACACAAGCTGCTGCCAGATTCCGCCATCTCCCCAGAACTGGTGACTGGAGATCCCATCCACCCCCTGCATTTCATCTCCAAACTCCTCCTCTACCCGCTAGGGCAGTGGTGGGCAATCTGTGGCCCACGGGCCACATGAGGCCTATCAGGATACTCTGATCATGGGCTGCAGGACATTTTGCTGACATTGACCGTCTGCAGGCACGCCCCCCCTGCAGCTCCCAGTGGCCGTGGTTCACTGTTCCCGGCTAATGGGAGCTGCAGGAAGCGGTGGGCTGCAGGAAAGTGCTGGCTGCCGCTTTCCGCAGCTCCCATTGGCTGGGAACAGCGAACCACAGCCAATGAGAGCTGCGTGGGGGGCCATTCCTGCAGACGATCAACATCAGCAAAATGTCTCATGGCCCGCAATCAGATTACCCTGATGGGCCGCATGCGGCCCTTGGGCCGCAGGTTGCCCACCACTGCCCTAGGGAGAGGCATCTGCCCTCCATAATCTCCCCTGCAGCTCTTCCCTGCCCTTAGCCTCCACCCCCCCTCGGGCCCAGGACCCTCTCCCCATCTGCCACCCCACAGCCCTTCCTGTGAAGCTGCTCTCTCAGCCACAGTGGGACCTGGGAACCCCCAAACTGGCTACCTGTACTTAACCAGCCCACACACCCTGTGCAGCCTCCAACAACGTCCCGCCATCTGCCCCCCAACCCTTTCCCACTGAGCTCTTCACTGGTAAAGTGGCAGCTGCAGTGTAAGTCCGGGGTGGTGGTGGTCAGGCCCTGAAGGGGCCTGATGTAGAGTGGCAGGTGCAGGCAAGACACTATTGAGAGCAGTCCCAAGCAGTCCCGCACCCGAGGAGCCACAGCTATGATCTGAGCCATGCCGGGGGTAGGAAATAGATGGGGAGGGGGTGGCATAACTGCCCCAGCAGCCTGGCAGCTGGGCACCTCATCCTACTCCAGGCCCTGTTTGCTTATATGTAGACTGTGACGTAACTACAATGGGGTTCCTAAGATAGGGTGGCTGGTTGGGCCCCCATACCTCGTGGGCCCTGCTGTGACTGCACCACTTGCATCAGTGTAGCTATGACCCTGGCTAGCTCTGCTTGAGGTAGCGGGCTGAAAAAAGCAGTGTGGATGTTGTGGCAGAACCAGTGGCTTGGGCCACATGAGTCGAAGCCTGCCCAACCCCTGGGGTACATGATCAGGTGGCTAGCCAGAGCCACCAGTAGTGCCACATGGCCACACTGCTATTTTTAGCATGCTAGCTTGAGTCTGTCTAACCGCACTGGGAATCACACCTCCTAGCTGCAGTGGAGATATACCCTAAGGGCCTGATCCAAAGCCCATTGAAATCAATGGGAGTCTTTCCATCAACTCATAGATTCTCAGGCTAGAAGGGACCATTGTGATCATCTAGTCTGACCTCCTGCATAACACCAGCCAGAGAACGTCTCCAAAATATTTTCTGTTTGAATTAGAGCACAACATTTAGAAAAACATCCAATCTTGATTTAAAAATTGCCAGTGATGGAGAATCCATCACAACCTTGGGTATATTGTTCCAACAGTTAATTACCCTCACTGTTAAAAAAAAATGCTTTATTTCTAGTCTAAAGGTGTCTAGCTTCAATTTCCAGCCACTGGATCTTGTTATACCTTTGTCTTTAGAGTGAAGAGTCCATTATCAAATATTTGTTTCCCATGTACATACTGATAGACCACGATCAAGTCATCCCTTAACTTTCTCTTTGCTCATTGACTTAAATGGGCTTTGGAGCAAGTCCATAATAACCATGCACCTGGGTTTAAAACAGGAGGGATACAAATAAATAGCCCAAATACAAATTTTGAAAGCTCAATCAAACATTCCTAAGATAGTGTTTTTGTCAGTAATATGCTCGCCCCAAAACTTTTACCACAGCATTCCATTATCTATTCCATTTATTTACAGATTAGATATTTAACAATGGCAAATACTCAGTGACAGATGCTGTACCTAAGGCTGTGCATGGGGGGTCTATTGTAACACCTTTTTTGGTTTGCTTATATCTGTGAAAAGCCCAGAGTAAAGATTATTCTCCATATGTTAATGATGGTGACTTCACATAGATGTTTTGAACTTATCTTAAGTTGTAAGAGTGTTGGTCTTAAGTGATTCATATTATAAATTTAAAATTCCTATATTTCCTACACTTACGTTGTTTTTTAAATATGGACGACTTACAAAGAGACTTCTGTACAAACAGTTTTATTGATCACCAGGAAGCAAATTAACTGGAAAGCAGATTCCCCTCGGAGGAAAAATTAATGGATTTGAAGTCTCAGATACATTTTTCCTTGAAATAGCAGTTTGCAATTCCAGGAATAAATCAGAAGACTAACTGACTGAATTTGGCTCCCCTTTCAGGAACATTTTGCTGAACACAACTTGATCTTTGACCTGTAAAAAAATCAAGCACACACAGGTTACTTTCTATTTCAAACAGTGCATTGCCTGCAATTAGACAATTCTATTGCATGTCCCATTAGCTTTTATCTGTTAGTCAGGATTTATATTGCGCCTTTCTCTCTTTTCCTTTTAGTTAGAATTATTACTACTCAATAATACTTCCTGTATTATCACATTTCCATATGTAAAATACTGTTGTTACCAGCTGGGATTATTTTCTCCTACATTTTTTTCTTACTTAGTTAATTTCATTGTATTAATACACTTTTAAGATGCAGTGGTTAGGCTGAACAATGAAGAGGCCTGGAGGTACACTGGAGTGCACTGAGTGAGGCTATGGGCCGCAGGTTACCCACCACTCCTAGATATTGAATAGTGAAAGTAAAATATATATCGATCAGCTTCCTTATTTACTGTGCACCAGCCAAAGAAACACACTGAAAGAAACAGTGATATATGGGGAAAAAAAGCGCATATGGTGATGTAATTAAAGGCTATTGTAATGCATGAATGTGAGGGCAGATAAGTTTGCATAGATACATTTAACGGACAATTCTAGATTTTTTGAGTGCTTTGCTTCCCAACTTCAACATTCTTTTAATGTATCTTTCATTTTGAATGGAATTGAACAATGATAAATAGCACTTCACATCTTCAAAGCTCTGCAAACACTATTTTGCCATTGCTGAAGGCAACCACCAATTACTTCTAAGAACAAATATTAAAAAAAAAAAAAACAGATTGGGAAATGAAAATGAGGCTGTTGTAAATGGTGAATATCAGCAGACATGAAATAGATGAAGAACATTCAGAGCAAGGATTGCTGCCATGTTTACAGACCATTACAGTCTGAACCAAAGCTATATATGGAGTTATATGTGTGTGCTAGCCCTGAATGTTCAAGGCCAGCAAAACTCCTAGAGGCTTGATTTTGAATTTAATCTATGTGACTAAAAGAGAGTTTATTTCTGCGTGAGCACACACAAAAATTTTCTCAGGCTATTTTCTTGTTCTCTAGTACACAGTGTCATCACTTATGAATGTCTGTCTCATTATCCAACTATGGAAGCTGCATCCCAACATGCACAGGACCTGTGGTTAGAAAGTAGTTTCTACACATAGGAGAAGTGTGATCTCTGGGCAGATCGAAGCACTTATCTAAAAGATTTTTTGCAAGGCAGGGAAAGAGAGTAGAGCCAGATGACGTGAGATGTGAACAGCACATATAGATAAGATAAACAAAGGAGGGTGGATTTGACAAGGCTGAAACTCTCACTTTCATGCTGCTCAGTGTCTACAAGAAAACATACCTGATATGATCCCTTTTGCAGCTTTCTACCACCTCAAATTACATAAGGTAAAATTTGCCTCAGTGCAACTGGCCTGCCGAAGGCTCTCTGGTCACTTAATCCCTACTTAAGGGGAGTAGTAAGATTTAACAGTGAAAAAAAAAACATAAGGCGGGGTGATATGTGAGCATATGGTGGAGTGGAGAATTTTGGTCGGTCGCCAGGAAGGTGTGCCTGGCAGCTCAGAGAGATGGTTGCCTGTTCTTCTCTTTATCCCTCCTGCAGTCGTACAGCAGGGCTAGGAGAAGCTATCTAGTGGGTTTGCAAAATTGAGTGTGTGAGGAATAGTTTCCCTGTCAGATTAGACTAGAAGACCAGACTGTCCCTCCAAGCCTGAGAGAGCCCCAGTTTTCTGAGTTATCTGGCATCTGGTCATCCTTTTTCTAACAGGTGAAGGGCAATCAGATCTGCAAGGTGTCATGACACTCTAACATTTGACAGCTCTGTCAGACCTCCCCTCAGCTCAGAAAAGGTCACTTACTATACAGCCCCGAGCACCATTTGGTCTGGGGAATGTGCACTGGGTTAGGAGCCAAGAGACCGCAGCTTCTGGTCTCTCCTCTTCAGCTGACTGTTTTGATATTTCTGTTTAGTTCACAACCTTTTTTCCAACCCAAGGCCTCATATCCCTATGCCAGCAGGCCTGCAGCTATCAGGGGGGTTACAAAAACAGACGCACCACCATCTTTTTGTAAAACAAACAGGGAAAAGACCAGGAAATACAGACTTCTCCAGTTTTCTAGGACACATGCTCACATCCTTTACTTCAGAGTAGAAGTGTTTTTTAGGGCCTTGGATGGGTTCTTTGCACTGGAGTGAACGTAATCCATAAAGAGCATAGCATCACCTTAGCATCCACAGAATGCCTCTATTCTACTCCAGAACCCAGCGTCTTCCAGTGAAGAGCTTAAGTAGCAGCCTACCGGTCAGACAAAATAATTTGCATCAAGGCTGGCCTTTCAGAATATCAGAAATCATCCAAAAGAAACAGCCCTGATGTTAGGGGGCTTATTCCTTCACCCACTTACTTCCCTAGTCCTTCTCGCATGAACAGAGAGCAACAATACCCAAAGTCCAAAGGTGCAAACAATTCAATGTTTATTGGGGTGAACTTCCAGCAAGAATGATTCCAGTTTCCTTCCTTAGTGTCCCCCTTCCCAGCTCTGACACCACAGAGTCTTACCTGTGTCCCTGTTCCCATTTCTCCCCTTAGCCAAACATGATTCCAATTTCCCCACCCCCATTCCCTGTTCCCATTTCTCCCCCCCACACACACACTTCCTGATTGACTGCAGACTATATAGTAAAACTTGAGTTCTGCTTAGTTATACCTTAACCAATCATTTTACTGAAATTTAACTAACCAATACTAACATATTGTAACATGATTATGTAACCAATTATATCCCACCACCTTAATTAGTTTACACCCAGCAAAATTAATTATACAGCAGACAGAAACAATCACAGAACCAGACAGAGATTATACAGACAAACAATAGGGAAATGGAGACTACAGTGATAGAACAAACACAGAAATGAGGATTTCACATCCCACCTATTGATAAGTGAGTTCTTGCCAGACAGGATGCTATCAAACTAAGTTTCCTTTTACATTTTCTAGGCACTTCCCTTTCTCTGGAGGCGATAGGCATTATCAGAACAGGATTGTATTCCTAACAGCCCAATAGCACCTTCTTTCAATGTGACTAGGTTGGAATGTGAGGATATGACCGTTGGCTTCCCAGCTTATGGCTGCCTCTGCTGATTAGCCAACGGCCTTAGCCTAACCACAGGGCCTCAGACTGTCATAGTAAGAGAAGGACCTTACACCGGCAGACAGTGATTTTGATTCTTTCTTTTATACCTCTATAACTAGCCAAGTGATAAGAATACACCTAAATTCTTAAGAGTATAGGCCTTTACAGACAGGTCTGAATATCTATATCCTAGCACCTGATAACATTCCCTTAACTATACACACAACACAACAGGAAATCCTAGAAAAATAAGCGCTTGCCTATTACTCTGATCCATACTCTGATTGGCTGGTGAAAGAGAATCAAAGTGTTTAGGACTCAACCTAAGGAATGTGCTGATGATATCCTTTATTTTTGCAAAAGTGATCAGTTGTAGGGGAAAAAGGAGGTTCACTCCTGAGGTCATCTTCAATTTCTGTACACTGCACATGCTTTATCCTACAAATGTAGCATACATAGTCGCTTTAGTCACTGCACACTATAAAAGAAAGGATGGGTTAACTGCTAAACAGTATTTGGATTTGAAGTAAATGCTCTGTTTAGAGTTCCTTTCAGTGGGTTATTTACTATACTTCCCGCGCTGTTTTGAAATATGTACTGTACTTTTAGTCCTGGCATAAGCCTCTCCTTTTTTTTGTTTGGTGTCACATCATATCTGAGCATAGTGCCACAAGCTGCTTGAACTCAGGTATAGGGAAGATGTCCTCTTTGGCCCAAAGTAGCATGGACAGTACTGTATTTACAGTACTACTTTGTTTTCAGTAAACAGAGGAAAGTACAGATTAAGAAGTGAATTCAGGTTACCTAGAGTGAGAGGGACTGCACAATGTAAATTTCACTCATAACCAAGAATTCCAGTGAAATGCTTTATAATATCTCCTTTCCCCAAAAAGCTGAATAAAGAGAGTGCAAGAGGAAGAGTTTGTGTGTGCTAACTGGGGCAACGTATCAGTGACTTGCCCTTTTGCATTTAGAAGCCTTTGCAGAAGTCTGACACACTGACAACTTTTCAGACGACTTGCAAGAATTTCCGAGGAGATGCCAGCACATCAGGCCGTGAGCAATTGGAGTGTGACAAGAGTGAGTGGTGTAGTGTTTGACTGTGCCTACTGCATGGGCTTTAAACCAATTATGTCTTTAGATCATACATGACATCAGTCAAGTAATTTCAGCTCAGGCCTGGAAGACATTTTCCCTCATCACACAGCACCACACAATTTGAATCCCTTAGATAAAAATAACTAGCATATAGAAAGTTCTTAGCTCATTAATATAGACGGTTCCATCCCTTTATAATACCTCATACTTCTTTCAGTTGTTAAACACAAAAGCTCAAAATGTATCATTAAATTAGAGGTGAGAAGACCTGGTAGATCAGCTAGTGTATCTTCCCACCAGTGCTATTCCCTGGAGTACATATTCTTGTCTGTTTGTTAACTTCCCCAATGTTAGAACTGCCACCACCTGCCTTGAGAGATGATAATGTAATCTAATAGCTCTCACACTGTTAGGTAGCTTTCCCTGATATCCAATGAAAGCACACTACTTGTATAGATTTCAGAGTAGCAGCCATGTTAGTTGAAAAGAAAAGGAGGGCTTGTGGCACCTTAGAGACGAACAAATTTATTTGAGAATAAGCTTTCGTGAGCTACAGCTCACTTCATTGGATGCATGCAGTGGAAAATGCAGTAAGGAGATTTATATACACAGAGAACATGAAACAATGGGTGTTACCATACACACTGTAACAAGAGTGATCAGGTAAGGTGAGCTATTACCAGCAGGAGAGCGGGGGCGGGAGGGAACCTTTTGTAGTGATAATCAAGGTAGGCCATTTCCAGCAGTTGACAAGAATGTCTGAGGAACAGTGCGGGGTGGGTGAGAAGGGGAATAAACATGGGGATTCAACCGCATTTGCTCCAACCCCTTAGACAGAGACAAACACCTACAAGATCTCTATCAAGCGTTCTTACAACTATAATACCCACCTGCTAAAGTGAAGAAACAGACTGACGGAGCCAGAAGAGTACCCAGAAGTTACCTACTACAGGACAGACCCAACAAAGAAAATAACAGAACGCCACTAGCCATCACCTTCAGCCCCCAACTAAAACCTCTCCAACGCATCATCAAGGATCTACAACCTATCCTGAAGGACGACCCATCACTCTCACAGATCTTGGGAGACAGGCCAGTCCTTGCTTACAAACAGCCCCCCCAACCTGAAGCAAATACTCACCAGCAACCACACACCACACAACAGAACCACTAACCCAAGAACCTATCCTTGCAACAAAGCCCGTTGCCAACTGTGTCGACATATCTATTCATGGGACACCATCATAGGGTCTAATCACATCAGCCACACTATCAGAGGCTCGTTCACCTGCACATCTACCAATGTGATATATGCCATCATGTGCCAGCAATGCCCCTCTGCCATGTACATTGGTCAAACTGGACAGTCGCTACGTAAAAAAATAAATGGACACAAATCAGACGTCAAGAATTATAACATTCAAAAACCAGTCGGAGAACACTTCAATCTCTTTGGTCACTCGATTACAGACCTAAAAGTGGCAATTCTTCAACAAAAAACTTCAGAAACAGACTCCAACGAGAGACTGCTGAATTGGAATTAATTTGCAAACTGGATACAATTAACTTAGGCTTGAATAAAGACTGGGAGTGGATGTGTCATGACACAAAGTAAAACTATTTCCCCATGTTTATTTCTCCCCCCGCCCAACTGTTCCTCAGACGTTCTTGTCAACTGCTGGAAATGGCCCACCTTGATTATCACTACAAAAGGTTCTGTCCCCCTAGCTCTCCTGCTGGTAATAGCTCACCTTACCTGATCACTCTTGTTACAGTGTGTATGGTAACACCCATTGTTTCATGTTCTCTATGTATATAAATCTCCCCACCGTATTTTCCACTGAACGCATCTGATGAAGTGAGCTGTAGCTCATGAAAGCTTATGCTGAAATACATTTGTTAGTCTCTAAGGTGCCACAAGACCTCCTTTCCTTTTTACTTGTACAGACTAGCTCAGGAGTAAATTACTCAAAACAATCATCATTATTATTTGTATTCCTTGCCACTCTTCCCCAATTGCTTAATAAATGCATTATTATTCTAAAACCATAGAAGCAGAAATTGTTTAGCCATCCACAGAATAGATATCGCATGTAACGCATAAACTTCCCCACAGTTACCTCTATACCTCAGCCCTGATATGTGGGTACCATTTCTATCACAGGTGCTGCCTCTGTGGGTGCTCTGGGGCTGGAGCACCCATGGGGGGAAATGGTAGGTGCTGAACACCCCCGGCAGCCCCCCTATCAGCTCCCCCATCCCGCTAGTGCCTCCTGCCCCATGGTGGGCCCCGCCAATCAACGCCTCCCTCTCCCTCCCCTTGCCTCCCGACCACCGCAATCAGCTGTTTCAGAGCATGCAGGAGGCTGTGGGGAGGAGGAGCAGCGAGAACGTGAGGAGCTCGGGGTAGGGGGCAGAACTGGGGTGGGGTGAGGGTGGAGCAGGGGGCAGGAAGAGGTGGGGGGTGGCGTAGAATGGGGGCAGCAAGAGGCAGGGCATGGGTGGGGCCTTGGGGAAAGGGGTGGAGTGGAGGGGGGGCCTGGGGTGGAGCCGGGGTGTCAAGCACCCCCCAGCATTTTGAAAAGTCAGCACCTGTGATTTCTGTGGAGGAAAGCGTGACTCAATCTCCCTGCTAATTCAATCCTTGACTTTTTGGCTGTCACTGAACAAGGGTCTAAGGTAGGGGCAATGTTGGGAGTACTTTATACTAATAGTGAGAACTGTTGATTAGGAGCAGGGCTGAGACCATAATTTCATTTCACATAAGCCACCAAGTAACCATCCAATGCTAACTAGAGACTTTTTGCAGTAGATGTTTTTGTGAAAAAATTCCCACCATTGCCAAGGTGAGGTCCTTGGAATAGCTGTTTTAGAACTAGAGTCATATTGTTTGTTTTTAGTAATAACTTAGAATATTTATTATTGTACATGTTTTTGCTAATGGTGATAAAAGTTGTATAATATGAGAAATGGGAACTGCCCCTTTAAGAAGAGCAGGGGAGGGGTGGGGGGCTGGAGCACCCTGAGTGAGTTACGGCGGAAGCCAGTGTTCAATGTGTGTGTGTTGCTGTCAGAGGAGGCTGGCCTATAGTTGAGCACTGAGGAGATCTCTGATTGCCAGAAGCTCCTAGAGCAAAAGGGTTCAATTCCCAGAATAAACAATGTTCTCTTGGAAAAGCTGTGTCTTGTGATCAAGGGTGGGCCAGTTCTATTGGTGCTAGTGTAGACAGAGATCCAGCTGGCTGCCTGCATTTTTTACCAAAGTATCATATAGATAGGCTTGGAGAAGGGTTAGATGACACAATGGTTAAATGCTAGCAGCCACCTGGAGGCCTGTCAACTAGAACACTCCCACTGCTCCCATTGCCGTGACACAACAATCTTAACTATACAGTTTAGAATGTACATAGCATGATGCAGTTTTACCAAATACCCTATGACAGAATCTTAGAAACGTGGGGCTTGAAGGGACAATGAGAGGGTCAGCTAATCCATCTCCCCAGGCTGAGGTAGGACCAAGTAAACCCAGACCACCCCCGACTGGTGTTTATCCAACCTTCTCTTAAACACCTTCCATGACAGGGACACCACAACCTCCCTTGGTAACCTATTCCAGTGCTTAACTGTCCTTATAGTTAGACATTTTTTCTAATATCTAACTTAAATCTTCCTTGCTGAAGATTAAACTGATTGTTTCTTGTCTTGCCTTCAGTGTATGTGGGGAACAACTGATCACTCTCCTCTTTATAACAGCCTTAAACATATTTGAAGACTGTTATCATCTTCCTCCTCCAGTCTTCTTTTCTCAAGACTAAACATACCCAGATTTTTTAACCTTTCCTCATAGGTCAGCTTGTCTAAACCTTTTATCACTTTTGTTGCCCTCCTCTGGACTCTGTCCAGCGTCAACATCTTTCTTAAAGTGTGGTACCCAAACTAGACACAATACTCCAACTGCTGAGTACCTCCCATGTCTTACATTCAGCATGCCTTCTAATGTACCCCAGAATATATTCCTTTTTTGCAACTGCATCAGATTGTTGGCTCATATTTAATTTGTGGTCCGCTGTAACCCCAGATCCCTTTTGCCAGAACTACTGCTTAGCCAGTTATTCCCCATTTTATACTTGTGCATTTGATTTTTCCTTACTAAGTGTAATATTTTGCACTTGTCTTTACTGAATTTCATCTTGTTGATTTCAGACCAATTCTTATTAAGATCATCTTTAAATTACAATCCTAACCTCCAAAGTGCTTGCAACCCCTCCCAGCTTGGTGTCATCTGCAAATTTTAAAAGCATGCTCTCCTCCATTATCCAAATCATTAATGAAAATATTGAATAGTATCAAACCCAGGACGGACACCTGTGGGACCCCGATAGGTACGCCCTCCCATTTTGACTGTGAACCATTGATAATTATTCTTTGTTTATGGTTTTTCCACAGTTGTGCCCCTACTTTACAATAATTTCATCTAGACCACATTTCCCAAGTTTTCTTATAAAAGTGTAAGTGGGACAACATCCAAAGCTTCCCTAAAATCAAGATAAATCACATCTACTGCTTTCCCCCATCCACTAGGTCAGTAACCCAACGAAAAAGGAAATTAGGTTGTTTTGACATGATTTGTTCTTGACAAATCCATATTGGCTATTACTTATCAACCACTCGTCCACTAGATGCTTAAAATGGATTTAATAATTGTTCCAGTGTCTTTCTAAGTATCAAAGTTAGGCTGACTGGTCTATAGTGCCCAGGTCCTCTTTGTTCTCCTTTTTAACAATATGTACTATATTTGCTTTTCTCCAGTCCTCTGGGACATCACCTGCCCTCCATGAGTTCTTTATGATAATCACTAATGGTTCAGAGATTTCTTCAGCTAGGTCCCTAAATATCCTAGCGTGAACTAAATCAGGCCCTGATGACTTGAATATATCTAACTTATCTAAAGATTCTTTCTTAGAAGCTTAGCCTTTCTGTTTTTGTTCCTACATGCACTATTCTTTTGTATTCATCATTAGCAATTTGTCCATGTTTCCACTTTTTGTAGGATTCCTTTTTTCTTTTATTTTCAGGTGTGCCTTTAATATTGTTGCTGATAAACTACCAGCTTTTTGGAACTCCTTTTCTCCCTTAGATGTTCTTCGTATAGGACCTAATCTGCTAATTATCTGAGTTAGTTAAAGTCTGCCTTTAAAAAGTCCATTGTCCATAGTCTGCAGCGTTCATTCCTTCCTTTCCTTAGAATCATGAAATCTATCATTTCATGATCTCTTTCACACAAGCTACTTTCCACCTTCAAATTCACAACCAATTCCTCCCTATTAGTCAGAAGCAAGTCTAAAATGGTTGCACCCCGGTTATTTCCTCCACAATCTGAAACAAGAAATTGTCCCAAACACATTCAAAGAACTTAATGGACATTTTGTGTTTTGCCAACTTTTCCAACAGATACCTGGGTAGTTAAAGTCCCCCATTACTACCAAGTCTTATAGTTTGGATATTTCTGTTATGTGTTCTAAAAATACCTCACCCACCTCCTTCTCCTGCAATATACTGTGTTCATCCCAATGGTTTTCTTTAGCATATTATTAGTGTGAAATCACTTTTACACACAGGAATTAGCAAATCATATTATACCATAAGTTCATTTGGCTCTGGGTAGTATTAATGGCAAATGATTTTGTGACCCATAGTTTGTCTAAGCTCTTCATTCATCATACAAGAAGGCTGGCTAATATAGCTAGTTTTCTTTGGAAAAATGAAGTGGAGAGGAAGACACAAGGAAAAAGAAATTTGCAAGGAATGGAAAATAAAAAGTAGAACATAGCAACAAAATTACTCATAAATAATCAGGAACAACAGAAATCTGTATGGTATTTCTGCATTATCCACAGGGAATTTCTCCTGGGATTTTTCCTGTTGTTTTCTGCTCTACTTGGTCCACTCCTAATAGCAAATATCAGTGCAAACCTTGAGCAAGGTCACTCTAAGTTTATTTATGAATTAATTAAACTGAAAAGTTAGTAAAAGCCAGGATCAATAGAAATCTGCACAAAAACTCCTGGAAACCATACAAGTCACAGAAACTTCACAGGGATTGCAGATTTCTGAGGAACATTCAAATAATACCTCATGCTAGTGCTGGCCAAAGGATAACAATTCTGTTTCATGACAATGTTTGAACTTTTGAAATTTATTTTTGTTCCACATTGGAACAAAGACAAAAGCTTTTGAATGTTTTTGTAAAACAGAATTGTGTCAAAATGTCCATTTTCAGATCAAAAAGGTCAAGTTTTTGATTTGTGTCTCTTTCTGGTAAGAGGTGACTGGAAAGTGACTGGGCCTCAGAAAACTTCCCGTCAAAGTCTTTGTCGAAATCTATACATATTCATAAAATGTTTTGGCTTTAATGAAACAGCATATTTCAAGATAAAATACATTTAGTCAAACTATTCTCATCTAGTCTACCCTATGCTTTTAAAAGGCCCATCTAAAAAATGAGTTTCTAGTAAGGCTGTCAAGCAATTGAAAAAATTAATCGTGATGTTAAACAATAATAAAATACCATTATTTAAATATTTTGGATGTTTTCTACATTTTCAAATATATTGATTTTAATTACAACACAGAATACAAAGTGTACAGTGCTCACTTTATTTTTATTGTAAATATTTGCACTGTAATAAACAAAAGAAAGTGTTTTTCAATTCACCTAATACAAAGAATGTAGTGTAATCTCTTTGTCATGAAAGTTGAACTTAGAAATATAGAATCATGTACAAAAAATAACTGCATTCAAAAATAAAACAATGGAAAACTTTAGAGCCTACGTGTCCACTCAGTCCTACTTCTTGTTTTGCCAATCACTCAGAAAACAGGTTTGTTTACATTTGCAGGAGATAATGCTGCCTGCTTCTTGTTTACAATGTCACTTGAAAGTGGGAACAGGCATTCGAGTGGCACTGTTGTAGCTGGTGTCACAAGATATTTATGTGCCAGATGTGCTAAAGATTCATATGTCCCTTCTTGCTTTAACCACCATTCCAGAGGACATGTGTCTATGCTGATGACAGGTTCTGCTCGATAACAATCCAAAGCAGTGTGGACCGACCCATGCTTATTTTCATCATCAGTTTCCACATCAGAGTGTTGCTCTTTTAAGACTTCTGAAAGCATGCTCCACACCTCGCCCCTCTCAGATTTTTAGAAGGCACTTCAGATCCTTAAACCTTGGGTCCAGGGCTGTAGCTATTTTTAGAAATCTCACATTGCTACCTTCTTTGCATTTTGTCAAATCTGCAGTGAAAGTGTTCTTAAAATGAAGAATATGTGCTGGGTCATCATCCAAGATTGCTATAACATGAAATATATAGCAGAATGTGGATAAAACAGAGCAGGAGACATACCATTCTCCCCCAAAGAGTTCAGTCACAAATGTAATTAATGCATTTTTTTTAAATGAGCTTCATCAGCATGGAAACATGTCCTTTGGAATAGTGGCCAAAACATGAAGGGGCATATGAATGTTTAGTATATCTGGCACATAAATACCTTGTAATGCTGGCTACAAAATTGCCAGAGAACGCCTGTTCTCACTTTCAGGTGATGTTGTAAATAAGAAGCAGGCGTTATCTCCTGTAAATGTAAACAAACTTGTTTCTCTTAGCGATTGGCTGAACAAGAAGTAGGACTGAGTGGACTTGTAGGCTCTAAAGTTTTACATTGTTTTGTTTTGGAGTGTAGTTATGTAACAAAAAAAAATTCTATATTTGTAAATTGCACTTTCACAATAGAGATTGCACTACAGTACTTGTATGAGGGGAATTGAAAAATACTATTTCTTTTGTTTATCATTTTTATCGTGCAAATATTTGTAATAAAAATAATATAAAGTGAGCATTGTACACTTCATATTCTGTGTTGTAGTTGAAATCAATATATTTGAACGTGTAGAAAAAAATCCAAAAATATTTAATACCTTTTAATTGGTATTCTATTGTTTAACAGTGTGATTAAACGTGCGATTAATCGTGATTACTTTTTTTTAGTTAATCGTGTGACTTAACTGCGATTAATTGACAGCCCTAGTTTATAGGCATCTTTAGGGGAAAATCTATCTATTTGTAACTGTAAATCCATAAAAAAAAGGATACACCCTATCTTCATATAATAACAGCTGCTATTTATGACAAGTTACAAAAAGTTTTTCAAGGACAAAAGCTGCATGTGACTCTGTAGGACAAACTCTCCTCCAGTCCTTGCTCAGAACTCGGCAATACTCAGTAACCTTTTGCCATTGACCTCTGCTGCAGTGCTTATCTACTTTTTTTCAGGCACCTGACCTTTTACAGAAAAAAATTATAACAAACCAGAAATGTACTAAATGTACTAAAATAGCTTATAGATCTGCCTGTAAAACAGCTCTCTGCTATCAGCTGAATTATCTTCCTGTTTACTGTCATCTGTCTCCCTCTTCTACCCACCACAGTCTGGGATAATTAGTTTGTTGAGTTATATTCTCGATTTGTCAGATAAACTGCTCAGGGCAATAGCCTTGTATTCTTACATGTCTGTAAAATGCCACAAACATATAGATTAGTAGTAATAATAACAAAAAGACCTAGAAAGTGTAAATATGTAAGTGATCATAAATAGACTTTGAAGTTAAAACTCTATCAGAATGAATGAACTTCCATTTCAGTCTCAGGGCCAAATTCACTAGGGGTAAAAATATTCTGGAGTACCAAAGGATTTAGGCTGCAATGCGTGTAGGAACTGACACCACTTTGGTACTTTTGAAAATGTTATCCTAGAGTTGATGCAGAGAGAGACACATGTCTACCACCACATTCCCTTGGGGTTTCAGCCAGCTAATTGGAGGCAGCCGTAGTATACAGATGAAGCTCACTAGAAGATCTGCTGTTAGAAGATTTGAACCTTAAATCCTTCTCATCCATAGAAAACTTTTCACACTAGGGAGCTCTCTCCCAGAGTTTATGCTGGTATAAATCAAAGTGAACCCTAGGTGATTTTGGTTCTCTGACTATAGCGCAATCATGTGTAACCCTTCTGCCAGTCAGAGTTGGCAGCAACAAGGGCTGGGTTCAGTATCTAGGGGTTCCTGTTCAACAATACAACACAAAACTGGCTCGAGCCCACACCCAGTGACCTGGGACAATTACACACCACCCCCGAGTGCTTCTAAGAGGCAATACTTCCCTTCTCGCAAGCACAGAGTCTGAGCGTAGCAAAAAAAGCCTTTAATAAAAGGAGGGAAATAATGCGGTATTAATTTGGGGAAACACCACAAACAGGGTTTATAAACATAAACCACGAGCAAAAACCCCACCACCTAGTAAGTTGGTCAGTGTTTGTTTCCCCTCAAGTTCTTAAGTCCAGCAACCCAAAGATGCCTGTACCTTCTCTGCACCCCACTCACAGTTGTTGGACAGTGCAGACACAGAGGTCAGAGGTGCATCCTCAGAGTTCACCTCCCGCCCTGGGTGGAGGCGGGGAAGGAGGCACCTTACTCACTTCACTGCTCAGGCATTCACTCACTGCCCCTCTCTGTGGGGCTCTGCCCTGCACTCTTCGCCAGCCAACCCTCTCCGCCAGCTGTCCTACTGCTGCTTGCCACACGTAGATGTCTTCAGGGCCCCCCACTTAACACAGCTCTCAGCAATTTCAGCTGTTAGTGAGGGAGCCTCACTGCTGGTGTACACTGGACAATCTCTTGAATCAGAGACTGTCCCAGAGCACATTGAATACTTAGACCTTGGTATCAATGATTTCAGCTCCACAGCATTTAGCAAGACTCTCAACTGAGTCTAAATTAGCTCTGTTATTCCACAGTGGAGAGGGAGAAAGGGTCAGCTAGCATCTGGGGTCTTTAGGCTCACATGCATTGTCTCAGAGTTTTGAAGACCTTCAAGAAATTTTAGCCACATTATTGTCAGACATTCACATGTGGTGTTAATATCTGAATATGCTTTGGACAACCTCCCCCCGCCGGAAAAAGCTACCATTTTTCTGAGTTTGAAGTGGGAAGTGAGCTTAATAGTGGGGCTGATCAGAACCTGGAATTCCCATTTTGGGGGAAATTTAAAAAAAAAATCATTCCATATTGGCAAAAAACTCAACACTTCAACATTTCCCACAGAATGGGAATTCCAAAATTTTGTTTAGAAAAAAATCAAAGCCCCTTTTCAAAACAAAATCGATGATTCTCCCTGAGTGGCCCAGAGATACAGCAGTCTTTGTTTCCAGGCTCCCTGCCATACAACAGGAAAATGGGCAATCCTGGGAGCCCCAGCTCAAAAGTGTCCATTTAATCAAATCTGCATTTTCCAACAGTAAATGTTCCATCTGAAAACTTCTGACCAGCTCCAGCTAATAGATGTAAGCAGGTTTACATTCCAGAAGTGACTAGTGATTTTGGGTGCCTCCATTTTTGGGTGCACATTTTAAGGCACCTTAAAGAGACCTGATTTCAAGACGACGACTTTCAGCACTCCTGAAAAACAGACCCTTGGGTTCCAATTTTACCCATGTAGATGCAGCCTAAGAAGTAAGTGTGACTGTCAAAGTACAAGGCAGAAGCGAAGTTGTATTAGAGAGTAACTTGATACAAGCTCAGATGTTGTCAGGAATCAGGGCCTGTAGCAGAGCTAGTTTCCAGGCAGCCCTATCCTGCAGCAGGCTGCCTGATGGCTGAAGGGCTGAAGAGCTCAGCAGGACAGCTCTTAATCCAGCAGTAGCAGCAACTCAAAGGCTGCTAAGTGCTCATGCCCACCACTCTGGCTGTTCCTGCCTTGTACCCAGTTTTGCCTCTGTTCTGACCATGCCTTGAACCCTTCTTTGCCTGATACCCTGCCCTCCAGTTTGACCCTTGGCTCTGGCTTCTGACTACTGACTCTCGCTTAGACCCTCGTCCTTGGTTCCTGATGTCTGCTCCAACCACTAGACGTGACGCCTGCTCTGACCAGTAGGCTATACTGCCCTTGTCCTGCTTGCCTGATAAACACCATGGTGATGGGCATGGTGTGGGGACTTGGATAGATAGATATATAAAAGAGCATATATGAAATCTGAAAAAAAAAATCTATTTCACCTGAGAGACTTGTTCATATGCAGAGATTATTTTTTTATTCAGAGCACACATTGATCATTTCAGAGGGAGGTCTGTATGCACAATAGTAGGATATAATGCTCAGAGAGAGAGAGGTAGATAAAAATGTCAAAAAATTATTCCATATTTCAGATAAATGAATATTTTGCTGTTTTCTTTTCTGAGAATATCCAAAAGAACTTTTAAGTGGTTAATATTTCTTCTCCACTGACCAGAATTAAACTTGCCCCAGATTTATGATCCTAGACAGTATTTTTCAAAGTCAATAACTTGCTGCTCAGGTAGGATTTCCCCAAGCTTGCACAGTTAGATGTCTGCCCAGAGATTTTCAACACTTTTCTACTCTGGAGCAAAAGGCCCTGGGGAATCTTATCATAAGGTCAATTATGGATGGATGGATGAATGGAGAGTTCAGGTCTTTTGCACAATTACATTAGTCTTCATTTTGTTGCAGACTAGAGGGGAATAGAAAATCAAAATGTTCAATTGAAGTAAAGAGCTGCCTTCAACACTGGGGCCAAATTCTTAGTTGGTACATCGATGTAGCTCTGTTGACTTTAATGAAGCTATACCACTTTACACCAATGGAGGCTATAGATGTAGTATTTGAGGTTACAGTCTTTTCAGTCTCATATTTCAGATGTGCTGTTGTAGAAGAACATTATATTATTTATGGGAAGTGGAGGGATTTACAATTTCCATTGAGAACTTTTCCACAGGAAGTTAGTGATATTTGAATTCAGTAAAAAGGACAATTCACTTTTCGGGCTAGATTTAGCCCTGCATTAGAATAGCTGCCTTAATTAAGGGTATAAGGCCCCTAGAAAGTCTACAGTGAGGGTGGGTCTCACAGTACAACCTTCCCTCTAATGGATGGGAGGCCTGCAACCATTATCACAGCCCCCAAAATGGGCAGTGCTGACCTGGCAGAGGCATGGCCATATCTAAAAGCTAGAGAGAGGCTAAATTTAAATCTAAGAACAATAAGAAAAACTCAATAACTTTGATAAAAAGAGAATGCAATTTGCAAATGAGCTGCCTCTTTCTGGGATGGTCAGACACTGTGAAAGGACCTATTCAGCAGTTAAAAGTTCCTAGCCCCGGCTGGATTTGCTTTGCAAGTGTGTATGATCTGAACACTACTAATACCACAGCTGTCAAGAAGCAAATTGGGACCCTTGTAGTCCATTGGCAGAGGTGCTATTATGTGAACAAAGTTGGGTTCTCCCTGACTGAGCCACTAAACTCTAAACGTATATAAGAGTTGGACAACAGGAGAGGTACAATGTATATGGCCCCAGGGCCCTGACAGCAGAGTTGTACTGCTTGGGCAGACATGGCTCTAGGACTCTGGAGAAGGCAGCATATGCCTTGCCACAGATATGTGCTTCAGAGAGATTACCTGCACCCAAGAGCACAGGTTGGTTGCGCCCAGGCCATGGAAGGAGTTCGGGATGGAGCCAGTGGATCTACAATTTCAGGAGAAACCAGGCTCTCTCTTCCCACAGTGCTGGGGACTCAGGACCCAGGGATTTTACTGTGAAGGGGCTGACTCATTGCTGGCACCTCTTCATGGCTGGGCAAAGCATAGCTGCTCTCACTCTGTGAAGTGTCTCCTGCTGATGGCTGTGCCTTCTCTGGGTTGAACGGCTCTTCTTGTGACTTTGCCCTCCAGCAGATCATTTTTCAGTCTCTCCCCTTCTGGGGTAATCTGTGACCAAAAGCAAGGGCAATTAATGCAAATAAACTGAATTTGCAAGGGATGGAAGGGAATGATACCCTTTCAGGGTGCATCAGGATCTGACCCTCCCTTCCCTCAGGAAGGGCCTTCAGGCAGTGATACTCCTATCTTCAGTTAGCCCTTTCCTCAGGAACTGCAGGTCTATTCTCTTCCCTGGTCTACCAAGTGAGCTGATCTGCTCCCCTTTTAAGCTCCTCCTCCCACCTGTGCGCGCCTTCCACATGTGGCAGGGCACAGCTGGCTTAGCCCAGAGCAACTCCTTAACCCCTTGTTGTCCAATGTCGGGTTTGTATACCCCATCAGAAACCCTAAGACTAAAGTAGTTACCGTGAAGTGGCTGTAATGGGGATTCAACTTCTCACACACCCCCATCACAATTCCCCAACACAGATCCCCAGTTACATGAGCTGTGTGCAGGAGCCAGCAATTGGACCTATGTTTTTCTATGAGCCTTTGAGAAATCTCTTAGTCAGGACCAGTGATGAGCTGCCAAAATCTTATCAACGGGTTCCCTCCTCACCCCACAAGGGGGTTGTTGCCCACCCACGCCCCCCGGGACTACTGCCCCATCCAACCCCCCCGCATTCCCTTGACGCCCACTCCCCCCCCCAGGACCCCTGCTCCATCCACCCCACTCCCCTGTCCCCTGACTGCCCCCAGAACCGGGCAGGAGGGTCTCGTGGGCCACCATAGTGGGTGCCCACCCCATCCCCAAGAGCCAGAAGCACCTGCTGGGGGCCAAGGTGGGGAGTCCCGGAGGTGCTTACCTGGGGCAGCTCCCAGGAAGCATCCGGCAGGTCCCTCTGGCTCCTAGTGGCGGGGGAGCATAGCTGTGGGGGAGCAGCCTATCACATCAAAAGTGGCGCCTTAGGCGCCAACTCCCTGGGTGCTCTGGGGCTGGAGCACCCATGGGGAAAATTGGTGGGTGCAGAGCACCCACCAGCAGCTCCCCACCCCACGCCCGGCCCCAGATCACCTCACCTCTGCTCCGCCTCCGCCCCTGAACGCACCGCCCCGCTCTGCTTCTCCACGCCCCCCGCCCACACCCCGGCTTCCCCTGAATCAGCTGTTTGGCCGGAAGCCGGGGAGGACTGAGAAGCAGGCCGCGGCTTCACATTCAGGCCGAGGATGGTGGAGGTGAGCTAGGGCGGAGAGCGGTTCCCCTGAGCGCCCCCCCACCTGGGTTACCTGCTGCAGCGCAGGCGGCCCTTGTTGCGCCCCCCCGCCCCAGCTCACCTCCACCTCCCTGAGTGGGAAGCCGCGGCCTGCGTCTCAGCCTGCCCCAGCTTCCCCCATGAACAGCTGATTCGCGGGAAGCCTGGGGGGCGGAGAAGCAGAGCGGGGCGGCGCGTTCAGGGGAGGAGACGGAGGTGGAGCGCAGGTGAGCTGGGGCCGGGGGTGGGGCGGGGAGCTGCCAGTGGGTGCTCTGCACCCACCAAATTTTACCCTTGGGTGCTCCAGGGCTGGAGCACCCATGGAGTCGGCGCCTTAGGCGCCACTTTTAGACGGTTAAATTTAGAAGCCCTTTTAGAACCGGTTGTCCCTTGCAGAACAACTGGTTCTAAAAGGGCTTCTAAATTTAACAACCGGTTCTAGCGAACGGGTGCGAACCGGCTCCAGCTCACCACAGGTCAGGACCCTGGAAGAGACTGGAAGGACACTATTCATGATGACACCTCTTAAAATATGACAGTGGTGAGCTTGTTGAGTTCAGAAGAGTCCATGCTGATGCCTGAAGAAAATAGTAAAGGTATTAAAAACTTACATCCCACACCCAAGGTTTGAACTGAGTTGTTGTGACCCCTGGCTCAGTCAGTTAAGTGGACTATCCATGTTATTCTTGAACCCCAATGTGTAATACTGAAATTCTACTCTGTTTTTAATATGGGATGATACATTAGAACAGTCCATATTTAGTAGATAGATTTGTGCTACCTTAATTGAAAAATGGCAACAAGAACAGAAGCTGGAGTTTGTTACTTAGGGCAGGGATCGGCAACTTTTGGCACATGGCCCGCCAGAGTAAGCCCTCTGGCAGGCTAGGCTGGTTTGTTTACCTGCCGTGCCTGCAAGTTCAGCCGAGCACAGCTTCCACTAGCCGGGGTTCACCGCTCCAGGCCAATGGGGGCTGCAGGAAGCGGTGGCCAGCACATCCCTCGGCCCATGCCACTTCCTGCAGCCCCCACTGGCCTGGAGCGGCGAACCGCGGCTAATGGGAGCTGCGATCAGCTGAACCAGCGGATGTGACAGGTAAACAAACTGGCCCGGCCCGCCAGGGGGCTTACCCTGGCGGGGCCGCACGCCCAAGGTTGCCGATCCCTGCCTTAGGGCAATGTTACATGGTGTTTAGTGCCAAACAAACAATTTTTAATAAGGACATAAGAAAAGCCATACTGAGTCAGACCAATGGTCCATCTAGCTCAGTATCCTGTCTCTGACAGCGGCCAGTGCCAGATGTTTCACAGGGAAGGAACAGAACAGGGTGATTTTGAGTGATTCATCCCCAGCTGTCCAATCCAAGCATCTGGTAGTTGTAAGTTTTTAGGGACACCTGTAGCATGGGGTTGCATCCCTGACCATCTTGGCTCATAGCCAATGATGGACCCATCCTCCATGAACTTATTTAATTCTTTTTTGAACCCAGTTATAATTTTGGCCTTCACAACATACCATGGCAATGAGTTCCACAGGTTGACTGTGCGTTGTGTGAAGAAGTGCTTCTTTATGTTAAGTTTTAAATCTGCTGTCTATTAAGTTCATTGGGTGACCCCTATTTCTTGTGTTATGTGAAGGCATCTCTATTCAGTTTCTCAACAACAGGCATGATTTTATAATCCTCTGTCATATCCCCCTCAGTTGTCTCTTTTCTAAGCTGAACAGACCCGGTCTTTTTATTCTCTCCTCGTATGGAAGCTATCCATATGCCTAATCATTTCCATTGCCCTTCTCTGTACCTCTTCCAATTCTAATATATCTTTTTTGAGATGGGGTGACCGGAACTGCACATAATATTCAAAGTGTGAGTGTATCATAGGTTTATATAGAGCAAGGGTTCTCAAACTTCATTGCACCGCGACCCTCTTCTGACAACAAAAATTACTTCATGACCCCAGGAGGGGAGAATGAAGCCTGAGCCTGCCCGAGTCCCGCTGCCCAGGTTGGGGGGCAAAGCCCGAGCCTCACCGCTTTGGGCAGGGGGCCAAAGCTGAAGCTCAAGGGCTTCAGCCCCAGGCAGGGGGCCTGCAACCTGAGCTCAGCCGCCCAGGGCTGAAGCCCTCAGGCTTTGGCTTTGGCCCTGGGCAGTGGGGCTCGGGCTTCAGTCTTGGGCCCCAGCAAATCTAAGTCAGCCCTGAGTCCTGACCCACAGTTTGAGAATCTCGGAATAGAGGTATTCAGATATATTCTATTTTATTATCTATCCCTTTCCTAATGGTTCATAACAATCTGTTAGCTTTTTTGACTGCCACTGCACATTAAGTGGATGTTTTCAGAGAACTATCTATGATGACTACAAGATCTCTTTCTTGATTGGTAACAGCTAATTTAGACCCCATCATTTTGTAAGTGTAGTTGAAATTGTTTTTTCCAATGTAACAGGTTTCAGAGTAGCAGCCGTGTTAGTCTGTCTAACATGGCTGCTACTCTGAAACCTGTCATTATGCAAGGCACTGAATTTAGCCGTATGGAGTGGATGCTCAGATAAATTTGTTAGTCTTTAAGGTGCCACAAGTACTCCTTTTCTTTTTCCAATGTGCATTTCTTTGCACTCATCAACACTGAATTTCATCCACAATTTTGTCACCCAGTCACCCCGTTTAGTGAATTCCTTTTGTAGCTCTTCACAGTCAGCTCTGGACTTAACTATCTTGAGTAACTTTGTATTGTCTGCAGATTTTGCCACTTCACTGAACACCCCCTTTTGCAAATCATTTAATAAATATGTTGAACATCAGTGGTCTCAGTACAGATCCCTGGGGGACCCTGCGATTTGCTTCTCTCCATTGTGAAAACTGATCATTTATTCCTATCCTTTGTTTCCTATCTTTTTACCTAGTTACTACTCATGAGGAGATTTTCCCTCTTATCCCATGACCGCTTAGTTTGCTTAAGAGCCTTTGGTGAGGGACCTTGGCAAAGGATTTCTTAAAGTCCTAGTACATTATATCCACTGGATCCCGCTTCTTTACATGCTTGTTGACTCCCTCAAAGAATTCTAACAGATTGGTAAAGCATGATTTATCTTTCTAAAAAGCTGTATCAACTCTTTCCCAAGATATCATGAGTATCTATGTGTCTGATAATTTTGTTATTTACTATAGTTTCAACCAATTTGTCTGGTACTGAAGTTAGGCTTACCGGTCTGTAATTGCCAGAATCTTCTTTTGTAGTCTTTTTAAAAAATAGGCATTACAATAGCTACCCTTCAGTCATTTGGTACAGAGTCTGCTTTAAGTGAAATGTTACATACCACAATTAGTAGTTCTGCAATTTCATATCTGAGTTCCTTCAGAACTCTTGGGTGACTACCATTTGGTCCCAGTGATGTATTACTGTTTAATGTATCAATTTGTTCCCAAAACACCTCTATTGATACCTCAGTCTGGAATAGTTCCTCAAATCTGTCACCTAAAAGAATGACTTAAGTGTGGGGATCATACCACATCCTCAGCAGTGAAAACCAATGCATTTAGCTTCTTTGCAATGGTCTTGTCTTTCTTGAGTGCTCTTTTAGAGCTTTGCTTGTCCAGTGACCCCACTGACTGCTTGACAGGATTCCTGCTTCGAAGTACTTAACATTTTTCTTTGCTGTTAGTTTTTGTGTCCTTAGCTAATTTCTCTTCAGTTTCTTTCTTGGCCTTCCTTATTATACTTTTACACTTGACTTGCCAGGGTTTATCCTCCTTTCTATTTCCCTCACTAGGATTTGACTTCTAATTTTCAAAGGATGCCTCTAACCACCTTTTATTCGGCTATTTAGCCATGATGGCATTTTTGGTCCTCTTACCGTTTTTTTTTTTTTTTTTTTTTTAAATTTGGGTTATACATTTAGTTTGAGACTCTATTATGATATTTTTAAATAGACTCCATGAAGTTTGTAGGAAATTCACCTGTGTGACTGTTCCTTTTAATAGCCATTTAATTAGCTTCCTCATTTTTGTATGGTTCCCCTTTTTGAAGTAACATGCTACTGTGGTGGGTTTCTTTGGCATTTTCTCTCCTACAAGGATGTTATATTTAATTACATTACAGCTGCTATTACCAAGCAGTCCAGACATATTCACCTCTTGGACCAGATCCTGTGCTCCATTTAGGACTAAATCAAGAATTGTCTCTTTCCCTGTGGGTTCCAGGAAAAGCTGCTCTAAGAAGCAGTCATTCATGGTGTCTAAAAATTTTATGTCTGCATCTCTCTGCATATATCCATGCAACATGAGGATACTTGAAATCTTTCATTACTGGGTTTTCTGCCTTTTTAGCCTCTCTAATCTCCCTTAGCTTTTCACAATCACTGTCACCATCTGGACAGGTGGTCGGTGGTATATTCCTATGCTATACTCTTATTATTCCAGCATGAAATGCTATCCATAGAGATTCTATGGTACTGTTTGACTCATTTAAGAATTTTACTTTATTTGGTCCTATGCTTTCTT
Organism: Caretta caretta; assembly: GCF_965140235.1. Lineage (NCBI taxonomy): Eukaryota > Metazoa > Chordata > Testudines > Cheloniidae > Caretta > Caretta caretta. Next base: position 318,052,616 of record NC_134206.1, on the reverse strand, counting down.
TCACATATAGTGTCACTCCCCCCACCACGTGACCTACTCTGTCATTCCTATATATTTTGTATCCTGCTATTACCAAGATAATCTTAATTCCACCAAATTTCTGTGATGCATGGGTGGTGGGTGAACCCCACCTTCAGGGAGGCTAGCCCCTGGCCCTTCTCCCCGAGGCCCCGCCCTCCACCTTCTGGATACCCGAATGCAACCTCCGCACAGCTGGAGGAGCCCCGGCTGGGCCACTCCAACCGCGCCAGCTGGCCCGAGCTGCCCCAGCACTGGCCTGACATGCGGGTTGGCCCCAGCCTCTGGCCATCTCCAATACCCTCATTTAATGCCAGGCACTGTAGTTCACCCCACCCAACTTGGAATTTAAGCACTATGTAAGCACTTGTACGTTTTCTCAATATTTGGTTGCTTTCCTTCGTGTGTTATAATTAAATGGGACTCTTTTACTTTTGACTGTTCCTCACTAGCTCCTACCTGAATCTTAACAACTTCTCTCCTATCCTCCTTACTGGGGTATAGAGTTCTCCCTTTAATAAATTCATTTCTAAGGGATGTCTCTTCCCGAACCGTGTGATTGCCCAAACTGTGTGCTTCTCCGCACTTGTTGGATTTCCCCCAGCCCTTGGCTTAAAAACTCCTCTATAATCTTTTTAATTTTCCATACAGTCTGGTTCTAGTTTCCTTTAGATAAATCCCATCCTTCCTGTATCACCTCCTCCTTTCCCAAAAGATTCCACAGTTCCTAGTAAGCCTAACAACCTCCTCTGAACACCATCATCTTATACATGCATTGAGACCTGGCATTTCTGCCTGTCTTTCGGAGGTCCTAGTCTTTAAATTCTTACCTAACAGCCTAAATTTAATTTCCAGGACCTCTCTCCTATCTTTCCCTATGGCATTGATACCTACATGTACAGTAACTCCTCACTTAAAGTCGTCCCGGTTAACGTTGTTTCGTTGTTACGTTGCTGATCAGGTAGGGAACATGCTCCTTTAAAGTTGTGCAATGCTCCCTTATAACGTTGTTTGGCAGCCTCCTGCTTTGTCCACTGCTTGCAGAAAGAGCAGCCCGTGCAGCTAGCTGCTGGGGGCTTGGAATGAGGGTGAACCAGCAGCCCCCCATCCGCTCCCTGCTCTCCTAAGTTCCCTGTGTGGCAGCCGCCCAGCAGGCTATCAATTGCCGGCAGTTCAGCTGTCCCTCCCCCCACTGCCGTGTGCTGCTCCTGCCCTCTGCCTTGGAGCTGCCCCGGGAGCCTTCTGCCTGCTGTGGGGGCGCGTGAGGGGGGAAAGAGAGGGGCTAATATCAGGGTGTCCCGCTCCTGCCACCCGCTTACCCTATCTCCATAGAGCGAGGGGGACACAACAGAGCTCAGGACAGACGGAGCTTGTAGGCAGCAGCTGCTGTCTCAACATTTGGGGGTTATTGGCCTAAGTTTGGCATATGTTTATTAGGTGTATCTGCCTCTTTCACACTCCCTCTCTCAACTCCATTGCAAAATTCCCCTGTTTGTTGTTCCTGTTCCCAAGTTACTTGGCTTCTTTTTCCTCATATTATATGAATTGTCTGTGAATAGGCTGCAGTTTTTAAAAATGTGTTCCCTGTTTGTTATTGTTCAGTGAATGTCTTCTTTAAGCCACCTTCAGCCTATGTGTCACCCATTAACTGCTTAGCTATGTACACAAGGCATATATACTGTATGATATCAACTTGAAGAAAAAAGAAGATCCTTTACAAGTATTCCAGAGGTGTGACTTTTTAGCCATCTGTCTCTTTACAGTTTTGCTTGCATTGCATGCCCTAATCTCCCACTAAAGTCAAATTTCTGGTTTTGCTTCAGGATTAAAATTGATCAGACAATACATTTTTTACAGTGTTCTCATGTATGTCTTTTTCTCCCATTTGCTCGTCGCTAGATTCAATTGGGCTTAAACTGTTTCTTGTTTACTACATTGCCTGTGATCAAGTTTGTAAAAAGGATATTTTATTTGTTGATTTATATTCTAATAAACCTTTCTCAACACTGTATTTGCTTTCAAAGGAACTCTTAGTATTTTAAAACTAGAAAGTAGTCTGTATAGTACAGCTTTTTAGGCAGTGAGTGTTTTTTCCCTGTCAGTGTGTTGTCCTTGTTCTGATTCTGATTCTGCTTGTGCTTTTGTTTGAGTTCCTCTTTTCTCCTCTCCAGATGGTCTTCAGTATCACGTGATGGCTGAGTCACATTTACAGGTACAGGTTATATATGCATGACGTATCCAGGTAGCTGCCAGTTATGCATTAAAGCTTTGATTGTTATTAGCTACTTTAATTAACAGCATGTGAGTCGTGTACTTATGTGTCATCTAGTTATAACCAGTTTGCTGCAACCCTTAGCTGCATTAAAAGCAAATAGCATCTGTGATGCCTAATACATTGTACCATGCATTTTTAATTTGCAAAAAAGGCAAATTTTAAACAGCTATGTTAAAAATTGGTGAGATCTATTTCCTGTCAACAACTAATAACCAGTAAGCTGTCCACTTAACTGGAAAACTACCCACTGAAATGAAAGCCAGTTGTATAATAATCTTATTTATATAAGCCCTGATTTTGCTCAGACATGATATGAGCTAAGCTCACTTTTAATCAGGGCTTCACTTAGAACAATATGGATCTGATCAAACATGAATCACATTTCCAATATTACAGACGGAGAACAACAGACTTATTTTCCTAAAGGTACAACAGTCAATGAAATCATTGAGATAAATATAATTTCCTGTCCAAAAATATCTTTTAGATCCTTTTATATTTCCTATTCCTATATTTATATTGTAGAGACTTCTTTTTTCCAGTCTGGTGCTAGGGTTAATAGAATAAAACTGTCAAGTTTCTGTGCTATGGAGATTCATGCAAAGCATGCCTTACAAAAGACACATCACCAGGCATATTTTCTCCATTAAATGACTCACTGTATAGACTTGCTTGCTTGTGATAAAAGCAAAATGTTAATCAGGAAATCCTGTAAGGGGGACACAATGCTTTGGACATGTGGGCTTACCTCCCAGTTTGTGACTTTGGCTCTCCTTAGTGAGGGAAGGATTTTGGAGGGATGGAGAGAATGCAGTGGGTGTGAGTTCCAAACCTTTATGACCTATGGAAAAGTGAGCTGCAATTGCACTGAACAGCTACTGAACAGAATACAAATAATATAAATAATCACAGTCTGTAATAGCAGGAGACTATAAACTTCCCTAAAATTCCTCTGCCACCTGAAAGCTCATCTCTTTCATATTTTCACAGAAGGCAGTCATTCCTGCATCTTACTTCCTCTGGGCCTGATCTGAAGCCCACTGAAGTTAAAGAAAAGACTTCTATTGATTTCAGTAGGCTTTAGTATTCCTGTGCAGAATGGACAGAATGGAGAAGAATTTACAGCTGGATTATCCAGTGTTACCTCTTGTTACTGAAGGGGAAATGTCATTAAGAGCAACTGCTCACCTGTCCTACCTCTCCTAAGCCAATATGCTCCTCCAGATCCAATTAATCCCAGTGACCCTGGATTCATTTATTTAATATTTTATTTGTTTCTTCATTGACATTTCTGTGGTGCTAAATTTCCAAGCATCTCATAAACATTGAGCAAATCCTCCTTTTTGGGTTTGGGAACTATTATTATCCCCATTTTACAGATAGGAAAACTGAGACACAGATTTTAAGAGAGGTTTCCGAGTAACAGCTGTGTTAGTCTGTAGCCGCAAAAAGAACGGGAGTACTTGTGGCACCTTAGAGACTAACAAATTTATTTGAGCATAAGTTTTCGTGGGCTAAAACCCACTTCATCGGATGCATGCAGTGGAAAATACAGTAGGAAGGTAGATAGGTAGATAGACAGATAGATAGATAGATAGATACAGAGAACATGAAACAATGGGTGTTATCATACACACTATAACAAGAGTGATCAGTTAAGGTGAGCTATTACCAGCAGGAGAGAAAAAAAACTTTTGTAGTGATAATCAAGGTGGGCCATTGACAAGCAGTTGACAAGAACTTGTGAGGAACTTTCCTAAGGTTATACAGCAAGTCTATACCAGAGCCAAGAATTAAACCCAGATCTTCTGATTCTAAGTCCTATGTTTTAACCAGAAGTCATTAGTATAGAGGAGCTGCCGTTCTCTTTTCCGAATACGTCATTGCCTTCTCTCCCTCCCTTTTACAGATTGTGAAGACTTTCTGTCCCTATTTACTCTTTTTTCTCCCCTTCATACTTCACCTTGGGTTGCAGCACTGGGCCCTTAGTCATATTTGTCAACAAAAAAGAGACAACATTATGGCTGAAATCCTGGACCCTAAGAAGTTAAAGACAGTTTTGTCACTGATCTCCATGTGGCAGGCTCTCACCCTATTATTGAGTACTTCCAGTTATCTAAGCAGACATTTAGGTAACAAAGGGAATTTCCATTACTTTATCTTCAGCTCTTTTCTTTGGCAGCTCTGATTAGCATTTATCACAATCCTAGTTATTCAATGATATTTCTTGGAATACTGGATCCAAGACGATATGGTTTTTATTTAACACTTTCTTCCCCACAGCTTTAGATTTTCAGTCTCTCAGATGGAAATGGAAAAGGAGTGCTTGTGGCACCTTAGAGACTAACCAATTTATTTGAGCATAAGCTTTCATGAGCTACAGCTCACTTCATCGGATGCATACTGTGGAAACTGCAGAAGACATTATATACACAGAGACCATGAAACAATACCTCCTCCCACCCCACTCTCCTGCTGGTAATAGCCCATCCAAAGTGACCACTCTCTTTACAATGTGTATGATAATCAAGGTGGGCCATTTCCAGCACAAATCCAGGTTTTCTCACCCCCCCCTTTTTTTCCAAAAACCACCCACACAAACTCACTCTCCTGCTGGTAATAGCCCATCCAAAGTGACCACTCTCTTTACAATGTGTATGATAATCAAGGTGGGCCATTTCCAGCACAAATCCAGGTTTTCTCACCCTCCACCCCCCCCCCCCACAAACTCACTCTCCTGCTGGTAATAGTTCATCCAAAGTGACCACTCTCCCTACGTGGTCAGTTTGGATGAGCTATTACCAGCAGGAGAGTGAGTCTGTGTGTGTGTATGGAGTGTTACTCTGAAACCTGTCATTGTAAAGAGAGTGGTCACTTTGGATTGGCTATTACCAGCAGGAGAGTGAGTTTGTGTGTGGGGGGGCGGAGGGTGAGAAAACCTGGATTTGTGCTGGAAATGGCCCAACTTGATTATCATACACATTGTAAGGAGAGTGATCACTTTAGATAAGCTATTACCAGCAGGAGAGTGGGGTGGGAGGAGGTATTGTTTCATGGCCTCTGTGTATATAATGTCTTCTGCAGTTTCCACAGTATGCATCCGATGAAGTGAGCTGTAGCTCACGAAAGCTTATGCTCAAATAAATTGGTTAGTCTCTAAGGTGCCACAAGTACTCCTTTTCTTTTTGCGAATACAGACTAACACGGCTGTTACTCTGAAACCTGTCAGATGGAAATAAATATTTTGATTTCTCACTTAACCTCATCTACTTCTTATTATATGTAAAAAGAAAAATCTGTATTAAAGGGCTTTTATCTCTTCTATCTCTATTCAGATATTTTGGTTATTATGTGGCCTGCATCACCATTATATCTGAGTGCCTCCTAAGTATTTAAAAATAAAAATAACAATAATAGTCTCTTTCTAAATATATTGTTTTTCTTCCTTCCAAGCCAGTATGAGAAATAGCTTTGTGTGTGTGTGTAAGTGAGTTTTGTATTTAGCTCTGGTAGTGGGTTGGCTCCATGGCCATTCTTACTTCTTGCAGGTGTGACTTCCACTGTCTAGATTCAGTTCCTTTGAAAGGTCTGTCTCCTGCATTAAAGAGCCTCCTTTAAATGGCTGACAGAGTTATTTCCATGGTTGTAGAGGTGAAGGTTATCTCATGGAAGGCTTTGAATATTTTTGAGACCTTGGAAGAGAAAGAGAACTTGAACTCCACTTTGTATTCTATAAGGACCCAGCATAGAGAACAGAGCAGAGCTGGAGGATTCTCTGCGCCTTGAAGTCTTTAAACCATGATTTGAGGACTTCAATAGCTCAGACATAGCTGAGAGGTTTTTCGCAGGAGTGGGTGGGTGAGATTCTGTGGCCTGCATTGTGCAGGAGGTCAGACTAGATGATCGTAATGGTCCCTTCTGACCTTAATATCTATGAGTCTATGAGTCTGTGAGAGCACTGGAGTCATGTTTTCATGTTGCTAAGCAGATGGGCTGCTATGTTTTGTATCAGTTGAAGTTGTTTCAGGGTGTGTGGCTTCATTCCTAGATGTTCAATGTGCTTCCATTGTTTTATTTGTTTGTTTAACTGAAATTGGAAGAACCGAAGTTACATATAAATGGCGCAGTAAGTACAGAGAAGCTAGACCAATCAGTTCTGTTGGAATACCTGCCTACAATGGCCCCGTTCTCCAGTGGCAATAGATCTCTCCTGACTTTGTAAGGGAGACTTGAGTTTACTGGTAAGGTTCTGCTTTTAGTCTCCAGACTCTGACTGAGCTCTCTGATCTCAAGTCCCAGGTACCTTCAAACACGGCTCTCCAAAAAGGGCCATTCATACTGTCTTCACTGCATGCTGCTCATGCAACGCACCCTCATCCAGAAATAGGGTCCCAAATATGCAGGAAAATGTTTTACAGTTTCCCATTTGCGATTACCTCTCTGTACAGAATGTTTGATCTTAATGGCAGCCATAAGACAGAAAGGTGGAGGAGTGATAACCAGAACCTGAGAAACACAAGCAAAAGTGTGTGGGTATGTGTCAGACTTATTTATAGGCATTTCTGTGGCATTTATCACCTGACACACACTAAGAAATTTATCCTCACAATACCCCTGTGAAGTTGGGAAGTATTTGTGTGTGTGTGTGTGTGTGTGAGAGAGAGAGTTCCTAGGGTACTTCCAAACAACCAAATATTTATTATTACTTAAATAAGCCAGGAGATTTCATATTCATCCACTTTATCGGAAAAGAGCTTACCCTTCTTGTAATGTGAGAAAATTATATACTGTAAAATTATCTCCCTGATTACATATCTCACCAGGATGAGATAGGTTTCAGAGGAACAGCCGTGTTAGTCTGTATTCGCAAAAAGAAAAGGAGTACTTGTGGCACCTTAGAGACTCTAAGAGACTCTAAGAGTCTCTAAGGTGCCACAAGTACTCCTTTTCTTTCAGGATGAGATAGAACCTGTCTGTAACTTACCAGCCAAAAGAAAAGCACAATATCTATTTTGGTATCAGCTTGCAAAGTAGTAACTGAAATTAGCTGGGAAGTAAATGCTATTTAAATTTTGGCACAAAAGGAAAAATGATCTCATTGTTTTACCATTGAGCCTCTGGTCTTTGTGCTAGCCCACTGGGCTCATAAAGCAAAAAGCTGGAACTAAAATAGAAAATCCCAGTTCTGTATTCAGAACAACTTACTTTTGAATGGTTTGAATTAATTTCATTTGCTTTTTGTTCAGACTTTGTCAATAAAATAATATTTAGTTAAATTAAGAACTAGAACAAAAAGCCTTCTGAGGGGAGAAAAAAAATCATTGTTCTGCATCTGTAATTACAGCAGTAAATTCCATTTCACTAACTGAGCTTCACAATGAACTTACCTACTCTTAAAAAGAAAAGGAGGACTTGTGGCACCTTAGAGACTAACCAATTTATTTGAGCATGAGCTTTCGTGAGCTACAGCTCACTTCCTACTCTTGAAAGTGGCATTATGACCTCATTTCATTTGCTTCTTCTTCAAACTTTGTCAACAACATATAATTCATCCAAAGACTCTGTGAATAAAAGAGACAGTGTGCACAATCAGTATAAATGTAAACAAGCTAATGTGTGTGAAGTGATCAGCTTCATCTAATGTTTAATAGCATGTAGATAAATCTTAACGTAGCTCTACATGGTTTAAAATTACATGTGAAATTGAAAAATCAGTGTGCATAAGAGATGTCATATATTGCAACAAAATCCGTTGGCTAATTTACATGAAGTACATATTTAGACACCAACTAGAAATAACTAATAGCACTTAACACTTACATAGCAGCTTCTACCTGGAGATCTTGACGCACTTTGTAAATATTAAGCTTTGATTCACGTAAGCATCCCTATTCAGGAAAGCTCTTAAGCATGTTTTCCTGAATATGAATGAACATAAGCACCTGCTGAAGTACTTTCCTGAAACAGGGCCTAATTGATGAAGTCTTATGACTGTACTGTGAGGTAGGTATTATAATTACTCCTAGTTTACAGATGAGGAAACCAAGTCACAGAGAAGTTAACAACCAGATTTTTCGAAGTATTTAGGCACCTAACTCCTAGTGATTTCATTGGGACTTAGGGGCCTGGATATCTTGAAAAATCTGTCTCTAAGGGACATGTCCAAGGTTACACAGGGAGTCGGGGCAGAGCCAGGATTGGATCACAGACTACCTGTCTCTCAGTCCCATGCTCTAATTCAGGGGTTCTCAAACTTCATTGCACCGCAACCCCATTCTGACAACTAAAATGACTACAAGACCCCAGAAGTGGGGACTGAAGTCTGAGCACACCTGAGTCCCACTGCCCTGGGTAGGGGGGTCAAAGCATGAGCCCCACAGCCCCGGGTGGGGAAGGGGTCAATGCTGAAGCCCAAAGGCTTCAGCCCCAGCCAGGGGGCCTGTTACCTGAGCCCCGCCACACAAGGCTGAATCCCTCGGGCTTCAGCTTTGACGGGCGGTGGGGCTTGGGCTTTGGCCCCAAGCCCCAGCAAGTCTGAGTCAACCATGGCGACCCCATTAAAATGGGATTACAACCCACTTTGGGGTCCCGACCCACAGTTTGAGAATCGCTGCTCTAATCAAATCAAACGTAAATAACTATACAGTCTTATTTCTAGTACACATTATATGTTGACAAATGTAACTATACAGCTGCTCCACTGAATTTAGAATCAGGAAATGTGGTTGACTGGGAGGATATAAACTGGCAAGTTTTGAAATGTTCTCTAACATCTCTTTATGGGTCAGGGCACAGCAGAATGAATGGGAGTTTGAACATGACTTTACTGACATCTTCTCTTCTAGTTCCCAAAGCTTGTAAATCTCTCCAAAAATATTAGAGAGTTAAGGTGGGTGAGGTAATCTGGGATGGACACGGCTACAACTACACTGCATCCGAAAACACTGTAATTTCTGTACATGCAGGGAAAGCATTTTGCTGATCAAGGAAGGTCAGGGATGATTTTCACTTTCATCTGCAATTCTAGTAGCACAGGGAAATCCAGATTAGTGAGAAAGGAAAATGCTTCTTATGGTCAATTAAGCCACTGATTCAATTGCTGTCAGAGTGATAGCTTGGATCCACAGGTACTTATGCTCTTAACAGGGACGGGCCATGTTTGTCTTTGATTTCTTTCTGACATTCATTAATGGCAGATATCCAGTAATACATATGGTAATTTTTCAGACCCCTAAGGAAGTGTTTTTAGATTAACTAAACAAAATTCCTAAATATTATCAGTGTGTAAGGGGTGAACATTGTTCTTCAAAGGGAGTTGGGTATTTACAGGCACACAAAATACACTGTAACAATATAGTTTCTTTAATATTTAATTATTAAATTGTATTTTGCTCCTTGATTGATGGAGCTTTGGTCAATAAAACATTTTATATTTTCCCCTGCAATGTATCCAGAGGCACACTGACCCAGGCTCTGCAACACTAATCTGGGTTCCATCAATTACCAAATATGCTAGAGAGTGGCAGAATGGGATGTTTCCAATTTGTGAATGAATCCAGTGCTTAAGAAAGTGAATGAGCCCAGAGTAGCAGGAATGCAAGCAGAATGAGCAGGAGTGCAAGTTTCACACCCAGCTCTTCCAGTTAACCTCAAGGCAATTCCTTCCTCTGCCATCACTGCAGGTGCTGAGAGTTGGACAATGGGCCTGAGAAAGAGGTAGTTCTCTCCACATCAGCACATTAATAGGGAAAACATGATTTGACAAAGGAGTGTCAATCTCCCCGTTTAATTTGCTTTATCCAAACGTATTTGTTACCAAAATACCTATGGTCAAAGCTCTTGACTGTGCCTTGTGCATAGGGTTCATCATTAGTAGATTTGGTTTTGCCTGCCTGCTTTGCAACACAGAACTATATATGAGATCTCTCCACCCACTGGTTCACGTTATGACTACTCTCCCCTACTTCACATAGCTCACCCAGCTTTGCACACCTTCCTCTGCTTCAGGCCATCCTTTTCTTCTACTCCCACCTCCGTGCAGGCCTCTCCCTTGTTTCATCCCACAGTCTTTCCTCCTCTCTCAACTCCTCACCCTCCTGCTTCTTATCTATACAAATAAATACAGCTGAGTGAGAAATTGAACAGATTTTTTTCTAAAAATCCAAAATAATGTTTGTTCTTCAAGTTTTGCATTTTTTTGGTGGAATATTTTGGTGAACAAATTTTGACCACAATTTTTTCATGTTTTCCTTTCTCTGTTTCTCCCCCTGTTGTCTTCCTTTTTTCTGGGTTTCCTTTTGTCTTCTCTTTTTCTTTTTTCTGTTTCACCTCCAAAGCAAGGGACGGGGGGAAAGAGGAGAATGAGGAAGAAGAAAAGGGAAAACCGAAAAACATTTTTTCCCTCTTTTGGGGTTTCATTAAAGAACAGAAAGTTTAAAACAAATGAGGTGGAAATTTTCATTTTTGAAAAAAGGCCACATCTTAGCAGAAAAATCTGGTATCTTTTACAAATAATACATTTAGAAACTCTGCGCATTTACCTATATTTACCTGTCTTCCCACAACAGAATTTGTCCAAGTTCACTTGATAAAAGCAGGTGACTAGATCTGATGCTTTAGTTTCTCTCACTCCTAAAAGTCCTAAGGGCCAGATCCTCAGCTGGTATAATTTGGCACTATACTGATTTACACGAGCTGAGGATATGGCCTGATGATTTTACACTAGGTTTCCTCAGTCATGTTTCATTATATTCTCAAATGGGCATATCATGACGAGAAAGTTGGACAACAAATTGCTTATTAGCACAGATAAGAAAAAAAAAAAACATTTTATAATGTGATTTGGCCACAAACATCTTTCAGAGCCATGCTTGACCATCAGATCACTCTAACTGTAATGAAAATGAGATCTATGACCTGAATTAGTGATGCATAGAGTTTTAGGGGCTCTGTTTCTTGAACTGTGAACAAACTGTGCCTAATTCCCTAGGCAAGAATGTAGACTTGTGTCTTTACATTTCATTCCGCCCCCCCCCCCACACACATTGTAAACCATAAGTAAACACTTTGTGACATGAACAGAGTGTTGGAATGAACTGGAATGCATTGGAGACAACTTTTTATTACACAAGGTAGAGAAAGAAAGTAGGGGAGAGGCTATTCTAGATTTGATTCTGACAAACAGGGAGGAACTAGTAAAGAATTTGAAGGCGGAAGGCACCTTGGGTGAAAGTGATCATGAAATTATACAAAAAGAAAAGGAGTACTTGTGGCACCTTAGAGACTAACCAATTTATTTGAGCATGAGCTTTCGTGAGCTACAGCTCACTTCATCGGATGCATACCCCACGGTATGCATTCGATGAAGTGAGCTGTAGCCCACGAAAGCTCATGCTCAAATAAATTGGTTAGTCTCTAAGGTGCCACAAGTACTCCTTTTCTTTTTGCGAATACAGACTAACATGGCTGTTACTCTGAAACATGACATTATACAGTTCATGATTCAAAGGAATGGTAGAAGGGAAAGCAGCAGATAAATAAAATGGACTTTAAGAAGGCAGACTTTAGCAATCTCAGAGAATTGGTCGGTAAGATGCTTTGGGAAGCAAGTCAAAGGGAAAAAAGAGTTCAGGAGAGTTAGCAGTTTTGTAAAGAGACATTATTAAGGGCTCAAGAGCAAACTGTCCCAGTTGGGGTGCAGGAAGGTGAAGGGGGGGCGGCACTTACCTCGGGCTGCTCCCAAAAGCAACCAGCACATACCTCTAGCAGTGGCTCCTATGTGGGGGGGCCAGGAGGTCTCCATGTGCTGCTCCTGCCCACAGGCACCGCCCCCACAGCTCCCATTGGCCGCAGTTCCTGGACAATGGGAGCTGCGGAGTTGGCACTCAGGGCGGGAGCAGCGCGTGGAGAACCCCCTATTCCCCTCCTCCCCCCGCCCCGGGGCTGCAGGGACGTGCTGGCCGCTTCCGGAGTGAAGGAGGTGTTGGGAGGGAGGGGGAGGAGTTGATCAGCAGGGCTGGGGGACTCTCTGGAGTACCCTCGGGGACTCCCAGGGGTCTGCGGACCCCAGTTTGAGAAATGCTGACCTAGGGAGTTTGGGGAATCTCTCTCATAGGTGTTTGTCTAATCTATTCATAAAAAACCCCAATCAGGGATGGTCTAGATAATACTTATTCCTGCCTCAGTGCAGGGGACTGGACTAAATGACCTATCAAGGTTTCTTCCAGTCCTACATTTCTATGGTTCTATGATTTCATAACCCCATATATATTTACAAACATGGGTGGGTAGGACTGTGGTTATAAAATCTCTTTTTATGTATTAAAGAACGAAAATCAGAAAACCATGCTAGGAAGTTCATGCCCTGTATGGATGTGTGATGAGAGGCTTTTAGGAGAAGAGGGGTGCAGCTATACTTGCATGTAACAATCACAAAAATGATTCCTGTAATATACTAATATCTTTTAAACATTTAATTTTAGAATTGTAGTATTGTTCCATTCACTTTAAACATTTCCAGGAAGAGATTGTCAGTGTTCCCATCACCTCAATCTCCCAACCCCATCCTGGGGTGTCGAACTACTGCATTCAAATCCTACCTAATCACTTGCTTCCTTTCTGATGTCTTCCAGGAGAGAATGAAACCATATATTAACCATGTGTTGATTTCAATGGAGCTACATTGATTTGCACTAGCTGAGCCATGTATTCTTTCCTCTTGTCTTCCTGATGGATCTTATCTTCTCCGTTTCTGTCTTTCAGATACAAATCTTCAACTCAAATGTTATTTCCATCGTAACATACAGATGTGAAAGCTGAAAATCCACCAAAAGTAAAGACAGTCACCTGAATGACTGTGTAAGTAAACACCTTAGAGAATACTAAGTATTAAATGGAATTAATGTATAACAAATGCCAAGATTCATAGATATTTCATCAAAGTGATCCAGAAAAGAAGATGAAAATTTCTGGGACATGTATTAAGAATGAAGCCAGAGTGTATTCCATGGCAGGGGTGCCACTGGTCAGCTGGAAGAACACGCAAAAGGAACCAATTGAAAGAATCTGTCAAATGCCACTTGGAGAGGGAAATGGTATTGAACTTAACATAGAGAACATGCAAAGAGTGGCCCAGGATAGACAAGGTTGGAGGCGCCTTGTTGGTGCCCCAAGCAATTTCTGATGGCACAGAAAGGATTCAGATAATAAGACCACTGGAGCAGGGAATATCTTCATTTGCTTCATCCTATATAGTGCTGAGCATATTGCTGGCACTCAATAAATAATAAATAGCCAATAATAGCAGGTCCGTAGCTATAAAAAGCATGTTTGTAATATTTAAACTCTCAAATGACTTGTATTTAAATGGAATTAATAAAGATCTAGTATTGTCTAAAGTCATTTCACACATTTCACTTCTAAGAAGTCATTTAAACCCTTGCTTCTATGGTGGTTTCTATATATCTGTATGGAGCAGCAGACTGGTTTGAATGAATTACTGTCAGTGGTATCATTGATAGCAGAGAGACACTTATACAGGGTAACTGGCATTTATTGTCATGAAAGAATTCAAAGTTAGGTTTTAGCGTAAACCAAACCTGCCATATTTTAAGAAGTGTTATTGTGGAATCGTGATTATATGATGTGAGCTACTACTAGAATTCTTTAGAAGCTATATTTAAAAGATAAAACTCTATATCTGGCCTCAGTATATGGTTTTTATTTGAAAGGCTACAGTTGGCAGTTTGGCATGTATGTCTAATTAGAGCCTACAGAAAATAAATTATAAGGCCTCCTCTTCTGGGTTTGCATTTCTCCTCATGTGTGTTTGTGCCATATTTAATCATTCCAGGGATATGAATAGAACAACATCATGGAAGCTGTTTGTAACTTATTTTTCCAATAGAGACAAAAAAGGAATTGATTCTCTATCCCTTTAAATGAGACATCATAAAACAAGGAAAATCTAGAAAAAAGTTTGCTTGAAGCAATAAAATAAATGATCTGACAAATGTAATTGCCTGCAGAATGGAGTAGAATGTCTGGCTCTTTTGAGTAATAGCAAGCAGAAATCTATTCCTCATGACCTCGTACTTTTGTATGGAGCCAGCAGTAATTAAAACAAAGCCTGTATCTTTTAAGTGGTCCAGATTCAATAACAGATGAGAGATGTTGGCCATTTATGTGGATACAGAACTGCTGTTAAATTTTGGTCCTTGACAATAGCATAATTTAATTCAATGTAGGCAATATCATCACACAGAATCACAGCTTTTTGTCAGTCTTGGTGGCTCTAATGAAGCACCTGTTGAAACAGTGGCAAAGCTCCTGTTGACTTTAATGGGTATAGGATCAGGCTTTATAAGTGTTAAAAGTCTAATTGACTCTCTTCTCACATGTGCCATACACTCATAATCACACATACCTGGCTGACAGTTACTGACCGCCAGTGACATCTTCTTGAGCAAAATTCAACTCTGGTGAAAACATGATTCCACTGAAGTTAATAGAACTGCACTTGTGATTAAGGAGTATCTGAGAGATTGGCTCCAAAGGCAACAAAACCCTCTAACGCTTGAAAAGTCTCTACTCATAAATATAATTCAGCCTCATTTTAAAGGTGCTAAAATGTGCTCTGTGGAGAACAGAAGCAAGGAATGATGCAATGTACCGGAAAACAAAAACAATTGATGCACATTAACTTGGCTGGGGATGAAGTTATGAGCTTGGGAATGACATTATCATTTTTATTGTGTTGCTCGTTGGGAAATACCTCAGGGGTGGTTGGGTCCCAAGATCTCCATTCCCCGAAGGCACATAGTGGACGTAATGTTTCTGAAATGATGGAACTCCGTTTCTTCATCTTCATGTGACATAGCAAGCCCAAATTCGAGGTGTGCTTTTGCCTTTTTCCCCAGAAAGGTTTTAGACATATCACTTCATAGCGGGACAACAATAGATGTTACCATGAGGAGATACTTAACTAAATATACCAATAGCAATGGTTTATGAACATATACATTGGTGCGGGCATGCTGAATTGTTTACAGGGGCTGCAACAGGTAAAGATGATGCCTGCCCTGTGTGCCCTGGAAAAGATGAGCTGTCGTGCTGCCCGTGAGTGGTGCCTTTTGGACAGCAATGCACATTAGCAACACACACCACCTACAGTGCATGGCTTTGTGTGGGGGCACAGCCAGAAGAAGCTGACCTACCCCTGTTATGCTCCTTCAGGAAAAGCACATTGTGAACAGTCCGGAGGCATATAATGTCATGTGGTTCGAGGCAGTTTTATCTTGAGCGTGCCCCAAGAAACAGCTGGGACTGAGTCCTTAAGGACAGAGCAGCTGTAGTATCTTCCACATTGCATAGGCTGCTGATATGCTGTGTCATCTGCCCTGCACTCTTAGGTGCTAGGTTCAGAGGATGTAGCAGGACTAGGAAAGCCTGGTGGCATGTTCGTGTCTTTAATGACACAGCTGAACGCATTTCACACGTTTTGGATTTTTGAAGGAAACTTGATTTTTTTTGCTGAAAACAAATCTCTTCACAAAGTTCTCCATTTAATCAAAAAGCCATTTTATGTGAAAAAAAAATGGCTTAGTGGAAATCATCTAGCTCTGCTCCTTACAAAACACTGTGCCTAACAGCCATTAGATCTTATGCCTGTGGTCAGTTTCATACTGTGCCACACACATTCTGTATGACCGCATTGGCAAGTCACTTAGTCTCTTGCTGTGCCTGAGTTCCTCGCCTGTAAAGTGGAATAACAGTACTTTCCCACTGCACAATGGTATTATGAAGATAAATTCTTTAAAAACTGAGAGTCTCTCAGCTACTCCAGCAATAGGGGCTATATAAGTACCTTAGAAAGATAGATAACAGCAACTACAATAATAAAACACAGCAAAATCTGGGGCAACAGAAGAGAAATTCATACCAGGACTAACACAGAACTTCCTTTCTTTTACTCACTTAAAAATTTGCTAATTGTCAGTGACTGGGACAAATTATGCCTCGTGGATGAACCAGGCATCAGGCCTGGCGGTGGGAGCAGGTGTCACTAGTCAGGAGTCCCAGCCCAGGGTCAGAACTGGAGTCTGAGGCCAGAGCTAAAGTCAGAAATCAGAGCTGAGGGTCAGAGCTAGGTTACCCAGAGAAACAAAAAGAAAGGGCGGGCCTGGGTCCAAGGCAGGTGCTATTACAGCCATGGGTGAACGCTTTGAGCAGTCATTGAACTGTTGCTGGGCTTAAGAGCTGGTCTGCTGATTTTTCCACCCAATCAGGCAATATACCAATTAAGCAGCCTACTACAGGCCAGCTGTGCTGGTAAATTTGCCTGGAGACTGGCTCTGCAGCAGGCCGTGCTTCCTGACAGTATTTCCCTCCCCAGCCTTGCCCAAAGACACCTAGATTTCTCAGCATGCTTCCTGTGGAATTCTCGCAATAGGTCTGGTGCATGAATGTTTTCTACTGGTTTCCAAGGCCACTTGTCCAGACAGTAGCCTTCCAGTTCACCAGGTACCGGAGCCTTCCCCTAACTTTCTGAGAGTTGAGAATTCAGTGGACCAAGCACTCCTCCTGTCCATGGATTGTTATGGGCAGTGGTGGTGGGTTGGAGCAATTTGGGTATGGGTTCTCAGGGTAGGTCTTTAAAAGTGAGATGTGAAAATGGATGGATCTTCTAGGAATCAGGCAGCTGTAGCCTGAAGGCCACTGGCTTCACCTGTTATCTTGAAGGGGGCCAGTTATTGGTAGTCTAGTTTGGCAGATGGGTAGCTTGATCTAAGGTTCTGGGCAGTGTGTCACACCTTGTCCTCTATGGCCAGATTGCAGGCAGCCTGACTGTCTTGATCCATGTGGTACTTATAGGCTTCTTTGGAAGGCTGCAAGTGTTCCTTGAGCTTCTGGTGCACCTGGTAGGTGGGAGATTGAATCTGCAGCAACCAATACTAGGGAAATCACAGGTTAGTCTGGGTGGAAGAGGAGGGTGAAAGCCATAGTTTGCAAAGAATGGGCTATCTTGGGTCAAGGCATAGATTGCATTGTTATATGTGAATTCAGCATAACACAGCAGGGGGAACCAGACAGCCTGGTGGTAACTCAGAAAGCAGCGAAGATACGTCTCCAAGATTTGATTGACTTTCTCTGTTTGCCCATTAATCTGCAGATGATAGATGGAGAAAGTAAGGGACTCAATGCCAAGGAGTTTGAGATATTCCCTGTGGAATTAGGAGATGAACTGGGGCCCCCAGTCCAATACAATGCCTGTCAGTAACCCATGGTAGCAGAAGACATTTTCCAGGAAGATCTATGTGGCAGGCACAATACAGCATGCGATGAAGTGTGCCATCTTTGTTAAGAGGTGGACAGCAACCAGGATTACTGAGTGTCCCTGAGTGTGTGGCAGTTCTACAACAAAGTCCACTGAGATAGCAGATCATGGAAGAGGAGGTGTGGTAAGAGGCTGGAGGACACCGAGGGGCTTTGATCATGTATTCTTGATACGGGCACAGAGGTTGCAGGACCTTGTGTAATCTTTGATGTAAGCTTATAGGCTGGCCAGCAGAAGCTCCTTAAGACCAGATTCCAGCTCTTAAATTAGCCAGAATGGTCCACAAGCAGTGAATTGTGACATAGTTCAATACCAAAAATGATTAGGGGACTGGAACACATGAATTATGAGGAGAGGCTGAGGGAACTGGGATTGTTTAGTCTGCGGAAGAGAAGAATGAGGGGGGATTTGATAGCTGCTTTCAACTACCTGAAAGGGGGTTCCAAAGAGGATGGATCTAGACTGTTCTCAGTGGTAGCTGATGACAAAACAAGGAGTAATGGTCTCAAGTTGCAGTGGGGGAGGTTTAGGTTGGATATTAGGAAAAACTTTTTCACTAGGAGGGTGCTGAAGCACTGAAATGCATTATCTAGGGAGGTGGTGGAATCTCCTTCCTTAGATATTTTTAAGTTCAGGCTTAACAAAGCCCTGGCTGGGATGATTTAGTTGGGGATTGGTCCTGCTTTGAGCAGGGGGTTGGACTAGATGACCTCCTGAGGTCCCTTCCAATCCTGATATTCTATGATTCTATGATTCTATGACCTGGGGCCAGAGTTGACCTTTTGCCTCCTGACCCTGGTGCCCCCCTAATGGTGGCACCATGGGAAGTCTACCACATCGCCCTCCCCTAAGGCTGGCCCAGCCTGAAGCCTAAGTTGTCCCTCTGGAATGTAAAGACAACTCTTGCAACAGAGGAGGTGATTCTGTAGTTGGAACTTGGAGTTGAGTCAGTTCCCCGTATTGTTCAGGGTCCAGCAGATCTGGGTCTCAGATGGGTCACTGAGGAGCAGGGAGTAGTCGGAGGACATCAGACTACTGACAATCATTCCATTGACAAAGTTGGATGCCTTGCGCACATTGGCACATTATTCATCTTTGTGGGATAGGGTTACAACAAAATCAAAGTGAGCGAAGAAAAGGGACTAGTCGATCTGACATTAGTAAAGGAGTCTAGCAGTCCATAAGTATTCCAGGTTTTCATGGTCTGTCCGGACTTGGACTGGCAATTGGGCTCCTTCTAGGAGATTGTGCCATTCCTTGAAAGCCATCTTGATAGCCACTAGCTTCTTTTCCCAAATACTGCAATTTTTCTCTGCTGGGTTAGTTTCTGAGAATAAAAAGCACAGAGGTGGAGTGCTTACATGGGCCCACATGTTGAGCTAGTACTACACCCAAAGAGAACCTGTGCTCCCTACTGGAGGTTGATGGGGCAGTCATAGCTGCAGTGAGGCATTAGGGTGTTGGCTTTCTTTTTGTCAAACACATCAGCATAGTGTTGATATTTAACAGGAATTCCAGGAGCCGTTGGGAAATTCATGGAGAATTGAGTAATCCGTAACAGGTTTCTGTTCCCAGGTTGGCTCTAAGGAAACAGGACTGTTGGCAAGGCAGGAAGTCAGAGTGTATCATACCTGACCACCAGTCAGGTCACTGCAATGAGTCAGGGAGTGTCAAGAACAACTGGTAAATGCAGTGCATGAATTAACCCAAACTGAAGAGGTTCCTTGGTGGTCCCAAAGGGTATTTATTTCTAAGGAGCTGTCTGGTGAATGACTAGTCCTGATGGAAGGAATGACTTTATCTATGGACTACACTAATTCAGGGGAGTCCTTGTGCTCGGTAGGGATATTGTGTGCCTGGGAAAACTCCAGATCTATGAAATTGCCTGAGGAAGCTGAGTCCACCAGCCTGTAGGTTGGTATTGGGCAACACAGGGTTCCAGACCTGGACAGGAAGTTGGAGAGGTTTTGAGCACTCATTGGCCATCGCTAAGCTACTGATGGATAAATGTTGGCCTGGGCTTCTGGGGTGGGGGAAGGGTACGAACCCATCTAGAACTTCACTATCAGGGCTGGGGCTTGGCATTTCTCAACCCGGGCACAGATCAGACCTAAGCAAGGCAGCTTGATGCAATGTCCTGGTTACCCGAAGTATAGCCATAGGCACAATGCCAAGCATAGATTCTTCTCCACATTGGACAGATGGGGCCAGACCTGATCGACTTACATCGGTTTGGGTGATGGAGAAGGGACTGGTGAGTGATGTGAGAACACCAGAGCTGGTAGGGCTGGCAGGAGCTGGCAGGACCATCTTTTTTCTTGACAGAATTCAGTCTGGTGGTCATCAGTCTTGATGCATAGGTCAACTACGGCATCCAGGCCAGATGAGGTTTCCACCCATGCTAGTTTATCTTTAGTATCATCATTTAGGCAAAGTCAGAAACTACAACACTGGCAGCCTCATTCCACTTGGTGTCTGTTACAAAGCATTGGAACGCTGTTGCATATTTAGCAACTGGCTGGCATCCCTGCCACAACACCTAAAATTCAGCTTTGCTCTCTATCTGGGTCATTGAAGATCACCCCATAGCTCAAATGAAGTCATCAAATTGTCCCAGAAGTGGACTTGTTTTTTCCAGGAGCACAGATGCTCAAGCCATGGCTTCCCTGGTAAGCAGGCTGATAATCAATCCCCCTTGGGCTTGGTCAGTGGTGTACAACTGTGGGTATAGCAGAAATAGAGAAGACTCTAATTTTGGAACTCATGCAATTGTCACACTGGCTATTAAACTTGTCAAGCAGGGGGAGTTTGAGCTTTCTGGGAGCGGGGGTCAGAGGTGAAAGAGGCACCTCGCAACTTGAGCTTGCAGGACTGCTTTCTATGCCTACAGGGCAACTTGGGCCTGCAAGGTCTGTGGGGCTTCCACTATCCCTGTCAAAGAGGTGTTGGTCTTTGTAGAACATCTCACGGTATCAGCTCTAGCTCTCTTATTGTTTGTGTTGGGGCTGCTCAAACTGTCAGTGACCAGGACACGGGCAGTCATGCCTCCTGCTTATTTATGAAGTTTGAACATCAGTAAGAAGCAGCTGAAACTACATAAAGTCACCATAAAACTGTGACTTAGCATGTAATCTAATCATTTTATTTTTGTCAGGAGGGCTTATTAAGAATGGTCCCCAAGAGCTGAAAAAAGAAAGCTGCCATAATGGTAAATGTTAATTACATGCTGATCACAACTAAGTTTGAGTTAATAATAACTTAGGGTTTTGATTATCAATAAAATATCATTCGTATTAAGGACAAAGAAAACAAAGACTTAAAGCCACAAGGCTTAGGGATCCCCGAATACTCTGGCTTCACTTGTCAATAGTTAACACCAGCTATTGCTGTCTACGGATCAAGATTCTAGGGCGTAGTTCCTGTCTTGCTTCCTGTATTAAGAGCTTAAGAAAGCATTCCACTACAGTTAATGAGCTGCTCAGCTTTTAGAGGTAATAGAGTTAATCTCAGACATGTCTTGATCAAAACCTTCTGTTTATGTAGGCAGTCCATGTACAATGCAAGCACTCTCCAAGTCAGATCCACATCAATGCAAATACCCATGTTTCATAACTTGGAGAACATACATGTGTGGTTGGCTCTGTGCTTTACGATAGTGAAGTTACTGTGTAGTCTTGGAGAAAACAGAAGGAATGCCAGTTCTAAGGGAAAAATTAGAAAACTCATAAATATTTCAGTTTTCATTGAAAACTGTAAGTTCAGCATCAGATCGAGGTCAGGACTCCGTTGCCTTTGGTTTTGGAAGAAACAGTAAGTTATTCCTAATTACACATGGCATTTTTGGGTAAGTGATTAGTTGAACTGAAAAAAAAAGAAGAGTTTCTATTTCTCTGTATTAAAAGGGAGGGCGGAGAATCTTCTGAAATGAAAAACAAATAAATCAGAGTTTCTTCATATAGAGTCAAACCAAAGACTACAAAGGCAGAGTCTTTCTATTGATTTCAGTGGGCCATGGATCAGTCCCATAGGAACTGATCTTGCAACATGCTGAGCACATGCAATTATCAAGCCACCAGTCTTTGTAAAAACTAGCGAAACAAAAACACAGTAATAGTAATGACAAAAACCCCTTCCTGGTGGAAATCTTGTCAGCCTTACATAACGTGATACAGCATGGCCAGAGGTCAGCAGGAGAGTGTAAGAAGGGAGTCTTATTCCCTGTAGAGGGAAGAAAGTTTACTATAAATTAATTAAAGCACCTGAAGCCAATTAGAGCACCTGAAGCCAGTCACATGATAAAACCCCCTGCCTCAATCAGACAAGAGGAGGAGTTGAAGCAGAGAGCAGTTTGGAGAAGTATTGTGGTGGGCTAAGAAGACCAAGACCCTAGGTAAAGGGACACCTGGTTTGTGCAGAGGGAAGGCAGGAAGCCCCACAAGCTGAAGGGCAGGAGAGGGAAATAGCCCAGGGGAAGGAACCACTAGTTCTAGTGGCTTACTGCTCTCCCTAAAGCCCCTGGGCTGGGACCTGGAGTAGAGCGTGGGCCTGGGTCCCTCCCTCTCCACTCCCCTCCTCTAGGACATTAGTGGGGCAGTTAATACCCCAGTTCAGGGGCAAGAAATGGTGCCCTGAACTCCACCCCCAAGAAGAGAAAGTGTGAGACCCATCATAGTAGTGCTAGTAATTTGCCACAATACACAGATGAAGTAATTATGTTTTAATGTGGCCTTAATACTTTCATAATATTCTATGAATCTACTAAAACATTGGCAAGAAAATGATCTAGATGTTCTAACTGGTCTTTTCCATCTCTAACTTCTCTAATTGTATGAAACTGTTCTACTGGGAATTAAAATAACAGAGAAATAGCAACTGCGGACAGACAAACCTGAAGCAAGCTCTCTTCTCTTCCTCAAGTTGCTGACATATAGGGTCTGATTCAATACCAGCCAGAAGTCAGTGGAAAGCTTGCCCTCGACCTGAATAGACTTTGGATAAAGCAAGGAGAGTACCTTTTCTCTGGTGGAATTTCAATCCTGGTTGACAAAGTCCTTAGCTCCTATCCTGTAAATGTGTAGGCTGGATTTTCAAATGATCCTGAGGGAGTTAGGCAAATGAGTGCCATTGGAATTCAGCTGGAGTTGAGCACCTAATTTTGTTAGGTTCCTCTGAAAATCAGAGCCATACATAATTTTATGCATAATTTTTATGACTCTGGAGGTGGGACTGGGCCAGCTGGTAGACTTCCTAAAGAGAATTAGGGAAAAGTTTATCAGATGGGCCCCTACTACATATCTGAATAGATGAGATTGGATCTAGAAAGGAATAGCAGGCTGTGAGGCCCCTCACAACACACCTGGCACCAGGCAGGGAAGTTAGTTTAGACAAGTACCTGAATGTTAAGATGCTTATTTAAACTGGATAGGGGCTCTTCATCTTTTGAGATTCACCCATTAATTCTTTCTCTCTCTCTGTATCTATCTCTCTGCCTCTCTCTCTTTTTGACTTCTGTCCACTGAGCAGAGGTGTTTACTGAGCTGACCACAAAGCTGCCAAAAGGCAGATCTTTTTCCTAAGAGGTTACAACTAATTCAGAATCTATCAGTGGGTGTGTCAGTAGTTTAAATTATTGCTTTGCACATGTCTATGCTGATTTTCCTCTATATCCTGCAATAGTCTTTTGCGGTGAAGAAATAATATTTAATTGATTATGCAATATTTCTACATAAAGAATCCAGACTCAATTTGATACAGTTTAAATTGTGTCTTATGTACTACAGAAGTTCTGGCTGTTTCAGATTATTTAATTTTCTGCATTAAGCACCAGATTCCAATGCCCTTACTCACAATACCTTGTTCCACAAGTAATCCCATTGAAATCAAGGATGTAACTGCTACTCAGCAAGAGTATAGGTATCAGAACCTGGCCCTAAATTATAATGCTGTTGTCACTGTCACTTTTTTATTTACAACATATTTAATTCTCTCTCTCTCTCACACACACACACTCACAAAACTTAACTGTGAAACACTTTGGATTGCTACTCATAACGTATCTAACACAAACCCACAAAAGCAAGGAAATGAAAAGTTAAGCCTAACCGCACACAACCTCTACTTCTGTACTCGCAGGCTCACACTTTACCAATACCACAACTGTCATCCAAAATTAATCTTAGAACCCTAATTCCGGAGCCACCACCTAGTGGTATTATTAATATTATGCTTTTATCTTTTTCAGATAGAAAACAAAGGATTTATATAGTATATTACCATGTCTGATTGATGGCTCTGGTAACGTACGAACAGTGCCAGGCACAGTGCACATTACTGTGATGAATCCCACTGAGTTAAAAGGGTAGTGAGTACTACACATGGTAGCCAGGCTTAGCAGGAATGGCTCCATGTGAGTAAAAAGAAAAGGAGTACTTGTGGCACCTTAGAGACTAACCAATTTATTTGAGCATAAGCTTTCATGAGCTACAGCTCACTTCATCGGATGCATACTGTTGAAAGTACAGAAGATCTTTTTATACACACAAAGCATGAAAAAATGAGTGTTTACCACTACAAAAGGTTTTCTCTCCCCCCACCCCACTCTCCTGCTGGTAATAGCTTATCTAAAGTGATCACTCTCCTTACAATGTGTATGATAATCAAGGTGGGCCATTTCCAGCACAATCCAGGGTTTAACAAGAACGTCTGGGGGAGGGGGGGAGAGGAAAAAACAAGGGGAAATAGGTTACCTTGCATAATGACTTAGCCACTCCCAGTCTTTATTCAAGCCTAAGTTAATTGTATCTAATTTGCAAATGAATTCCAATTCAACAGTCTCTCGCTGGAGTCTGGTTTTGAAGTTTTTTTGTTGTAATATCGCAACTTTCATGTCTGTAATCGCGTGACCAGAGAGATTGAAGTGTTCTCCGACTGGTTCATGAATGTTATAATTCTTGACATCTGATTTGTGTCCATTTATTCTTTTACGTAGCGACTGTCCAGTTTGACCAATGTACATGGCAGAGGGGCATTGCTGGCACATGATGGCATATATCACAATGGTGGATGTGCAGGTGAACGAGCCTCTGATAGTGTAGCTGATGTTATTAGGCCCTGTGATGGTGTCCCCTGAATAGATATGTGGGCACAGTTGGCAACGGGCTTTGTTGGAAGGATAGGTTCCTAGGTTAGTGGTTCTGTTGTGTGGTATGTGGTTGCTGGTGAGTATTTGCTTCAGGTTGGGGGGCTGTCTGTAGGCAAGGACTGGCCTGTCTCCCAAGATTTGTGAGTGTTTGGTCATCCTTCAGGATAGGTTGTAGATCCTTAATAATGCGTTGGAGTGGTTTTAGTTGGGGGCTGAAGGTGACGACTAGTGGCGTTCTGTTACTTTCTTTGTTAGGCCTGTCCTGTAGTAAGTGACTTCTGGGAACTCTTCTGGCTCCGTCAATCTGTTTCTTCACTTCTGCAGGTGGGTATTGTAGTTGTAAGAATGCTTGATAGAGATCTTGTAGGTGTTTGTCTCTGTCTGAGGGGTTGGAGCAAATGCGGTTGTATTGCAGAGCTTGGCTGTAGACGATGGATCGTGTGGTGTGGTCAGGGTGAAAGCTGGAGGCATGTAGGTAGGAATAGCGGTCAGTAGGTTTCCGGTATAGGGTGGTGTTTATGTGACCATCGTTTATTAGCACTGTAGTGTCCAGGAAGTGGATCTCTTGTGTGGACTGGACCAGGCTGAGGTTGATGGTGGGATGGAAATTGTTGAAATCATGGTGGAATTCCTCAAGGGCTTCTTTTCCATGGGTCCAGATGATGAAGATGTCATCAATATAGCGCAGGTAGAGTAGGGGCGTTAGAGGATGAGAGCTGAGGAAGCGCTGTTCTAAGTCAGCCATAAAAATGTGGGCATACTGTGGGGCCATGTGGGTACCCATAGCAGTGCTGCTGATCTGAAGGTATACATTGTCCCCAAATGTAAAATAGTTATGGGTAAGGACAAAGTCACAAAGTTCAGCCACCAGGTTAGCCGTGACATTATCGGGGATAGTGTTCTTGACGGCTTGTAGTCCATCTTTGTGTGGAATATTGGTGTAGAGGGCTTCTACATCCATAGTGGCCAGGATGGTGTTATCAGGAAGATCACCGATGGATTGTAGTTTCCTCAGGAAGTCAGTGGTGTCTCGAAGGTAGCTGAGAGTGCTGGTAGCGTAGGGCCTGAGGAGGGAGTCTACATAGCCAGACAATCCTGCTGTCAGGGTGCCAATGCCTGAGATGATGGGGCGCCCAGGATTTCCAAGTTTATGGATCTTGGGTAGTAGATAGAATATCCCAGGTCGGGGTTCCAGGGGTGTGTCTGTGCGGTTTTGATCTTGTGCTTTTTCAGGGAGTTTCTTGAGCAAATGTAGTTTCTTTTGGTAACCCTCAGTGGGATCAGAGGGTAATGGCTTGTAGAAAGTGGTGTTGGAGAGCTGCCGAGCAGCCTCTTGTTCGTATTCCGACCTATTCATGATGACAACAGCACCTCCTTTTTCAGCCTTTTTGATTATGATGTCAGAGTTGTTTCTGAGGCTGTGGATGGCATTGTGTTCTGCACGGCTGAGGTTGTGGGGCAAGTGATGCTGCTTTTCCACAATTTCAGCCCGTGCACATCAGCGGAAGCACTTTATGTAGAAGTCCAGTCTGCTGTCTCGATCTTCAGGAGGAGTCCACCTAGAATCCTTCTTTTTGTAGGCTACGGCTACACTAAAGAGCTTACAGCAGGACAGCTGTACCGATGCAACTGTGCTGCTGTAAGATCTCCCGTGCAGCTGCTCTATGCTGACAGAAGAGAGCTCTCCAGTCAACATAATTAAACCATTCCCAATGAGCGATGGTAGCTATGTTGCTGAGAGAAGCTCTCCCACCAACATAGCACTGTGCACGCTACCACTTACGCTGACAAAACTTCTGTGTCTCATGGGTGTTTTTTTCACACCCCTAAGCGATATAAGTTTTGTCCACATGCGTGGTAATGTAGACATGGTCTTAGATTCATATGGATTCTAAGTGCTACAGCATTTCTTATGATTTTTTGCTGAACTGAATTGAAAATACAACAAGGCTTCTGACACTGAGTAACATGAATTCAGTTCACAATTAAATTTAGTCACAAGATATCTGAAGCTGGCATAAGTACTTCACTCCCATTGATAACATAAAATGGTAATTAATTAGCCGCACTGAGGCTGTCTAATGACACAGCCACTAAAAGCTGAAAATCCCAATTCCCGATTGTTTGATTAGAAAACACTGGGACATTCTCTGTTATCAAAACACATATGTGTATGTAATGGACAATGAGGCTAATCAGGGATTTCCCTACATACCCCCTGTCAAGGTTCCTCCCCCACTCTGAACTCTAGGGTACAGATGTGGGGACCTCCATGAAAACCTCCTAAGCCTACTTTTACCAGCTTAGGCTAAAACTTCCCCAAGGTACAAATTAATTTTATCCTTTGTCCTTGGAATAACCACTGCCACCACCAAACTCTAACTGGGTTTACTGGGAAACGTAGTTTGGACACGTCTTTCCCCCCAAAATCCTCCCAACCCTTGCACCCCACTTCCTCACCAATTTGCATAGGTGACCACAGACCCAAACCCTTGGATCTGAGAACAATGAAAAAAGCATTCAGTTTTTTTACAAGAAGACTTTAATAGAAATAGAAGTAAATAGGAGTAAAGGAATCACCCCTGTAAAATCAGGATGGTAGGTACCTTACAGGGTAATTAGATTCAAAACACAGAGAATCCCTCTAGGCAAAACCTTAAGTTACAAAAAAGACACACAGACAGAAATAGTCATTCTATTCAGCACAATTCTTTTCTCAGCCATTTAAAGAAATCATAATCTAACGCATACCCAGCTAGATTACTTACTAAAAGTTCTAAGACTCCATTCCTGTTCTATCCCTGGCAAAGCAGCATACCAACAGACACAGACCCTTTGTTTCTCTCCCTCATCCCAGCTTTTGAAAGTATCTTGTCTCCTCATTGGTCATTTTGGTCAGGTGCCAGTAAGGTTACCTTTAGCTTCTTAACCCTTTACAGGTGAGAGGATTTTTCCGCTGGCCAGGAGGGATTTTAAAGGGGTTTACCCTTCCCTTTACATTTATGACACCCCCTAAGGGGTGTACACCCCCCTTGAATTTCCCCAAATCCCGCCCCCCAATTTTATGAACTAGTTACATGCAGTGTTGCCAATTTAGTGATTGTTTGGACATTTGAATTGAAATTGAAACATTAATACACACTTTAAAAGCATATAAAGTGTATAATAAAATGCATGTATCTGAAAAAGTATAATAGATTTGAAAAGTATGAACATAAACTAACTTCCTTATACAGCTGTTTTTTATGACAGTATCAGTGCATTCACTTTGGTAATGTTGGCCAGCCTAATAATTTTAAATTATGATTTGTAAGCAAACTCTAAATGAGCTCTCTCTGACAGCTAGTGATGAGTTTGGGGGAAAGGCTTCAGGACCAGATTGTATTTACATTCACACCTAATCTACCTAGGTATCAAGCAAACAGAACTGTGTTGCCCCAGTGATAGATTTTGGCTGGATATATTTAACAAATCACTTAAATGTGGGTGTGGTTGGGGGGGTGATAATGAAATGTTGTTGTTCTTACTGTAGGAGTAAAGGGTAGTAGAACTGTACTTAGTCTGTGCTGATTGAGGGGATCAAGAGAGAGGGTGGAGACAGGTATTTTCCTTGATGGTCTTCCTGAGTCACAAGTACTATTTGACCTGCCCCTCTCCACGGTTTAAAGACAGAGCTGATTAGGCTCCATAGATAGTCTTTTGTTCTGTTAAGTGACTGCTGCAGCTGAAATCACTGATAATCAGGTCTAAGTGCTTAGACCTGCTGTGGGACAGTGTGTCTGTGGAAGAAACAGCCCAGTCTGCACTAGCAGCGAGGTTCCCCCACTGAGAGGTCAACTGAAATCACTGAGAGCCGGTGGAACCTCAAGATACCAACTTGCAGAGGTCACAGTGGCAGCAGAAGGTGACGGTGCAGGACCATTGGCAACAGAGCGATGGAGTGAACAGTGGCACAACGAACAGTGGCCAGAGCGAACAGTGAGCAGCTGGAGGAATGAGCAAGGTGCCTTCTTGCCCCCCACCTGTGAGGTGAACTCGTGTGAAAGCACCTCTGAACTCTGAGTTTCCACTGACCAAGGACAACACCACTGAGTGCTAATGAGGCTGTTAAGAATGCTGAAGACACAACACAGTTCATGCGAACACACATGGCTGTGGCATCATACTTTCTATTGAAGCAAGAGATACCACACACTACAAACTGGAGGCCAATGTTAAGTGCATTGTCACTTGTTCATCCTGAAGTTGAACAGTGGTTCCAAACAAGACCAGCAAATGCTCACTATCTTTCTGGAAGAAACTCGACTGACTGGCTAGAAGCATGTGATGCAACAGTGAAAGACTCAACAGTTGAAAAAGTGAAGAACTCTTATAACATTCAAAAAATGTGCACACATGGCTGATGAATGCACCGAGTAAATGGGCATCAAGTATTAAGTCATTGTGTACATTATCTTGATGTCAGTGGTAAGCCAGCAGATGCATTTCTAGATCTTCAAGTTATAGAGGACACATCGGTTGCATCTGTGACAACCTACAACTTAGACTTAAATGCTTGTAAACTGGACCCCAGAGAGATGGCTGCTTGTGCATTTGATGGAGCTGCAAACTTCTCTGGAAGACATGGTGGAGTACAAGCTTTGCTCAGAGAAAAGGGTCCTTTATCGTCTGTGGAGAAGCAAAGTGTGTGTTGTAAATGGCTTGTCTAGTTTTAGTAAAGTCCAGCCATGAGGAAGTTTGTGTGGAAGATTGTTTTTTTTTTTATGAGAATATCCAGTTTTGAGAGCTCATTCTTAATTTTTCCCTGTTTGCTGTAGAGGATGTTGATCAGGTGGTTCCGCAGTTTCTTTGAGAGCGTGTGGCACAAGCTGTCAGCATAGTCTGTGTAGTATGTAGATTGTAATGGATTTTTTACCTTCAGTCGTTTTAGTATGATGTCCATCTGTTTGCATTTGGAAAGAAAGATGTCTATCTGTATCTGTACGAGTTTTTTCATGAAGTTGATTTCCATTCCATATGGCTAAATGCAGTGCCTTGCATAATGCATCCAATGAAGTGAGCTGTAGCTCACGAAAGCTTATGCTCAAATAAATTGGTTAGTCTCTAAGGTGCCACAAGTACTCCTTTTCTTTTTGCAAATACAGACTAACACGGCTGCTACTCTGAAACCTGTCAGAGAAAAGTGTAACACTAATCTCTCCTATACACACTGCAGAGGCCATCTACTCCAACTAGCTCTAGTACAAGCTGCAGACTCTTCAAAAGACATTAAAAAAGCTATACATTTAGTGTCTTCATTATGTTCTTTTTTTCAGCAAGAGTCCAAAAAGACTGAAAGGCTGGGACTGAAGTTCAAAATTAGTCCAATCTGGGAAAACCCTCTGGCTTTCTCATGAGTGATCCTTGACTGTTTTAAAATTACTCCAGCCATTATTACTGGCTTTGGAAAGTACCTACCAAGATGGGATGGATCTAAGTAGTGAGGCTGGTGAATTACTTTTGCTACTACGTTCAGAGAAGACTATTGTCATTTGCTTTCTTGTAAGTCTACTGTTGAAACCACTTGGGTCATTAAACAATGTCATCCAGGCATCTGCTACAACAGTCGTAGATCTTTGTCCAGCAATAGAAGCTATATTTAAATCAGAGCAATCCATTGAAAAAGTGCTGGAAGAAGCAAAGACTTCAGTCCAGAAGTTGACTAATGAAGGCATTTATATTGAATCCTTAAGTGAAGAGGACAAGAAGTGTTTTAAGATAACTGAAAAAGTACACAGACTTGATTCATAAAAATCTACAACAGTGACTTCTAGATTCTACTCAACCGCTACTTAGCTTTTACAGATCCCTGTCCTATAAAACACTGACAGTTGAGCGGAGTGAGGTACTACCAGCAACGGGGCTGCCATGTGCTCAGGACAGAATAGAGAATTTGAACATAGAGTGGAATATCATACGACAAATGAATGAAGATTTGACTTCAACTTCTTTTTTATCATCACTGGTGGCTCGACCTGATCTTTGTGCTGTTTCCTGGGATGAAAAGTAGGAATTATTAATCTCTTGCTACTCCCAGTCACAACAGCTACAGTTGAGTATTCTTTTTCATCACTGAATTTTGTGTTCTGAAAGAATTTGCCTCCTGCCTGATCATGTGAATGAACTAATGAGCATATCAATTGAGGGAATGGAAGTATCGGACAACAAGAAGCCACCAAAGATGAACTCATTGCATTCAAGAAGTTCATTAACAGAGTTGTGAAAAATTATAACAAGAAACCAAGAAGGATGTAGATGTAATGCTTCATAGAAGGCTTGAGTAGCCAACTTTAATTTGTGTGATTTTAAAACATGAGTTAAATCTAATAAAATAGTCATGAAACATTTTTTTCAGTTTTTACTATGGTGCCATACACCCCATTTTCACCCTCAGTCTCACCCCTCATCGGCCCTGACCACCCCCCTCTGTAAATTTGAAGACTCCCCTCCCCACCTCCCCCACATTTCAATTCCTGGGGAAAACACTGAGGCTAATTATACAAGTATCTTCTCATATCCTGACTAAAACTCATTTAAATGCTAAAATAGGGAAGGAATAGCATTAAGATTCTTAGTACTAGAAATGCTTCAATGTTGCCTTTTAATTAAACGTTCAAATTTGTGAGAGTAGCTGGAAAAGAATGTACCGTAATCTTACACAAGAGCTAGGCTTACAAAACACAGCAGTCACATGAGCTTGTTTCCTGTCACACACTGTTAGCATCAATGACATTGCTTCTGCCAAGTTCACTCGATCTATGCATGAAAGAGATGCTTGCTTTTCAAGAGTAATTTGCCCAGCAATACTGAAAACATCCAGAATTCCTTCAGAGTTAACAAGCTTCCCCAAACAGCCATTATTGATATGTGACCACACAGCTCAAGGAAAAACAAAATATTGAATTGCTGAGCTTGTAGCACTTAGTTTGCTTACAGATTTTGTGTGTATATGCGTGTACACACTTTTTACTGGTTTATCTTCAGTGTAATCCATTAATTCTTCTTTAAGTAATGGTACTTCTGTGTATTCCATACCTGGGTACACATGCACACCAGGCCCCCAAGCCCGGAAATGTTTCACAGCAGTGTCTGTTGACACATGCTCAGTAGCTTCCCTCATGCTCCCAGCTGAGGGTATAAGAGACAGTACGGGTTGATGCCTCTCCAGTTCTTTATCACTGCATGTCCTGAGTCAGAATTGTGTTCTCCTTCACTCCATGCATAACCTGTTAAGTAAAATCTTTGTAAATAGTTTTATATGTTCGCTCAGTAGTTATAGTTAGTATAGTATGTTGTTGGCATAGGATAGTTCCCCCTGTTTCCCTTCCCCTATTCGGTGGAAATCCTCCCCAGTCCTGGGACTATGTCCAGAGTCCCAGGATTCAAGAATTGCTTCTCCTGCCCTCTCCTTTATCAGCGATGAGCATCAACTGTGCCTGAACTGCATGGGTGAGGCACATTTATCTGTGAAGTGCAGTATCTGATACTTCACACTCAAAACTGGAAAGGCTTGAGAGCTTTGACTAAAGTTCCTGATGGAGGAGCCTATGAGGCCCCACTGTGACCTATGAGGCCTGGAGACCCCCCTCTACGTTGGCCTGAACTAACCGGCAGTGCCTTTCCAAGCAAGAGCATTGGAGAGGAACCTTTACTATTGAAGCTCAAGGATTCCTCCTACACGGTTCCCCATAAGAGTAAGGGGCATTATCATAGGCATAAGGATAGATCCCATCAGAGGACTGTCCATAAGAAACATGTTTCCTCCCCAAGTGTGTTCATGTTGGGTGAAATGTCATATATGAGCCCATGGAACCAGCTCCACCAAAGACCCCCAGGCTGGAGAACAAGACAAGCAAAAAAAGGATCTTCTGGTTCCAGCAGTGATTGTGGGACCAAAGAGGAAAGACAGACATTCGCCAGTTATGAGTGCTGGTCTGGACTCACTGTTGGTACCACCTCGTTTATTCAAAGAGCAATTGGCTGCGACAGATGAGCTGGGTCCTTCAGGCATTTCTGGAACTCCCTGGACTCCAGGCTGTATGGTGACATTTGTAACACCAGACGATATGTTCCTCCCCTACCTTCAATCTCCACTCCTTTCAGGCATTGCCTTCTTGAGAGACATCCTTACTCCAGAGGAGAAATTGTTACCGATGTCTCAGGAGCAGTTCCATCTGAACCCATCTGACAGGAGCCCAATTCCATTCCTTTCTGGATGAGCGGTGGGTAGTAAGAAAGATGCATCTCCAGGCTATGGTAGATGCCGTAGGTACAGCATCCAGAAGTTTGGCCATAGGACTGATCATGCAAAGGGACTCATGGCTCCAGTTGTTGGGCTTTCCTAGAGAGGTCCAAAACACAAGACCTCCCCTTCAATTAGTCCAACCTTTGTAATGAAAAGATGGACAAATCCCTGCACTCGTTAAATGACTCGAGATCCACTCTGTGATCCTTGGGGATTTACAATCCAGCCCCCAGGAGGAGACACCCGAGACAGCCCTTTCGATCATGACCACCCCCTTTGCAGCATCCACCTGAGCTCCCATGTAAATGACAGAGGATTCAAAATCGCATTTCTTAGTTCTCTTTATTGCCACAGCCTCCACTTACTCCCAACCACAGGTCAATGGCCATTTTTTGACATACAGGTGAAGACCCAGGTACTAATACTGATTGTCTTCTGTCATCTGTAGAGGCTGTCTTACTTTTTCACTCACAGCTGGAACAAGATCACTACCTTCCCAACCCTCCTTTGGGGACCACTCTCACCAATTGATTCTTGAACAGGAGGCAGAATCCGTTTTGCACCAGGAGGCAATAGAATGTGTCCTGCCTCAGTACTAAGGGAGAGGGTTCTACTCCCCATATTTCCTAATTCACAAAGAAGATGGAGGGTGGAGACCCATCCAGGACCTCTGGAAACTCAACATCTTTATTCAAAAGATGAAATTCAGAATGATTATGCTGGCATCTATAATCCACTTCCTTCAGGAGGGAATGTGGTTCATGGCTATGAATATGAAGGATGCATCTTTCTATATAGGTATTCACCCATCTCACAGGAAGTTCCTGTATTTCATGGTTGGCCAAGAGCTCTACCAGTTTTGTACCCTCCCTTTTGGGCTCAACCTGGCACCTGGCAGGATATTCTTGAAAGTTTTCACTGTGGTAGCAGCCCAGATGTGATGCCAGGGATATACAGTGTTTCCATAACTGGACGAATGACTCCTAATAGGCCAATCTCATGAGGAAGTCAGGTCAGCGACAGGCTCCTTTTGGTACCTTACTATGTTCATTGTTTGCATACATGAAGAAAAGTTCTTTGTCACCACAAGGACTAACTTTTATAGGAGCATGGATGGACTCAGTCTCTGTGAGAGCATTTCTGCCCATAGACATGTTTTACATGATGAGCAACCTGATCTTTTGCATCACCCACAAACTGTGAACTACGGTGAGCCGGTGTCTTTCTCTATTAGGCCACATGGCTACATGCACCTACATGATGCTGTTCACTAGACTCCTCTCCAGCCTGCAAGGTTGGCTCCACTTGACCTACTGACCACACAGGGAACTCATCAACTCAACACCACTTTTCTCATCAGAGTTCTCACCTCCCTCACTTGGTGGTCCAACTCATACAAAGTTATGGTAGGGGCTCCCTTCAGCATTCCCATACAGCCACCATCCTGACACCTCTTTCAGGGTGGGATGCTCAGCTGGACTACCACCCTGCTCAGGGTACCTCACCTCTTTTGGGGTCTAGGCTACACATAAACTTACTGGAACTGAGAGCAGTCTGCCTTGCATACAAGGCCTTTCTACCTCTCATACACAGACTCCACTTACAGATAATATCAGACAATATCACCACAGTGGTCTTTATAAACAAACAGCAAGAGTAAAATCTCATCCCTTCTTCCTGGAAGCAGTCAGACTTTGGAACTGGTGTATCAGAAACCACATTAGGATACAGGCTGCATACCTCCTGGGAGTTCACAACTTCCTGATGGATAGGTTAAACAGAAGCTTCTCTGCAGACAATGAATGGGAAATTCATGACACAGTTCTAACCGACATATTCACACAAGGGGGCATTCTGCTATGGGACCTCTTTGCATCCCAGATGAACAAAAAACTTCCCATGTATTGCTTCAGTGGAGCCCTAGGCTATGATTCCCAAGGTGATGCTGTCATGCTCTCCTGGATGGATGACCTCAGCCATGCCTTTCCTCCCAACCCCCTACTACCGAAAGTTGTACACAAGGTCCAGAGCAACAAAGCCACCATCATCCTTTTAGCATCCTACTGGCCTAGACAATTCTGGTTGATGGAATTCCTAACAATGTCTGTGTACCCACCTATCAGGATCCACTCATTTCAGGAACTACTAACCCAAGATAGAGGGAAAATCAGTCACTAAGACCCAGGCTCACTCCACCTCATGGCCTGGTATTTGGATGGGCATCAGAAATAGAATGATCATGCTTGTCTCTGTCCAGGAAATCCTTAACCAAAGTAGAAAAGATTCTACTACAACCTGCTACCTGGGTAAATGGTGCAGCTTTTCAGCCTGGGAACATTTCCACCAGCATTCGTTAGTCTAGGATAACTGGGATGCCCACGGTAACAGTCTCCTCTCCTTAAAGACTTCAGATCTGGCCTTTAGTTTGTTGCAGGTTCACCTAGCAGTGATTAGTGCCTTCCTCTCTCTATTGGAGGGACGTTCTGTCTTTACATACCCAGCTACTGTGTGATTTATGAAGGGCTTGATCAGGACCTTCCCACCACTCATTAAACCTATGCCTCAATGGGACCTTACAACACTCAGAGGTCCACCCTTCAAACCTATCACAACATATGCTATAACTCACCTGTGCATGAAGGTGGCATTCTTAGTGGCCCTCACTTTGGCCAGAAGCATCAGTGAGTTAGGAGCCATGATGGCAGACCCTCCTTGTACAGTATTTCACAAAGAGAAGGTCTCCCTTAGTTTACAACTCAAATTCCTCCCTACAATTGTTTTTGAGTTCCACATCAATCAATACACTTACCTGTATTGTTCCCAAAACCCTATGCTTCTTCCAAAGGCAGGAGTCTTCACTCTCTTGACATCAGACATGCCCTGGTGTTCTACCTGAAAAGAACCAACCCATTAGAAAATCTCAGACTCTTTCATGCCATAGCAGCAAGATTGGATTGACAAGCCATATCCTCACAGAGGATTTCGAAGTGGGTTTTGGGATGCATCTTGAAATGTTACAAAATAGCAAAACTTCCCTCTTCTGGAGGTATTACAGCTCTCTGCACTCATGCATGAGTGATCTCCACAGCATCCTTATCATACATTCTGCTGCAGGACGTTTGTGTTCTATGTTTATGACACACTTGTCTAAGTCCAGCTGCATCTGCAGATGCAGCCATAGGTATGGTAGTACTATAAGCATCTCTGCTACCAGCTTCCTCACACCCTCCCCTCGTCTGAACACTGCTTGCCAGTCACCCACCTGTGGAATACACATAGTGACTAGCACTCAAATAAGAAGTGGAGGTTACTTACTGTAACTGAACGTTCTTTGAGATGTGTGGTCCCGATCTGTATTCCACTAGCTGCCCACCTTCCTCTCTGCTTCAGATCCTGTTGGATTGTGGTCTGAAGACAGGGGTGAAAGTGGGCTGTGGTATACTGATAGGAAGCTGGTACCAGCCCCTACGCAGCCGATGTTAAAGCGCTGCAACGGCAGCACTTTAATGTCGCTGCCCCTTTTGTCCCCCACCATCGGCGGCCCTGCCAATAGGGACCCTACCAGCAGGGCTGCCGATGGAGGGGGGGGCAAAAGGGGCAGCTGCCTCATGGCTGGCAATTTAAAAAGGCCCAGGTCTTCTGGCCACCGCCACCACTGCGGCAGCGTCCAGAGCCCCGGGCCCTTTTAAATCACTGCCAGAGCCCTGGGCAGCGTGGGCCAGGCAGCATGGATGGGCTGGCTGGGGGAGGCTGACCCCAACCCCGTCCCTTCCCCCTGAGGCCCTGCCCGTTCCGGGGGGCCCAGAGCTGGACTCCTGTACCGGAGAGTATTTAATATTACTTTCACTCCTGTCTGAAGAGAGTTGGAGAGGCATCAAGCTACATTTCCTCTTACACCCTCAGTTAGGAGCATGAGGGAAGCTACTATGCAGTGTGGGTCAACGGACACTGCTTTGAAGAATTTCTGGACTTGGGCGCATGGTAGGCATGCATACCCCTTCTGGAATACAGATAGGGACCACACACTTCAAAGAACCTCCATTTACAGTAATGACAGGTTTCAGAGGAACAGCCGTGTTAGTCTGTATTCGCAAAAAGAAAAGGAGTACTTGTGGCACCTTAGAGACTAACCAATTTATTTGAGCATGAGCTTTCGTGAGCTACAGCTCACTTCATCAGATGTTTACCGTGGAAACTGCAGCAGACTTTATATACACACAGAAATCATGAAACAATACCTCCTCCCACCCCACTGTCCTGCTGGTAATAGCTTATCTAAAGTGATCAACAGGTGGGCCATTTCCAGCACAAATCCAGGTTTTCTCACCCTCCACCCCCCCACACAAATTCACTCTCCTGCTGGTGCTAGCCCATCCAAAGTGACAACTCTTTACATAATCAAGTCGGGCTATTTCCTGCATAGATCAAGGTTTTCTCACATCCCCCCCACCCCCATACACACACAAACTCACTCTCCTGCTGGTAATAGCTCATTTAAACTGACCATTCTCCAGGTTTAAATCCAAGTTAAACCAGAACATCTGGGGGGGGGGGTAGGAAAAAACAAGAGGAAACAGGCTACCTTGCATAATGACGAATGGTCAGTTTAGATGAGCTATTACCAGCAGGAGAGTGAGTTTGTGTGTGTATGGGGGTGGGGGGGATGTGAGAAAACCTTGATCTATGCAGGAAATAGCCCGACTTGATTATGTAAAGAGTTGTCACTTTGGATGGGCTAGCACCAGCAGGAGAGTGAATTTGTGTGGGGGGGTGGAGGGTGAGAAAACCTGGATTTGTGCTGGAAATGGCCCACCTGTTGATCACTTTAGATAAGCTATTACCAGCAGGACAGTGGGGTGGGAGGAGGTATTGTTTCATGATTTCTGTGTGTATATAAAGTCTGCTGCAGTTTCCACGGTAAACATCTGATGAAGTGAGCTGTAGCTCACGAAAGCTCATGCTCAAATAAATTGGTTAGTCTCTAAGGTGCCACAAGTACTCATTTACAGTAAGTAACCTCCACTTTCTACATCACTGCAATTCCAGTGTTCAGTGCTATTTGAAATAGATGACAGTTTCTTCAAAGGCAGAGTTATTTACAGGAAATGCAATAATCCAAAAAAGAAATGCCACAAAGTTGGGATTTATATCATTCCTTCCAGGTAATAAGTAAATATATTTTTCAAAGCTAGGATGTCAACATTTGCTTAAAATATTAAACACAATGAATCAAATTCATTTGTCTTTTGGTGTAAATCCAAGTAGTTTTATTACATTAAGTGGAGCTACTCTGTATTTACATTTAAATCAGAGAAGAATTTCACCCAATTTTAGCTCAGAACAGCCATATATATATAATATATAAAATCTGCATATTTGGTCCATATCAGACTCAAGTTCCATTATTTATATGTTGATTGGAATCTTTTCTGTAGAAAGAGCATCATAAACAAAGGAAGATGATTAATTCATATCTTTATTATGAACTTTCCAGGTCAATGAAGAATATTATTTAGCCAGTGTGCTTCTGCAGGAGTTGAAACATCTAATCAAAACAAATACAATAATCAGCATAATACACCCAAAGATGCATTGAACAAAGTAGAAGCTCCTTTTAGAAGTGAAGAGGGGGCAATTCTGATGCATTCTTATTTACAATATTTGTTTTTCAACCTACAATTTATCAGACTGATCTTAAAGGTAAATATCAAAGAAATAACTTGGCTTCTATTTTATGTGACAAACACCACCTAAAAACTCTACTGTAACTTGGCAAGATCAGAACATAAAACACTTTATTGGGTTTCTCCAGAAAACTAGGATGCCTGAAAATACTGAGTAGCTGCAGATTCTGTGCCTTGCACCAAAAGCTAGCAGATTTTTTAAAAAAATGTAATCTGGTTTGTACAATGATGGCCCAGTTCTGCTTTTGGAAGGGCAAGTGGAGCTCCAATGGAACTGTCCATTTGAGGGCACAATTTGGGCACAGTACCAGGAAAAAATCGATTGTTGTTTCTGCCATCCAAAATGGTGAGAGGAGATATTAAAAGAACAAGTTAGCTGGGGATTTAGGGCCAATTCCTGCAACTATTTCTCATCTGAGTCCTTACATATGGGTTTCAGAGTAACAGCCGTGTTAGTCTGTATTCGCAAAAAGAAAAGGAGTACTTGTGGCACCTTAGAGACTAACCAATTTATTTGAACATGAGCTTTCGTGAGCTACAGCTCACTTCATCGGATGCATACCGTTTCCACAGGAGTGACAGACTCCTGAGGAGGCGCTCCTCAAGGTTTCAGGGATGGACCACAGATTCACCCGGGGAGTAGGGGGATGCCTCTGGTGAGTGGCTGGGGGTGTCCCATTTTCTCTTTGGGAAATATGGTCTCTGTGCAGCTCCCAGCTGCCCTGGGCAGAGGCGCCCCCCCGCCCCACGGCTTTCAGCTGCCCTGGGCAGAGGGGGAACCCCACAGCTCCCAGCCACCACAGTGGCAGGGGAAATCATGGAGCAGCAAAAGTCACAGACCGGTCATGGCTTCTGTAAATTTTTATTTGTTGTCCATGACTTTTACTAAAAATAACCATGACAAAATATTTCTAATGAGTAAAAACTTTGTGCTATACCATAGATAAATTAAATGATATGTGAGTCTGATCCAAAGCCCATTAAAGTCAGTGGAAAGACTCCAGTTGACTTCGGGCCCTATATGAAAGCAATATATTGCAAGGAGTTGGACAACACAATATTGTAGATTAAAGAGGGACCTCCACCCAGGACAAACTTGAGATATGTATACAAAAGCATATTCCTTGCTCAAATAAGAATTTATTCCCTATCTGCCCAGTGTCTCCATTACTTGATCCTGAAGATCAGGTCAGAGGGCCTGATTTCAGAGGCACCGAGCATCATCAACTCCAGCTGAAATTATGGTATGTTTCATTAGCCAAGAGAGAAGCTGAATGCATGATAAATTGAACAAGTGAATTTTATTAAACCCTGTAGACTGCTCTGTTCATGTGACTTGAGTTGCTTCAAACCTAATTTCCCATATTCCCTGTGCACCTGGTCTCCCTTCAATAACAGTCCCTCCAGGGAACATGGGCCCTCTGAGTCCAGTTCTACTGATCATGATACATCTTGCCTGGTTTAACAACATTTTAATGTAACCATTGAAAACAAGTAATTGACACCCAGAGTCCGATCCTTCAGCCAGAGGTTGCTGCATATAGCCAAGTTGGAGTCTCATCTTTACCACAGACTCTGCTGGTTACATAGTCTTTGAGATAATTTGGTCTCCTCAACAGGCAATCACACCAAGAGTGACCAGTCTTTGTCTCCCTATCACCTGTTTCTGAGTCTAATAAATTATCTCTTTGAGGAGTCTCCTCCCTTCCTGTGGGATTGGCCTCTGATGGTTCCATGTCTTTATGTTCTGTGATGATCTCTATTGCTTTGGTAGTCTCTCACAGGGTGGTGTTTCTGCTGGCTGTCCCTCTTGCATTGTCACCTCATATGACCTGTGTGCCATATGACTCCATTAGTCCACTCCTTTTAGTGTCTCACTGATGCCTGGATTATCACAGGAATGCCTGTCTCCATGGACAGTGGGTCCTTGGTTGACCTGTCAGTCTAGTGCCTGCTTTCGCTGATTGCTGGCCATCTGCTCTTGGTGGTTTCTACATCCTTCTGCGTGCAACAGATCTCCCCTCATTAGCAGAAGGGTTTTGGTTCCTTGTCCCATCAGTGTCTGCAATGGACTGTTTTGGCACTCCAAGTTGAAATATTCCTCTGTGCCAAAAATGCTAACAAGGGTCTGAACCAGAAGAAACAGCTTTGTGTAACACTCTCCTCACAATCTGATGCCATCCTGCACACATCACTCATCTTTAATTTTATGCTATGGTTCTGCTTCTACTGGTACTTGACTTTTGTCTTTTGTCCACCCTGCTAGTATCAGTCCCTTGACTGCCTGTAGTTGGATGTCCTTTTGCATAGGCACTTTAATTTCCATCAGCTCCGCTGCTGAAACTGGGAGAGAGTTCATCATGTTAAGCATTCAGTGTTCTGATCCTTTTTCCACAATTCACTGATGCTGGGTATAGATGCCCTGTAATAGCATCAGCTAACACCAGTAAACATCCTGGACAATATCTGATCTCTACCCAGTAGCACTGAGGGCACAACAACATACACTGGAAGCACTAAGAAGAGTCTTTGGCATGATTGCGGTCTGATTGCACTATTAATGGGTGGCCTTAGGTGTACTGATGGAATTGCTCCACTCCAAATAGTACAGTCAGAAGCTTTTAATTTTTTGTTCTGTCTCTGCTGGCATAACTGACTGGCTACTCCTGCAAAAGAGCTACATGAAGTCTTTTTTCTCTGATGCATCACACTGGAGTGTCAGTGGCTCTCCTGGCTGGCAGTACTTCAGGACAGGGGTTCCATTATTAATTGTTTTAGTGTGTAAAATACTTGCTGTTGGGACTTGCCCTGGCCATTCAACATCCTGCCTTGTGGGCTGACATATGGGTTCCACTACTGCAACCTGATATGAACAGAACATGGGAAAAAATGTATCATTCCTATGAAGTGCTGTACACTCCCTTTCACATTTACTGGAGCTGGATGTCACTGACTGCATTGATCTTGTTGGGATCTGCTTTCAGTCCCTCTGCTGTGAGCAGATGTCCATTGTATGTCACCTCACACTATTTGAGTCATATTTTTTCTGGATTGAGTTTTATGTTCTTGTCCCAAAATCACTGTGGAAAAGTGTGTAGTTTTCTGTCATGGTCTCATTCAGCTTCTGCATCATTGTTCCCTTCACCTACAATGAGGATATCATCTGCAATTATTTTCACCCCAGGCAATTTTTCCAGTGCTTGGGTGAATCTTTGGAACACCTCTGGTGTTGGGCTTATGCCCATTGGCATGCATGGCCATCTGTAGCAACTAAATGGGGTTGCAAAGGTTATCAAGTATACTGGCCTCTTTATCCAGGTTCATGTGCTGAAACCTGTTCCTCACATCAAAGACCATAAAGATTCTGGCTTTGCAAAGTTCTGGCAAGACCTCATCAAATCTGGGCAGTGGTTAGTGGTATTTTTTCAGCACCCAGTTCAGTGGCCAGGGTTCTATGAAGACGCATAATTTGCCTCATGGCCTCTTACCACCCTGGCTGTACTGGCCTCTGAAGGTGCTATGATTCTCCTTTTGAGCTCCTTCTGTACAGGATTATGTCATGCCAATGGAATTTTCCTTCATGTTAAGCACATGTTCCAGGGTAGGGTCTACTTTCAGTCACAGCTTTCTTTGAGGCACCCATGACCTTTAAAACATCCCCATATGCATTTTAAAAAATGCATATCTGCATTGTCCATGGGACTTCCTCTTTTACTTCTTGCATTGCAACTATAAAATTCTGACCAGATTAATAGTTTGTATGTCTGTATTCCCCAAGAGGGATTGTTGTGCTTACTATCCACCACCACAAGCTTCAGGTGGTACTATCTTTGGGTAAAAAGAAAAGGAGTACTAGTGGCACCTTAGAGACTAGTCTCTAAGGTGCCACTAGTACTCCTTTTCTTTTTGCGAGTACAGACTAACACAGCTGCTACTCTGAAACCTATCTTTGGGTAGTTACTGTGAGGTCACATTTTCCTATGGGCTGGATTATGCTCTAATTATTAGATTGTGTCTGCTCTTAGTAATCTCGGTGTTCAAGTCCATTTCTCCCCAAGGAATTGCATTGCAGGAGGCTCTACTTTCCAGTGGAAATTCCACAGGACATTTCCCTATTAACATTTTTGTACGCACAGAGGTTGGTCTGGTCCTTATTTGCTTTCCTGTGCCCACAACCAGAACCTGATATGCTCTTGGACTCATGGAGAGAGTCATGATGTCATCACCACTGTCTGATGCGCCCCTCCCCCTCTTATCTAAGTCTGACTGAATCTTTGAGACCTTCTGGTCTTGCACACACTACTACAATTGTTCTACCACCTGTGTCATGTTGACTTTAAATGGAACTTAGACTCCTAAGTCACTTTTGACAAAGGAACTTAGTGTACATCTACACAGTCTGCGGCAGGGAGCCTCCCAGCCTCGGTCAACAAATGCCTGCTCTCCTTCCTGGGTTTCAGAGCCCACGCTCCAGCCCTAACTGTAACTTCAAAGCACTGTGTACACAGCTATTTTTAAAGCACTAGAGTGATCTCTGCAAATCCAAATCTGCCGACCTTGGCTGGGAGGCTTGTTGCCATGGGCTGTGTAGACATACACATAAGCACTTTTGAATATTTTACCCACAGTCTCATGCTTAAGCAGATATTCTTTTTCCAGGTCAAGTAATATTTTCGAGTTCAGACTCCTAGAGGGGTGTCAGTTTTCTCAGTGGTGACTCTTACTCCCATGCTTATAAGATTTCATTGCCATTGATTTAAGGAGCCTGGCACCATTGCTCCATTTGACAGCACCAGACTTCTTTGTCTTCATCAGATTAAAATGTTTGGTTGCTTACAA
Source organism: Caretta caretta (assembly GCF_965140235.1). Taxonomy (NCBI): domain Eukaryota; kingdom Metazoa; phylum Chordata; order Testudines; family Cheloniidae; genus Caretta; species Caretta caretta. Next base: position 318,009,041 of record NC_134206.1, on the reverse strand, counting down.
TTAAATTCTTGGTTGATCAAGCACTTAAAAGGTTGTTTGAAATTAATTTGTCTCTCCTAAAGCACAAATGTTTAGCTCAGGAATCATTATTCTTTTTTCTGTCAGTAAGGATTTTCCTGTGAGACTAGTTGTTACACTGGTTGATCCTGAAGCCTAATTTTGCAACCACTAAGCAAATTGGCTGTGGCATTGATTTGTATTGCAAATATGCCTTGGAAGCATTAAAATCAGTTATAGTGAGAAACTTGCTAGAAGTTTGGATTCTAATGGCAAGTCCAGCAATCCTATTGCAGAGGAATGTGCTACTACATAAGGAAACTGTTTGGGGTTCTTTGCTCATATCCTCTTATGATCTGGGTGAAGCCTTGTTATGGGTTGAGTTAAAGTCCCATTGAGATGGATAGGTATGAACACACCCTCAGTTAATGTAACTGCATGCACAAGCCCCCTCCTAAGACAAGAGGTGTATATGAACCCACCCAGAAGCTTTTGGCTAAATATTGCTTTGGGTAGGTATGTGGGAAGAGAGAGCACACAGGAGCTGAGAACAGACAAGAACAGAAAGAAGCAGAGGCAAGAAAGCCAAGCAGCAGTCTGAAAGCACAATGAACCCTGGAAGAGGCTAGAAAGAGCTTTGGGTCTGCAGTTTGCTCAAGAGGATTACAGTCTGTAAATGAAAGGACATGTCTACATATACAATGCTGCAGCAGTACAGTTGAACCAATGCAGCTGCACCATGCAGCATGTCTGGTGAAGATGCTCTATGCCAACAGGAGAGAGCTCTCCCTTTGGCACAATAAAAGCACCTCCACAAACTGCAGAAGCTATGTTGGTGGAAGAAGCTCTCCTGCCAACATAGCGTTGTCCACACCAGCCCATGTCGGTGTAACTTATGTTGCTCAGGGCGGTGGTTTATTCAGACCCCTGAGTGGCATAAATTATACTGACAAACTATAGTGTAGATATGACAAAGTAGGGTTTTATTCATCTTGTTATGTCGCATGTGAGTCTTAAAAAGAAAAGGAGTACTTGTGGCACCTTAGAGACTAACCAATTTATTTGAGCATGAGCTTTCGTGAGCTACAGCTCACTTCATCGAATGCATACCGTGGGGTATGCATCCGATGAAGTGAGCTGTAGCTCACGAAAGCTCATGCTCAAATAAATTGGTTAGTCTCTAAGGTGCCACAAGTACTCCTTTTCTTTTTGCAAATACAGACTAACACGGCTGTTACTCTGAAACATGTGAGTCTTACTGTCCTATACGAATACTGTGCGTACCTTAGTTACCCTGTGTACTGCACCAATACTTAGGTGGTGGGAATTGGGTGTGTAATCTTGCTGAGGCCCTCGGGGCAGGTAAGACAGCCCAGCTATTTGCAGCTATGTAACCTGAGACCCAGGAAGGGATGCAACCAGGTGACACCTTTGGCCTGGGAAGTGAGACAAAGAAAAGGAGGAGAGGTATGTGTGTGGGGGGGGTGTCGGTCAGGTGGCTGGAGGCTGGCAGTCTGCTTGGGGAAACTGGACGAGGGGGAATCCAGGGCATCTGGCCCAGGATTCCCAAGATGGACTTGGCTGAAAGTCACTGTCTGTAATAGCAAGCTCTGTTCTACGCTGTATTCCTGTCTATGAATAAACCCTCTGTTTTACGCTGGCTGAGAGTCATATCTGACTGTGGAGTTGGGGTGCAGAGCCCTCTGGCTTCCCCAGGAGCCCTGCTGGTGCGGGCTCACTGTAGGAAGCACATGGTGTGAAAAGAGGATGCTGAATGCTCTAAGGTCAGACGCAGGAAGGTCAAAGCTGGGTAAGCTTCTTGCCCTGGAGACAGTATGCTCAGAGAGAGGAGGCATGCTACACCAGAGTCCTGACTGGCTTCGTATGGAGTAGTTCCAGAGCATCACCCAGTGACTCCATGATAGTATACATAGCCTAAGAAACTGCTCCTTTGTACTTGGTCCTTTCAGAATTCAGAGAGACAGGACTTTGTACATTCCTTGAAAATAAGATTGCATCAAAGAAAATACCAGACTCCATCAATTTCTACTTCCAGCTGGAACTTCCCCAGGGCCCCGAACATTGACTAACTGCTCAGGTCAAAAAGGGGAAACACCTCTGTCCTTGAGCTGGCAGGGACTGAAATTACCAGAGAAGCAGAATGCATAAGGTAAGGGACACCAGAACACTATTCTGAAATTACTCCTCCACACAGCCAGCTAGAACACAGAATGGAGTTTTGGGCACCATATGGAGCTCTATATTGTCTGCAGAGAAATAGTCATAATGATCCAAGCCTTTGAGTAAATGGGACTGAAGTAAATGGATGGAGTAGGAGAATTCAGGAAGAAATATCCCTTTTCCCTTTAAAAATATATGGAAATTCTTGTGTACAGTACCAGTTATCAGATTTCTTTGAATTCTCCTATTCTCGTAGAGTTCTTCACCCAAGTGCAGTGGTACAGCATAAAGTTGTTAGGTTCCTGTGATGAGATGTGCCAGGTAGTCCCTAATGGAGATGTCACTACGCTGAGCCTGGCCTGAGGGAAAAGGACCACCTGGGAAAGAGGGACAATGAATTTACACTTCCAAGAACTGCCTAGAGAAGCCACCCAAGCTCTGGTACCAGTGGAACCAACAAAGGCTTGGTCCTACAGTGGCTAGAAGAGCCATGAGGTGGCAGTAGCCAGTGGTGAGCTGGAGCCGGTTCGCTGGAACTGGTTGTTAAATTTAGCCCTTTTTAGAACCGGTTGTCCCGCCCCAGCTCACCTCCGCCTCCCTGTGCCTGAGCGCAAAGCCACCCCCTGCTTCTCAGCCCTCCCAGGCTTCCCACACAAACAGCTGATTCGCAGGAAGCTGGGGGCCGGGGCGGGGGAGGGACAGAGAAGCAGAGCAGGGCGGTATGTTCAAGGGAAGAAGGAGGGGTGGAGGTGAGCTGGGGCCGGGCGCAGGGCAGGGAGCTGCCGGTGGGTGCTCTGCACCCACCAAATTTTCCCCGTGAGTGCTCCAGCCCCAGAGCACCTACGGAGTCAGTGCCTAAGGTGCCACTTTTTGATATGACCAGTGGGGGGAGCGGCTGTTACGCTACCCCGCCCCTAGGAGCCAGAGGGACCTGCCGGATGCTTCCTGGGAGCTGCCCCAGGTAAGCACCGCCAGGACTCCCCACCTTGCCCCCGGGCAGGTCCCTCTGGATCTTAGGTGTGGGGTGGGCACCCACAATGGTGGCCCATGAGACCCTCCTGCCCAGTTCTGGGGCAATCGGGAAGGGGGGTGGATGGGGCAGGGGTCCCGGGGGGGGGGCGGGGATGGGCAACAACCCCCTCGTGGGGTGAGGAGGGAACCGGTTGTTAAGATTTTGGCAGCTCATCACTGGCAGGAGCTGATTAGGACCCACCATGTGAGAAGAAGGCTTGCCTGTATTTTCTACAGGGGAATGTTGAATGAAGCCAGGACAGGGGAGGTGCTCCTTGTTTTAACCTAAAACCCCAAACCTAGGTCAAGGCCTGACAACTGGACTGAATATTTAGTTCAGCCACGCAACAAAATGTTTGTTTTTTGTGGTATTTAAAAGCCCAGGTGGCTATTTTTGAGTGGAATTTCAGTCAGCTGTTACAGGACTAGCAAAGGGACTTGCTGCACGAGACACCTTGCTCCTGGTGAGCTTTGATTGTCCCCAAAGGGCTTAAATGGGACTTTTGTTGGGCACTGGAGTGAATTTCATCTATTGAACACCAAACATGAAAACAGTGGTTTATGTCATGCTACTGTGCTCCTGACAGAATTCATGTATCTTCTCCAAGAATGGGAGTGTACAGAGATATTAAGGAATCCCTAAACCTGTAACTAAACTTTCAAAATCAGATCAAAGTACATAAGGCAAAATTCATGGCATAAGTGGGCATAAATCCTTTGGGACCATAAAGATGTGCACATTACTAACCTATGTAATTTCACAATCTTATTATTGTTACACTTGTTCTCTCTCCCCTCTTCCCTCCTATTGCTTCTTACATTCATTAGCTGCATCTCATTTCCAGATGCATCATAAGCTCCCCTGGGTAGTGGTTGTGAGTATCTATGAAGTGCAATACCAAAGAGGGCAGAAATCATAGAATCATAGAATATCAGGGTTGGAAGGGACCCCAGAAGGTCATCTAGTCCAACCCCCTGCTCGAAGCAGGACCAATTCCCCGTTAAATCATCCCAGCCAGGGCTTTGTCAAGCCTGACCTTAAAAACCTCTAAGGAAGGAGATTCTACCACCTCCCTAGGTAACGCAGTCCAGTGTTTCACCACCCTCTTAGTGAAAAAGTTTTTCCTAATATCCAATCTAAACCTCCCCCACTGCAACTTGAGACCATTACTCCTCGTTCTGTCATCTGCTACCATTGAGAACAGTCTAGAGCCATCCTCTTTGGAACCCCCTTTCAGGTAGTTGAAAGCAGCTATCAAATCCCCCCTCATTCTTCTCTTCTGCAGGCTAAACAATCCCAGCTCCCTCAGCCTCTCCTCATAACTCATGTGTTCCAGACCCCTAATCATTTTTGTTGCCCTTCGCTGGACTCTCTCCAATTTATCCACATCCTTCTTGTAGTGTGGGGCCCAAAACTGGACACAGTACTCCAGATGAGGCCTCACCCATGTCAAATAGAGGGGAACGATCACGTCCCTCGATCTGCTCACTATGCCCCTACTTATACATCCCAAAATGCCATTGGCCTTCTTGGCAACAAGGGCACACTGCTGACTCATATCCAGCTTCTCGTCCACTGTCACCCCTAGGTCCTTTTCCGCAGAACTGCTGCCTAGCAATTCGGTCCCTAGTCTGTAGCTGTGCATTGGGTTCTTCCGTCCTAAGTGCAGGACCCTGCACTTATCCTTGTTGAACCTCATCAGATTTCTTTTGGCCCAATCCTCCAATTTGTCTAGGTCCTTCTGTATCCTATCCCTCCCCTCCAGCGTATCTACCACTCCTCCCAGTTTAGTATCATCCGCAAATTTGCTGAGAGTGCAATCCACACCATCCTCCAGATCATTTATGAAGATATTGAACAAAATGCCAAACAGCAAGTTACCAAAGCAGTATAAGGCTGCAAATATGTGAAATAAGGATGGAGGGTTTGTATCAGAAGTTGTGTGTCTGGGCCTCTACTCTTTTTCCTCATGGAAGTACCCCCAGTACGTGACATTCCACAGCCACAATTTATCCTAGTTACTGTCAAAAGTAGCATCATGATATCCATTGAGTCTTCCCCTGGATGAGTTTAGGGACTACTATTTACACTAATTTCTTACTATTTTAAAAATTACTTTAAGAAATATTTTAATTAAATTCATAGACTCTTAGAAATCGAGGGCTGGAAGGGACTTCAAGAAGTCATAAAGTCCATCCCTCTGCTCTGGGTGAGGACCAAGTAAACCTAGACCATCCCTGGGAGGTGTTTGTCTAACCTATTCTTAAAAACCTACAGTGATGGGGATTCCACCACCTCTCTTGGAAACCTGTTCTAGAACTTAAATATCCTCATGGTTAGAAAGTTTTTCCTAATATCTAACCTAAATCTCCCTTGCTGCAGATTAAGACCTACCTCCAGTGGACATGCAGAACCATTGATCATCCTTTTTATAATAGCCCTTACCATACTTGAAAAATATTATCAGGTCCTCCTTGTCTTGTCCCATGACAAAACATGCCCAGTTTTTTTAACCTTTCCTCTAAGGTCAGCGTTTCTAAACCTTATCATTTTTGTTGCTCTCCTCTGGACTCTCTCCAGTTGAGCCACATATTTCCTAAAGTGTGGTACCCAGCACTGGACGTAGTACTCCAGTTGAGGCTTCACTAGTGCCAAGTAGAGCAGAACAATTACCTGCCATGACTTAGATACAACACTCCTGTTATTACCTCCTTTTGGACCTCAGAAGAAATGTGTATATATATTACTGATGTGTAATACACCTCTTCCCTTTTTTACCTGCCTGTCCTTTCTGAACAAGCTATGCCCCTCTGTACCAATATTCCAGTCATGAGATGTGTCCCACCAAGTCTCTGTAATGTCAACTAAGTCAGAATTTAGCTTATGTACCAATACTTCCAGTTCTTCCTGTTTTCCCCCCATATTCCTTGCATTTGTGTATAGACATCTAAGATGTTGAGCAGATTCCCCCACTTATTTCTCTCTTGTTGCTCCTCTGACCCTATTGTAAATGTCCATCCCCTCTGTTAAAGTCATCTTTTTTTATGCTTACCTGTGGGTTTTTATTAACTGCTCACTATGAATCTAGTTTAAAGGCCTTCTCATTAGGTTGGTAAGTCAGTGCACGAAGATGGTCTTCCCTTTCTAAGTCAGGTGGTCCCCATCTCTTCACAGTGGATCTTCTTCCTGGAACAGCATCCGTTGAGGAAGCCGAAACCATCTCATCAGCACCATCTGCATAGCCATGCCTTTGTCTCCAGGATGCACGTGTCCCTGCCTATGCCCTTACTCTCAACTTGGAGGATGGACAAGAACACTACCCATGCCCCAGACTCCTTTACTCTAACTCACAGGACCTTGTAGTCACTACTGACCTGCTCAGGGTATCATTACTACCAGTGTGGATGAGCAGCATGGGGTAGTGGCCGGAGGGATGGATGAGCCTTGGCAACCTTTCCGTAACATCTTGGATGCAGGCTCCAGGCAGGCAGCACCCCTCCTGGAACATCATGTCAGGTCAGCAGATGGATGCCTCCACCCCCCTAGGAAGGGAGTCCTTGACCACCAGCACCCTATGTTTCTCCCTCTTGGGTGTGGTGACTGTTAGCCTCCTAGCCTTGAGGGCAGGTGGGTCATCCTCCTTAGTCACTGGGGTCCCTCACCAGGCTCAAGAACTTTGAGAGTTTTTAAGGAACACTACCCATGAGTTTGCTTACTATGCGGGATTTCCCAAACTCAGCTGGTTCTAATTAAAATCACACAGCCTATTAAGCTCATGATCATCATGAGTGTTAAATTAACTTCTTGAGAGCCATTAAGGGGAAACAACAATTTTTAAAAAAAGTGGCAGAAGAATATCAAATACTCAGTGCCTAAGCTTGAAGACATTAAATTGTAAAGTTACTGTGAAGTGGGGCTTTTAAAAAACCTTTTTGTTGGATAAAAACGCTCAGAATTGATTAACTCAGCAGCTGAGAACACATTTAATCTTGATTGCTTCTTTCTAACATTACTTAATTTAATTTTTTATCTTCGGCCTTAGCTTTGAAGTCTTACTTGTTCACTCCAAGCCAATGTGATTGATAGTCATATTATTCTCATGTGAATTAGCAGTGAAGGTGAAGTTTCTTCTCTTTGAAAGCAATGCCGTAAAGGAAATGGAAAACCATATTTTTAAAAGAAGAAAGATGTTTGACTTGGACAAAAATACCAACCTTGGGAGAAAAAAAAAATTGATCATAAGAGTAGCCTCATTTACTCATAGTGTGCATTTAATTTACATTTTATATCAACATCTAAGTGCCAACTTTAATTCCAAAGAAGCTGTTACCAGACGAGCTATTTTGGAGTTTTGATCAAATGGCATAAGCTCTGACACCACATCAGTACCATTATAGAAAGCAATCTTAAACACAACATTTCTGAGAGTGACTTGAATCCCTATCTCCATTTAGAAAAGGAGTACTTGTGGCACCTTAGAGACTAACCAATTTGTTAGTCTCTAAGGTGCCACAAGTACTCCTTTTCTTTTTGCGAATACAGACTAACACGGCTGTTACTCTGAAACCTATCTCCATTTAGAAACTGCGGTGTATGTTAGAGACAAATCCATGTGTGCTTTGTGTAGACTGACAAAGTATTTTATGTACGCTATGCCAAAGGTTAACTTTGAAAAAAATTCTCATGTCATTGTAATTCAAATGTGATCTTCTGTGTATTTATTTGTCCTAGCATTTGAATCTTTTTAACTTCTAACTCGACTGAAATTCAAACCAAATTTTTCCACAGATGTATTGGTAGCAGAACATGGCTGCACCTGAGGTGAAAACCAGAGGACCCATACTCAAAGACCCCAATTCAGGCAGGTACTTAAACACATGAGGAATCCCATCTACTGACTGCAGTAGGACTACTCATGTATTTAAAATCAGGAATATGCTTAAGTACCTTGCTCATTCAAGGCCTTAAGCCTTTAGGCCAAAATCTTAAAATATGAGTTTCTAAAATTAGGCTCTGAAATGCTGCACTATTTCAGCAGTGTCAAGTAATCCCTGTTCCCACTGAAGTCAATGGGAGCTGCAGGTAACATGCACCACTGAAAATTAGGTCATGTGTATTTATTATTTGTATTACAGTAGCATCTAAAGGTCCCAATGAAGATTAGAGTTCCATGGTGCTAGATTGAATCCACACACATAGTATGAGACAGTTCCAAAGAACTTACCATTTAAACGGATGAGACAAAGGATGGGAGAAAGGAAATACTGTTATTCCCATTTTACAGACGGGGAACTAAGGCACAAAGGCCCAGATCCTCAAAGGTGTTTATGCTCCTAACTTCCACTGATTTCAATGTAAGTAAGGAGCCTAAAAAACATTGACAATCTGGGCCAGAGAGACTGGGTGCATCTACACTTGGAGCTGGAGGTGTAATTTTCCACCCAAGGAGATATACCTGTTCTAGCTTTGATCGAACTAGCATGCTAAAAATATAAGTTTAGCTATGGCAGCATCAGCTGCAAGAGGGGCTAACTGCCTCAAGTCCATATGTGTCCGAGATGCTATGTATGTACTTTGCTGTACGTACTAGCCCTTCATGCCACTGCAGCTACACTTCTATTTTTAGCATCCAAGCCCGATCCGAGCTGGCACAAGTATGTCTCCTTGAGCAGATAGTTACACCTCCAGCTCCCATGTAGACACACCCTACGTGATTTGCCTATAGTCACACAGGAAGTCTGTGGCAGAGCCAAGTACTGGACTTCGATCTCTTGAGGCCCAGTCCAGTACCTTAACCATAAGACCACGTAGAAAGGGCCCCATTGCCTCCTGAGCACCCCTTGCAAATGAGTATTGCTCTAGAAGGGGCTAAACAGCCCTAGGTCTGCTGCGTTTAGGAGTTTCTTCTTTACCGGGCTAGGGTAGGTAGCAGAACCCAGGCCCACCCAGTCCACTGGATTCCAACTCAGAACTGTGGTTTGGGACAGCTAACCACAGTCCTTAACAGTCCCTTGCTGTTCCCTGAGCTATTTCCTATCTCTGAAGTCTTCCCCAAACTCCTGCTCTTTCTCCCTCTGTCTGGCAGCTTCTCACCAGTCTGCTGGAGGGCTGCTCTCTCTGCAAAACCTCTCTAACAGTGGCAGGTCGGAGCCACCTATCTCCTCAGAAATATTTCTCTCTAACTGAGGTCCTTGACCTTTTATCATGCCCAGGTGCTTCCCTTACTAACTGCCTCCCAGTTACTCAGAGTTAACTACTCCCAGGTGAACCTGAGCTGCCTCATTCCCTCTTCTGGAGCAAGTCAGAGGTAGGCTCTGACAGACCATTTCTCTTCTTTAGTTAGGGATCTAACTATGTAATTAACTCTGGGGAAAATAGGTTTGAAAATATTGGCCTTAATGTGGGTCTGACATGGGAGTTAGATGGTGTTCAGAACGTTGTGTTCTTTATTTCTGTCTATTAGTTGATTTTCTATGATATCGAAGGGCTATATGGATATTACCAGTTAAAGTATGTTGTTTGACAATATTGCTGCCATATAATTATAATTCAGATATTATTTCTGAAAAAAAACCATTAAAATTACTCTTCTGAAGTATTGAAACTATTATTTCAGGAATAAAAACAAAGTAAAAATGAGATGCACGAACTAAGTTATGTTACACGTTGCTGTGAAAGATGTACAGGTTAGCCGAAACTCATTGCTATCCTCAATCTGCAGCTAGCAATCAAATATCTGCTTCCTGGCTTCAGGTACTGGCACTTGTGGATGCTAATTTTGATTAATGACATCTATTGTGTGGGCACCTGTTACTCAGATTCTGACCTTAAACAACAAACATGAGTTGCTTTAGCAGCCATGCATTGTAATTTCCAATCATGTCGTCTTCTGCTCTTATTTTTTAATCAGATCTCACAAGATAGTTAGGGTTGACTCCGTTCAGATATTTGAAGGGCCTGTTCCTGCACCAAGGGGTCTCGGTGGACCAATAAGGGTCATATCTGAGCCAATGCCCCATGATACATTCGGGTAAGGAAATGGAATAGGAGAGGTAGACTGGTTTCAGAGTAACAGCCGTGTTAGTCTGTATTCGCAAAAAGAAAAGGAGTACTTGTGGCACCTTAGAGACTAACCAATTTATTTGAGCATAAGCTTTCGTGAGCTACAGCTCACTAAAAGTGAGCTGTAGCTCACGAAAGCTTATGCTCAAATAAATTGGTTAGTCTCTAAGGTGCCACAAGTACTCCTTTTCTTTTTGAGAGGTATACTGAAGCCCCCTCCACGTTTCATTTAAAGATACAATTAGGGCTGTCGATTAATCACAGTTAACTCATGCAATTAACTAAGAAATTAATCACGATTAAAAAAATTAATTGCGATTAATTGCACTGTTAAACAATAGAATACCAATTGAATTCTATTAAATATTTTTGGATGTTTTTCTACATTTTCTACAAATATATTGATTTAAATTACAACACAGAATACAAAATGTGCAGTGCTCACTTTATATTATTTTTATTACAAATATTTGCACTGTAAAAGTGATAAAATAGTATTTTTCAATTCACTTCATGCAAGTACTGTAGTGCAATCTCTTTATTGTGAAAGTGTAATTTACAAATGTAGATTTTTTTTTTTTGGTACATAACGGCACTCAAAAACAAAACAATGTAAAACTTTAGAGCCTATAAGTCCACTCAGTCCTACTTCAGCCAATTGCTAAGACAAACACTTTTGTTTACATTTATGGGAGATACTGCTGCCTGCTTCTTCTTTATGTCACTTGAAAGTGAGAACAGGCATCCCATGGCACTTTGTAGCAAGCATTGCAAGGTATTTAGGTGCCAGATATGCTAAACATTCATATGCCCCTTCATGCTTCAGCCACCATTCCAGAGGGCATGCTTCCATGCTGATGATGCTCTTTAAAAATATAATGCATTAATTAAATTTGTGACTGAACTCCTTGGGGGAGAATTGTATGTCTCCTGTTCTGTTTTACCTGCATTCTGCCATATATTTCATGTTATAGCAGTCTCGGATGATGACCCAGCACTTGTTCATTTTAAGAACACTTTCACAATATATTTGACAAAACGCAAAGAAGGTACCAGTGTGAGATTTCTAAAAATAGCTACAGTACTCAACCCAAGATTTAAGAATCTGAAGTGCCATCCAAAATCTGAGAGAGACGAGATGTGGAGCATGCTTTCAGAAGTCTTAAAAGAGCAACACTCAGATGAGGAAACTACAGAACCTGAACCACGAAAAAAGAAAATCAACCTTCTGTTGGTGGCATCTGACTCAGATGATGAAAATGAACATGCATCAGCCTGCTCTGCTTTGTATCATGATCGAGCAGAATCCATCATAAGCGTGGATGCATGTCCTCTGGAATGGTGGTTGAAGCATCAAAGGACATATGAATCTTTAGCGCATCTGGCACGTAAATATCTTGTGATGCCAGCTACAACAGTGCCACACGAACACCTGTTCTCACTTTCAGGTGACATTGTAAACAAGAAGCGAGCAGCATTATCTCCTGCAAATTGTAACCAGACTTGTCTGTCTGAGCAATTGGCTGAAGTAGGACTGACTGCACTTGTAGGTGCTAAAGTTTTACATTGTTTTATTTTTGAATGCAGTTATTTTTTTGTACCTAGTTCTACATTTGTAAGTTCAACTTTCATGATAAAGAGATTTCACTACAGTACTTGTGTTCAGTGAATTGAAAAATACTATTTCTTTTTTACAGTGCAAATATGTGTATCAAAAATAAAGTGAGTACTGTACATTTTGTATTCTGTGTTGTAATTGAAATCAACATATTTGAAAATGTAGAAAATATCCACAGATTTAAATAAATGGTATTCTATTGGTTAACAATGTGATTAATCACAATTTTTTTAATTGCTTGACAGCCCTAGATACAATTATACATTTCTCAGGGGTAGGTGTGTTAACTTGTGCTGTGCAAAACTTACTAGTTTGAATTCACTGAAACTAGTTTGTGTTCACACACTGTATTTGGTTCATGGCCATTGAGGTTCCCTTGGGCTTCAAAGCCTTCTTGCGACCCATGCACCCCATCTTAACTCTGACCAGCAAGTCTCTTGCTGCACTCTTCCCCACACCCAAAATCCACTATAAAAATCATATTGAGAGTAGGCAGCCTATTTGTCCCTGGACCTATCCTTTTAGACCCTCCATTGATCAGCAGTGGTACCAAGTCCATTCTGCTTTTACTGATTAAAAGGTTTTAAACATTATTATGGAGCCTGATATACCCCAGAAAAAACTGTACAGTTACAGGAAAGTTTAGTTCAACCAAAGATCTTTCAGGTGGATTGGGAAGAGGGTGCTGTGCCTTCTCCTCAAAGGATCCAGAGAAGGACCAAACCATCTGATTACTTCTGCAAATATTAGAAGGGGAACACATACTGCAGACCACTACAAGTCAACTTAAGGTGTGTTCTGTGCTTGTGTCAGTGTATCTGTGTACAGGATAAGATCCTAGGTTGTTTACACATAACTGTACTGAGAGGCAGAGGCAAAGTATCTAAAATAGATTAGAATAATCATTTTGAAGATTGACTTATATTTATGGTCCTATCATCCACTTCTTTGACGGTCCCAGAATATGATGGCACCCAGGATGGTTAGGTAATAGGTGGGATGACCCTGAGGCATGTTGGGGGAAAGCAATGTGTGTTGGGAGGGATTTGACCAAGTGCTCAATGAGTCTTCTGGATCTTGGCTGGAAGTTATTAGGAACCACAGAAAGTTTAGAGTTTCAGTAAAAAATGTTAGATAACACTAGTGTTAACTCCAGTTTCTTGGCTAAATTTTTTATAATAAAGCAAAACACTCTGAAGGCAAGCTAAGATTTTGGTAAGAAAAATATGCTGGGGAAGGGAGGTGAAGCAGTGGTGCTTTCCAATCCCAATATGAATTTTGTTCTTATTTTGAAATAAAAATACAGGATACATGGAATGAAATATCCCCCATTGTTGCTGTGTTGAACCAAAAAACAACACAACATTCTGCTAGGGAAACAGAAAGCGAAACTGCCTAGCCGCTGGGGCATCAGAGCCTTCCCAAAAGTGGGCGGGCCAGGGGTCCCTGCCCCCATGTGGCCCTGCCCCTCCTCTTCTGCCCGAGGTCTCTCCTCTTCTTCTGAGGACCTGCCCCTCCTCTTCCCCTAGATGCTCTGCCCCCAGCCAAGCCAGAAGCCAGAGTGGGAAAGCAGCCCCTTCTCATGTCCCTGCCCCCCGGGCCTCCCGCTCAGGGCAGGTGGAGGCACCCAGCCTCCCCACAGTTACCCATGTGGCTCTCTCTGATCTGGCTCCGGCCAGGGGATGGGGCCTCGAAGCCACAGCTTGGCCATGGTAAGAGAAGCCCAGGCAAATGTGGGGAGCTGGCGCAAACCCTCCACCTCCATCTGCCCTGGGCTGGGAGCCTGGGGGGTGGGGACACAGAGGAAAGAGGAGGGGAAGGGGTCTGCTGTGGTGCAAAGTGGACAGGCCATGGCCTCCTGTCGTCCGTCCTGCCATCCCCCCACCCCGTTCTGGTGGCATTGCTAGCAGCTGACTAGAAACTAAAGTGCACACAACCAATCTCTTTATTTTCAGTGACCATCATTACTCTGGAGCCTGATTCTCTCCTCTGAGGTTAACCACAACTGGCTGATATAATTTTAAACATAAAAGTTCTTGTCTGCACCAAGTGCTAAATCATGCTTAATATTATGTTAGTCAGCAGGCTTTAGAACACAATCATTTCCTCATGTAGATAAATCTTTTTGCTAATTTAAATCTTAATCAGGAATAACTCTCCAGAAGTCAGTGGAGTTACACTGATGTAAATGGCAATGTACGTGAGAGGAGACTTGGATCGGTGGCTTAAACACCTATAATATGTTTATAAAGATGAGTATAAACTCGTCTGTCCAATTAAATTATCTAGTAGTATTTCTTTCTCTTTTTAATGTAACCATCCATTCCACTTTTCATCATTATCTTCACATAAGTACATTGCTCCTGTTTAAAAATATCTATCTATATATATGTTTGCAAAGACACTTTGACCAAAAATCTTATGAGAGAGCTGTTTTGCCAATTATTTTCTGAAAAACTGTTATAGTTTTCAGATGTGAAGATAAACTTACATTACCTCAGCTGACCAGACCCGTGGCAGACTCTCTAATGGAATGTATGTGTTACTCTTTGCCAATTTAGAGGTTATTTAATATGGTATGTCTGGAACCAGCCTTTCTGCTGAAATTGTTTTGGCTAACAAACTATTCAGATGAGTCTACTGCAAAACTATGTGCTTTGACTGGAATTTTCAAAAGCAGCCTGGAATGGCTCTATTCAGATCTGGGCAATGCTGGAGATTACTTCTTTTGGACAATAATCATGAAACCAAGAACATTTTTATATGGGTCCAGTAAAGCTTATATAATGTTAAGAGTTGCATATGGAAAAACTGCATTTCTCCCTAAATTATTTAGTCACTGTTTACCTGAAAAACTTATTTTCCTTTTAGGCACAAAAGTTCAGTAAGGAGAGGGGCGGCGAAGGTGGGGTGGAATTTAACAGACTAATTCATTCATGTGGCTGGGAGCTATCATTTTGCCCTACCCTGTTTAGCAATGCATCATGTTACCCAGAAATGATTAGTGACTATGTCAATGGGAATAGCTGATGCACCTCAGTGAGCACAGGTATTTTTTGTCTGGGGTGGTTTTCTACTCATACCAAAAGCATTTTTTTTTAAATTGTCTGCACTATTTAATTCATAGTTGTGTTTATTTAGTACCTTGGAACAAGGCGTGGTTTCAGGTATACCAATATAAATCTGGAATAAGACCTCTGTGATCAGCAATTTTAGG
Source organism: Caretta caretta (assembly GCF_965140235.1). Lineage (NCBI taxonomy): Eukaryota > Metazoa > Chordata > Testudines > Cheloniidae > Caretta > Caretta caretta. The sequence goes on along the minus strand of NC_134206.1, from coordinate 317,993,954 downwards.
CCTTGATTCAGCAAATGATTTAAACACATCCCTAAATTTAAGCAAGAGTCAACCCACTGACTTCACATATTTAAAATTAGGGAAGCACTTATGTCTCTTGCTGAATCTGGACCTTATTTTAGATTTATGGTGGTGTAAATGAGATCAGAATTTGACCTTATATCATAAATATTTTACCATCTATAGCTTGCTAGGAGACTGCATCCCATCCTCTGAGATTATGTTTGGGCCTCAGTAATGCATGCTTCTGTTAATTCCCAAATGGAGTACCACAATGCAGTCTACTTGGCACCGAAACTATGACCCCCTCGGGAAACTAGAATTCATACAAACTGCAGCAGTGCACCTCCTCAGTACCGTGGGTTTTTGCATGCACATCATACCTGTCCTCTGCTCACTACCTTGGCTTTCCATACAAAACCATGCCAAATTCAACATCTCAGTCCTGATCTGCAAGGAACTTAATGATCCAGGCCCAGGGTACCTAAAAGGTAACCTAAAGCTCTGGAAAGATGACCATGCTCAACAACACTGCACATCTGGCACTATGAAGCTGACCACCATGCAGGCAAAGCTTTCTCAAGACTGTAGCACAAACCCCAGATCTATGAACACCAAAATTTCATCACCTTCCATTTCAAGTGAAAAACCCTCTCCTTCAATCTTGCCTTTACTAATAACAATACACAGTACTGCATACATAAAAAAATAAATCCACATGCAACTTCTCCCTTGGGAAGAGGAAAAGGGAAAGAACCACACATGACAGATATGTCACTCAATGCTAAGTCATCCAATGCACTGTTGAAAGGCACTTATGTACTATGATGTTGATAGATGCAGCATAAGAACCTCAACACAACAAAATGGAACACAGTCAGGAAAGAGAACTTTACATCTCAGAAAGGCTTATGCATTTTGAAAAGCCAGACACTGATAGCAAATGATGTTTTTTAATATTTCTAATATTCTGTAATCTATTCCCCTTTCCATACTATGAAGCTAAATTCCCTGCTGGTATTAATGGGCACTGTTCCATTGACTTCAATGGAGTTCCACCCATTTACACATGCACAATATTTGTACCATGGGATTTTACCTTCTTAGAATGATGTACTCATCCAAGACAAGAAGAGGCAACCTTAGTTTGGTGGCTGATATAAAAGACTGTCTCTTTGGGATTCTACCCTGAGTTGTTTGCTGTACTGGAAGTGGATGTGAGTCCAAGGAACATAATCTTTGGACTGGCTTGAGGTGACAGTATCTTCAGTTATCATGCTCTAGAACAACGAGGACAATGTGAGGCTCTGTTTATGCTCTCTAGCTGTACTTGCCCACATTATGTGTGGTACATACTGCTTCTCCTTACATTTCAACTGTCTGGTAAATTGAATATATACAACAAATGTAAAGCACAGGTCCTGCCTATATCTCTGCTGTTCCTTTCTTAGGGCTCAGCCCTCTTCTTCAGTATGTGGGCCCCTTTGTGACCATGCACAATATCTTGTACAATAACTTCACATGATATGCTATAATGTGTGCTCTCAAGAGGTCAGTGACCACCCCAAAGCCAGCTTGTTTGTCTCTGTCACACACATGCATATACTTGGAGTATGGAATCTTGGTACAGCGACCTAATCTGAAAATGATGGCCTACATTTTCAAAAGTGCCCATGTGATTTAGGGACCCAAGAGTTTAGAAGACTACACTACGAAATTAGGTCAATTTTATAGAAGTCGATTTTTAGAAATCGATTTTATACAGTCGATTATGTATGTCCCCACTAAGCTCATTAAGTCAGCGGAGTGCGTCCTCACTACTGTGGTTAGCATCGACTCACGGAGTGGTACACTGTGGGTAGCTATCCCACAGTTTCTGCAGTCTCTGCTGCCCATTGGAATTCTGGGCTAAGCTCCCAATGCCTGATAGGGCAAAAACATTGTCGTGGGTGGCTTTGGGTACATGTTGTCAGTCTCCCCTCCCTCCATGAAAGCAAATGCAGACAATAATTTCACACCTTTTTTCCTGGGTTACTCATGCAGACGCCATAGCATGGCAAGCATGGAGCCCACTCAGCTCACTGCTGCTGTTGTGAGCATTATAAACACCTCGCGCATTATACTGCAGAACCTGGCAAAGAGACGGCAGCACGAGGACAATTGTGAGGAGGACATGGACACAGACGTTCCTGAAAGCATGGGATGTGGCAATTGGGACATCATGGCAGCCGTGGTGCTGGCTGATACAGTGGAATTTTGATTCTGGGCCCAGCAAACAAGCACAGCCTCGTGGGACCGCATAGTCTTGCAGGTATGGGATGATTCCCAGTGGCTGCGAAACTTTCGCATGAGTAAGGTCACTTTCCTGGAACTCTGTGAGTTGCTTTCCCCCACCCTGAAGTGCAGGAATACCAAGATGAGAGCTGCCCTGACAGTTGAGAAGCGAGTGGCAATAGCCCTGTGGAAGCTTGCATCACCTGACTGCTACCAGTCAGTCGGGAATCCATTTGGAGAGGGCAAATCTACTGTGGGGACTGCTGTGATTCAAGTAGCCAATGCAATCACTGACATTCTGCTATCAAGGGTAGTGACTCTGGGAAATGTGCAGGTCATAGTGGATGGCTTTGCTGCAATGTGTTTCCCTGTGGTGGGGCGATAGACAGAATGCATATCCCTATCTTAGCACTGGACCACCTTGCCAACCAGTACATAAACCACAAGGGGTACTTCTCAATGGTGCTGCAAGCACCGGTGGATCACAAAGGACGTTTCACTGACATCAACGTGGGATGGCCGAGAAAGGTGCATGATGCTTGCATCTTTAGGAACTCTGGGCTGTTTGAGCAGCTGCAAGAAGGGACTTACTTCCCAGACCAGAAAATTACTGTTGGGGATGTTGAAATGCCAATAGTTATCCTTGGAGACCCAGCCTACCCCTTGCTCCCATGGCTCATGAAGCCATACACAGGCAGCCTGGACAGTAGTAAGGAGCAGTTCAACTGTAGGCTGAGCAAGTGCAGAATGGTGATAGAATATGCCTTGGACATTTAAAAGCTTGCTGGCGCTGTTTGCTGACTAGGTTAGACCTCAGAGCAACCAATATTCCCATTGTTATTACTGCTTGCTGTGCGCCCCACAATATCTGTGAGAGTAAGGGGGAGACATTTATGGTGGGGTGGGAGGTTAAGGCAAATTGCCTGGCTGCCAATTTTGAACAGTTAGACACCAACACGATTAGAAGAGCATAGGTAGATGCACTGCACATCAGAGAGCCTTTGAAAACCAGTTTCATGACTGGCCAGACTACGGTGTGACAGTTGTATGTATTTCTCCTTGATGCAAACCCACCCCCTTTGTTGATCTTAATTCCCTGTAAGCCAACCACCCTCCCCCATTCAATCACAGCTGGGAAAGGAAATAAAGTCACTATTGTTTTGAAACCATGATTCTTTCTTTATTATTTTTTTTAAAAAGGAGATAACTGATAAGGTAGCCCAGGTAAGGTAGGGTGGGGTGGGGGAGGAGGGAAGGACAAGGGCACATTACTTATTGTAGCCACACTACAAATCAAAACTGTTTGAATGACAGCCTTCTGTTGCTTGGGCCATCCTCTGGAGTGGAGTGGCTGGGTGCCTGGAGCCTCCCCCCCGCATTCTTGGGCATCTGGGTGAGGAGGATATGGAACTTGGGGAGGAGAGTGGGTGGTTGTACAGTGGATGCAGCGGCCGTCTGTGTTCTTGTTGGCTTTCCTGCAGCTCCACCAGATGCCTGAACATGTCCGTTTGCTCCCCTATTAACTTCAGCATTGCATCCTGCCTCTTCTCATCGCACTCACTTAGTGCTTCCCTGGACTCTGCCACTGAATGCCTCCATGCATTCAGCTGTGCCCTATCAGTGCGGGAGGACTGCAAGAGCTCAGAAAACATGTCATTGCGAGTGCTTTGGTACAAGGTCGCATTTTGCTTTTTATATTGAGTGCCTGCCGGTATGGTGACACATCACAAACGGCTGGGCAACAGAATTCAGTTTCCAGGCAGCCATGGTAAGCCATGGTACGCGGGTTTGGCTTCTAACACCTTCATAACATGTGAGAATGTTTTCAAACTGCAGTGTCCTCCTTTCCCATAGCAAGCAATGCCAATTGGGTTTGCCATTTAAAAGAGGGGCTGCAGTTTTCGGGTGCATGTGCAGCACACATCTCCCCCCACCCCTCCGCGTGGCTATTTGGGATGATCCCTTCACCCCTCCCCGCACTGCATGGCTATTGGATGATCCCTTCTAGCCAAGCGTAAACAGCCCAGCATGAATGGGGTCCTATTACTGTTCCCTTACAAAAATTCCCCTATTTCAACCAGGTGACCACGAATGATATCACTCTCCTGAGGCTAACACAGAAAGATAAAGACTGAATGTTGCTTGAATGTGACCAAAACCTAGGACCATTCACTGCCATGCTTCATGCTGCAGTGATTCCAGACTACTTGCTACTGGCTTGGCGTGGTAAAGTGTCCTACCGTGGAGGATGAAATAAGGCAGCGCTCCCCAGAAACCTTCTGCACAGGCTTTCAGAGTACCTCCAGGAGAGCTTCATGGAAATGTCCCTGGAGGATTCCCACTCCATCCCCAGACACATGAACAGACTTTTCCAGTAGCTGTAGTGGCTGCGAATGCATCCCAAGTCTTCAGGGCAAATCAAGCATTAAACATTATTGCTTTTAAACCCTGTACTGTAGTTACAAATGTGCACTCACCTGAGGTGCCTTCTCTGCCTTCAGGGTCGGGGATACCGCCTAGGGGAGGGTATTGGCTCCAGGGTGCCAGGGAGAAAAGGTCCTGGCTACTGGGGAGAATGGATTCACTGCTTGACCGCTGTGCATTCTCCTCCTCCTCATCCACAAAATCCTCCTCCGTGTTATATGAGACTCCCCCCTTACAGGTGTCCACAGATGGTGGCAGGGTAGTGGTAGGGTCCCCCACTAGAATGCCATGCAGCTGATCATAGCAGCAGCATGTATGGGGCTCTGACCCAGAGTGACCATTTGCCTTCTTTGTCTTTTGGTAGGCTTGCCTGAGCTCCTTGACTTTCTCACAGCACTGCTGTGTGTCCCTGCTGTAGCCTCTCTCCTGCCCTGTGCAATTTTGGTATATATATTAGCATTTCTTCTTTTTGATCGCAGTTCTGCCTGCACAGATTCTTCTCCCCATACATCAATCAGATCCAGAGTCTCCCATTCGCTCCACGCTGGAGCTCGTTTGTGATTCTGGGGGGACTGCATGGTCACCTGTGCTGCTGAGCTCGCCACGCGGACCAAACAGGAAATGAAATTCAAAAGTTCCCAAGGCTTTTCCTGTGTACCTGGCTAGTGCATTGGAGTTGAAAGTGCTGTCCAGAGCAGTCATATTGGAACACTCTGGGATAGCTTCCTGAGGCCAATAACGTTAATTTGCGTCCGCACTACCCCAAATTCAACTCAGCAAGGTCTATTTTAGCGCTATTCCCCACACTGGGAGGAGTACAGAAATCGATTTTAGGTCGATGGAACTGGGTTGCTTGTATAGATGCATTCATTATAAATTCGATCTAACGCGGCTAAATTTGACCTAACCCTGTAGTGTAGACCAGGGCTAAGTCCCATTGACTTTCAGTGAGACTTAGTCTCCTAAGTGATTGCGTGACTTTTGAAAATGGGACTTAGGCGTCTAAGTCAGGTAGGTGTTTTTGAAAATGTTTTCTCTCTATCTCATGAGATCTTCTGGGTCTTGTGCTGGCAAAAGTCTGAATGGTTTTGCCAGTTTTGCAAAATGGATTGGGCTTTATAGTGGAATGGTCAGTCCATTGGTCATTTAGAGCTGGGAGAGCATGTCATCATTGTGGGGTTGCGTTCCACCAGAGTAGCACTTTATAGCACAAAAAACAATGGTTATAAACTGGCCACAGGTAAAAACTTAGGCTGGAAATTAGAAGAAGGTTTCTAACCTTCAGAGGAATGAAGTTCCACAACAGCTTTTCAATAGGAAGAATGGAGACCATCCACCTACCTAGTTTTAAGCTAGAGTTTGATAAAATGATGAACAGGATTATATGATGGGGTTGCCTTTGTTAGTGGAGGACTGGACTCAATAACCCAGGAGGTCCCTTCCCGTGCATATCACTTATATTTTCTAAAGGACTCTGAATGCAAAATAAGAAAAAATGAAGACTTTTTAGTCAAGGGGAGAGTCACTTTACATGCTGTAATAGTACAACACAAACACTAGTAAGCATAAACAAAGTCATGACATTCCAGCTTCAGTAATCATAAAACCAGCTTCTTTCTTGCATTCCCGTGGTTGAATGATATGGTTCTTATCTGCAAACAAGTTCATACCCTATTGATAAATCTCTTATATCTACAGGTTTCAGAGTAACAGCCGTGTTAGTCTGTATTCGCAAAAAGAAAAGGAGTACTTGTGGCACCTTAGAGATAAATAAATTGGTTAGTCTCTAAGGTGCCACAAGTACTCCTTCTTTTATATCTAGTTACTCAAGTCTGAGTGATTAGCTATGACCCAACTCCTATGAACCTATCTGCAGTCAATGGGGCTTTATCTAGGAGCAGGAAGCTGCCCAAGCAAAGCTAATTCCAGGATTGAGGTCTACGTATCTTGAAAACTCTTATGCATGTTGCTGAATCCCATTGAATTCAGTGGAATAATTAAAATGAGTACTGGTATTTGCATGTTGAGTTCCTTATTTTCTAAAAAGGAAAAAAAAAACTAGGGCTGTCGATTAATTACAGTTAACTCACGTGATTAACTCAAAAATTAATTGTGATTAATCACACTGTTAAACAATAGAATACCAGTTGTAATTAATTAATTTTTAAAAATATTTTATACATCTTAAAATATATTGATTTCCATTACAACACAGAATACAAAATATACAGTGCTCACTTTATATTATTATATTAGATTACAAATATTTGTACTGTAAAAAGGCTAAACAAAATAAATAGTGTTTTTCAATTCACCGTAAAAGTACGGTAGTGCAATCCCATTATCATGAATGTATAACTTACAAATGTAGATTTTTTTGTTACATAACTTCACTCAAAACTAAAACAATGTAAAACTTTAGAGCCTACAAGTCCACTCAGTCCTACTTCTTGTTCAGTCAATCGCTAAGAGAAACAAGTTTGTTTACATTTGCAGGAGATAATGCTGCACGCTTCTTGTTTACAATGTCACCTGAAAGTGAGAACAGACATTCACATGGCATTTTTGAAGCCAGCAGTGCAAGGTATTTAAATGCCAGATATGCTAAACATTCGTATACTCCTTCAAGCTTCAGCTACCATTCCAGGGGACATGCTTCCATGCTGAAGATGCTTGTTAAAAAAATAATGCATTAATTAAATTTGTGACAGAACTCCTTAGGGGAGAATTGTATGTCTCCTGTTCTGTTTTTCCTGTATTCTGTTATATATTTCATGTTATAGCAGCCTTGGATAATGTTTGTTTTAAGAACACTTTCACAGCAGATTTGACAAAACGCAAAGAAGGTACCAATGTGAGATTTCTAAAAATAGCTACAGCACTTGACCCAAGGTTTAATAATCTGAAGTGCCTTCCAAAATCTGAGAGAGATGAGATGTGGAGCATGCTTTCAGAAGTCTTAAAACAGCAACATTCACATATGGAAGCTACAGACCTGAACCACGAAAAAAGAAAATCAACCTTCTGTTGGTGGCATCTGACTCAGATGATGAAAATGAACATGCGTCGGTCTGTTCTGCTTTGGATCATTATTGAGCAGAACCCGTCATCAACATGGATGCATGTCCTCTGGAATGGTGGTTGAAGCATAAAGGGACATATGAATCTTTAGCACATTTGGTATGTAAATATCTTGTGGCCCCTGCTACAACAGTGCCATGTGAATGCCTGTTCTTACTTTCAGGTGACATTGAAAACAAGAAGTGGGCAGCATTATCTCCTGCAAATTGTAACCAACCTTGTTTGTCTGAGCGATTGGCTGAAGTAGGACTGACTGCACTTGTAGGCTCCAAAGTTTTACATTGTTTTATTTTTGAGTGTAGTTATTTGTTTGTACATAATTCTACATTTGTAAGTTCAATTCTCATGATAAAGAGACTGCACTACAGTACTTGTATTAGGTGAATTGAAAAATACCATTTCTTTTGTTTTTACAATGCAAATATTTGTAATCAAAAATAAATATAAGGTGAGCACTGCATGCTTTGTATTCTGTGTTGTAATTGAAATCAACATATTTGAAAATGTAGAAAACATCCAAAAAATTTAAATAAATGGTGTTCTTTTATTGTTTAACAGTGTGATTAATCACACAATTAATCAAGATTTTTTTTAATTGCGCGATTAATCACAATTAATTTTTTTAATCGCTTGACAGCCCTTAAAAACATTAAAAAATCAACTTATTTTGTTCAGTCTTGAGCATGTTTTTGATTAGAGCTGAGTGACTAATTCACAAATCATAATGTTTCTGACAAATGTAGCTTCTTTTTCTGCCAATGGAATGTCCATCAACAGATTGCAGTTTCCTTGAATTTATTTGCCTGAAATTACTCAATGAATTTTTTGTGCAGGTTTTATTAACTGCATGGATTGATAATGGCAATTTCTCTGAACTGTGCTGATTGGCCAAAGAGGTGACATGGCAGTGTTTTTAAGCACATTCTGGGTGTGGAAACATTGATTATTATGTGTGTTATGGTAGGATCTAAATCTCTGATTGGTACCTCCATTGTACAAGGCACAATGCAGATGTATAAAGAAAAAACAGGCCTTGTCCCCAAAATATTACAATCTAACTTTGTGGAGACAAAGAAGGATATGAGAAACAAACGGGTGGAGCACAAAGTAATAATGAGACAGTATGATTAGCTCTTTGACACATTTCCACTACAAATACTCACATATTAATTTAATATGTGGTTTCTGCAAATACTTGCACATGTGACTCTTCAGTTCACTTTCTGTGAGCATTCAGCTATTTTTGGTAGTTTTGTTTTTTGCAATATTCACCCAGCTTTACTTGTTAGATTTTAGTTATTTGTTACTAATTAGCCAGTTGGTCATGTTGTGACATTCTATTCCTTGGGGGAGCGTACTGTAACCACCATATTTCTCATTTTCATATAATCATGATCTTACATATAAAGCATGCCTTGTAAGGTATCAGCGGAAAAGTTATGATCTTCTGAAAGTCATTTCTCTAGCCATATATGTGTATCATTAATGCATATGAAGTTATGAGGATTGTGTTGTATGGTGGTCACTAAAACATGCTGTAAAGTTGGGGAATCAGCAAGATATTAGCTCCACAGAGGCAACAGCAAAGGAAGTAACCAACACCCAGGCGGGGTGTCAAACAACCCATCAACAGGCATTGTCCAGCAAGGGAGCTACAATGCAATGACTCACCTGCATGAGGCCACACGAGGGGCAATTACTCCACCTTGCTTGGAAAGACTCAGCAATGCCCCCCGACATACCTGGACTTGTGCTTCCCAAGCACATGGACTGAGGATATAAAACAGACAGAGTGGACACATACTGGGCCCTTCTCCTGCCCCCACCTTTGCTGCAAGCAACTAAGACACTGAGAAGAAGACAAGATTCCAACAGAGGAGATTGGCCCAGGTTTAAGGAACAAACCTGTATATTAAGGACTGCAATATCCAGTGGGGTAAGAAACACTACTTAATGTAGGATTAAGAGTTTAGACTGTGTGCTTATATTTTATTTTATTTTGGTAACCACTCTGACTTTTTGCCTGTCACTTAATATCACTTAAAATCTATCTTTGTAGTTAATAAATTTGTTTGTTTATTCTACCTGAAGCAGTGCATTTGGTTTGAAGCATGTCAGAGACTCCCCTTGGGATAATAAGCCTGGTACATATCAATTTCTTTGTTAAATTAATGAACTCATATAAGCTTGCAGTGTCCAGCAGGCATAACTGGACACTGCAAGATTGAGGTTCCTAGGGTTGTGTCTTGGACCAGAGATAGTGTCAGTTGGTGGTACAATCCAAGGAGCAGCTTACATGCCAGAGCTGTGTGTGAACAGCCCAGGAGTGGATGTTCTCACAGTGGAGCAAGGTAAGGCTGGCTCCCAGAGTCAAGGATTGGAGTGACCCAGCAGATCACTGGTCTGGATAACACAAGGGGAACGTCACACATGGCACAGGTAACTTCTCACTCTACAATGTGAATTATCTGGGTGGATTTAAACATTTTTTGTAGTGGCATGTAATTCTGTCTGATGTTAAATTATATTTTTGCTCTCCCTGGAGGTCTAATTCAGCCCCACAGCTGGATCAACAAAATAACACTGAGTGATTCATTTGCTCTCATCCCTATAAGCTTGTAGTAACTCCACAATGAGTCAGGTCTAGAACAAATGCCAAGCTTCAGATATGACCACATCTAAGCCCTTTCTTTAAGTGTGAATATGAGAGGTTTCTAATTCTCATTTATTTTCTTATTCTCTGCCAACAAATTTGAAAAATGAAATGAGAAAGAACCAATGCTACATTGGAACCATGTGGACTTCAAATACAGAAATGATGATGATAAGCAAGGTATATATTACATGCTGTTTTGCCCGTATGCTGCTGAGTACCACCCGAGAGATGCTGAATGCCTTTCAGTCTCACTGACTTCAGTAGATGTGGAAAGTGGTACCACAGGAGAAAATGATCCCTTTGCAAATGGGACTGATAAATATGAATGAACCTTCTGTCTAGATTAGAAATCTGTTGTACTGTCCATGAGATATGGGCCTACCCACTGATTTTTCATCTGTATTTTAAGTCACTTACACCCACTAAACTCTGTATAGAAAGAGATGTGCCAAGATTTTTTAAAGCGGGTGGCTAAAGCCCACATAGATACCTGAATAAACTACCTGATTTGAAAAAAAGCTAAGCATCCATTCACTTCAGTGGGAACCGCTGAGTGCTTAGCATTTTCATCCCATTGATTGTTTAGGTGCCTAAACATGGATGGGCATCGGAGCTTTGGACCCACTTCTGAAGATATTTGCTGAGGTTTTTATTTCTACTTTTTTATAAAGCTAGTAGTAGTGACATACTGGCTCTGTTCAGTTGCACTGGGATAGTAAGGACACAATGTGCTATGGCTGCAGACCCTGCTGGTACCTGAAAGGGGACAGGGAAGAGTGGGATCATTTGGCATTTCAATATCAGTCCTACTGATAAAGACGGTTATATGCTACCATGGACAAAGGCAAGTGTGATTGCTTATTACTGGGGAGACTACCTAAATCAATAACCTGTCTTCAAAAATGTGTACCAACCCTGCTCCCTAGTAAGAGGACTGACTTCCCCTCCATCCTTCCAGATCAGCAAGTACAGTACACCAACAATGGAGAGGGAATCACAGATACAAAGAGCCCCAATCCAGCTCCCACTTAAATCCCTGCGAAAACTACTGACTTCCTTGTGAGAAGGAGCAAGTCCAAGAGTGATCGTAGTCAGTGTCACATGTGAACTATATCCCTGAGTTCCTGAGGACACTGGAAAACTGACTGAGGCAAAACCTACCCCTAAGGATCCATGTATGGATCTAAACCTTTTTCCAGAAATACATTCTTAATTCCAGAGAGGAGTCAAATCTATTCCCAAGGGAATAGGGGAACGGGGGGGAATACCGATGAGGAAAATCATGTAGAGCCAGGATATTTATCTTCAGAACAATGTAAAACCATGGATTTGTCTTAGGAAATACTGACCTTGACAATGGTCCTAATTCTCCAGAGACTGGAGCACATGCTTCACCGTACACACAGTGAGTAGCCCCATTCATTTCAGTAAGACTATTTGCAGTGTGTAAAGTTCATCTTTGCAGTATTGGAGTCACTTTGTGGAATGTAAAAACCGAGAGAGGCAGATTCTTAACAACTTATTAGATAGGGGTGAAATATTTGTAACAGCTATTTTTAGCCAAAATTACCTTCTCCAGTTTGTGTAACCTCTGTAAAGTAGAAACAATTTTATGCTATGTTTTCTAATGAAATGTTCAGTAAATACTATCTTTATATTAAGATGACTGAAAACACTCTGGCAAATGTTTCCATTACTTCTTTGGAACTTTGAATTGACTCAGTGAGTTGTGAATGGTCACAAATCACATGTTGTTGCTTCTGGTTCGCTGATTGGCTGAACCTACTTCATGTGATCAGGCGGGTTAACAGAGGCCCTTTTGACCTCTATTCCTAGAGATAGTGGCTACATTGTGTATGGTAGCTTTGAACTATTCGGAGAGCGAACCTGTCTGCAGCGGCTATTGTAAGTAGCAATGTTGGGAAGAGCTACTGGTCACCATCCTCTTGTGCCCATTGATGATATTTGGGAACCATGGCCAGTCTTGGTGGCTCCTGGAACACATAGAAAAGGAGAGCACTTTTTCTTCTCCAAAGATGTGAAAAGAGGGGAATCAGGAAGACAACATTAGATAAGGTCTCAGGGGGAGGGAGGGCAATATGGTTTGTTGAGTTCTCCATATGGTTGGTTTGGACATTTCTGATTTATATGTATTTTGGCAATGTGGAAAGAGGCTTGCTTTTCTATTTAGGCTAGTTTTGGTATTTTTTTCTGCATGGGTTAGGTATGGTGGAGCTGGTTTACAACATGAGCTTACATATGCTAGTACTAGATTTGCATGGCTCTTCATTTGATTCCCCTGATTTTTCGCTGCCTTATGCCAGTGTTATGCCAATAAGACTCCACTGGCTTAACAATGACATAAAGCTGATGTAAGGCCGTGGAGAGTTAGGCCCATAGCATGCAGAATATAAGAATCAGGAAGGCTTAAGCATATGAGTTAGTCCCATTGCTGAATCAAGGCCATAATGCCTATTCATTCCTTCCACTCAAGGTCCCTATACTCTACCTGACCCCAGGACTGGGGAGTACAGAATCAGGGAGCTATAACTGGGTCTCTGACAGCTGCCTTTTCCTTCTATAGGGGAAATAGGGTTTGGGAGAACTGAGACCATTATTGCATAAACCCTCATCCTATATATATAAAATCATAAATATTTCCCTAAATCCTTGCTTTCAATTGTTAGACTTTGCCTGTACCTTGTCCCTTTATTTCCAGGCTCTCTTTTACTCAGCTTTATTTTTTTCTCCTGCTTACACGTCAACAGCAGGCTGTGAAAGACTGTAATGTATTTTTTCTTCTGGAAAATGAGGTATTCTGTAGATAAGATTGAGCTGAAATTAATCTCTAGGACACTCCACTTGTTATCTCGCTTCTTCCACCTCAGTAGCCACAGAAGCCCTTTTTAGGGCCCAGCTCTTCTCTATTGAAAGCCATGGGAGCAGAGTGAGGCCTATAGATGAACACCTGATAAATAAAAATTGTCCTGATCCTTCATGGAGCTGAGTATCCCCTGCAAGGTGAGTGCCCTCAGCTCATACCAACTTCAGTAGATGAGTGTACTCAAGCTCAACTATGAAACATGTTAACATCTAATGCCTCAAATTGTCAACTACTGTGAAAACCTGACCTGAAGAACCAAAAATGACTACATTGTCTGTCCACCAAACCAGTATATTTCAGAGTATCCAGCTTTGATACTCCAAGGTTATGTAATTTATCAAATTCCTATTGTACCATCTACATGACTGATCCTACTCCCAAAAAAGTCAATTGACTTCAATGAAGCATAAAATAATAGCACTGTAGAGGATGTTTCTTTCAGTTTTGCAAAATCTATGTTTTGTGGTGGAGGGAAAACCCCTGTCTTTATGTTGGGAGTTGGTAGGTGGAGTTTTGAACAGACAAAACATGAAGAACTATTCAACATATTAATATGTAAATTAACATAGTATATGAAGTACTTTACTGTAGATTCCTCTATAGCCTGCTGTAAGAGTTTCTATGTTGCAGTAAGCCATGTACAGTATATGCTTTGAATAGTTTTCCTTTGGGACTTCAGAAGAGATGGAAAGCACAGCTTTCAACAGTTGTGTCAAAAGGCTACCTCACAATACATTGCCACAAAGATAGAACACTTAATGAAATGTGTTTAAGCTAATTGGGCACAAAAAAAGTTTAAAATGTTCTAATCAATAATATGCACAAGGTTAGGTCAATGGTAGGATCTCAAAGAATGATCCTTTAAGCTTTCTAATCCTAGCTTTTCAAGACACCATCAATATGAGCATTACAGTCCAAAAGTTTTGGCAACATAATCTTCAGCTGAAACTAGAGAAAAAACCCTTCACGAGTTCAATGTTCTCAACAGTTTAAAAGTTTAAGAAATGAAGTATCTTTCATGAAACACTTGAGAGCTGCTTAAACAACATTTAAAAAAAATTCTAAAGAAAGAAAATTGTAGTGTGTGGTGGAAAAATATTTCAGAGAAAGATACCTGCTGGGTAAGGTGGGTTATTTTAAAACATTTCTAAATGTGGCAGCTGTTTCTCTGTTTTCTGTTTTTAAAATTTAAATCAAAAGCAGTTGTACTCTTGTGTCAAGGTTCCTTCTCCACTCTGAACTCTAGGGTACAGATGTGGGGACCTGCATGAAAGACCCCCTAAGCTTATTCTTACCAGCTTAGGTTAAAAACTTCCCCGAGGTACAAACTTTGCTTTGTCCTTGAACAGTATGCTGCCACCACCAAGCGTTTTAAACAAAGAACAGGGAAAGAGACCACTTGGAGACGTCTTTCCCAAAAATATCCCCCCAAGTCCTACATACTCCTTCCTGGGGAAGGCTTGATAATAATCCTCACCAATTGGTACAGGTAAACACAGACCCAAACCCTTGGATCTTAAGAACAATGAAAAATTAATCAGATTCTTAAAAGAATAATTTTAATTAAAGAAAAGGTAAAAGAATCACCTCTGTAAAATCAGGATTGAAAATACCTTACAGGGTAATCAGATTCAAAACATAGAGAATCCCTTGAGGCAAAACCTTACTTACAAAAAGACACAAAAACAGGAATTATACATTCCCTCCAGCACAGCTTATTTTACCAGCCATTAAACAAAAGAAAATCTAAACATTTTCCAGCTAGATCACTTACTAATTTAACAGGAGTTGGAAGGCTTGCATTTCTGATCTGTTCCTGGCAAAAGCATCACACAGACAGACAGAACCCTTTGTCCTGCGCCCACCCCTCCAGATTTGAAAGTATCTTGTCCCCTCATTGATCATTTTGGGTCAGGTGCCAGCGAGGTTACCTTATCTTCTTAACCCTTTAGAGGTGAAAGGGTTTTGCCTCTGGCCAGGAGGGATTTTATAGTGCTGTATACAGAAAGGTGGTTACCCTTCCCTTTATATTTATGTCAACTTTTTTTCTATTTTCCTTTCCATTTCATTTTTTTTCCTTTTCAGTTGTATGGAGCTCTAGGGTTTGGGGTTTTTCTTTTAAAATCCACTTACTTATATTTTACTTTCTGTGTTTCCATTAGTTCTAATTAACCATCTAGTTTAATTTTGCTCCATGCCAGGAATCTTGTTTTATGTCTGGATGATTCAGTTAAATTAAATGTCAGGGGAAAATGGGGAAAGGACAAACCTGTGTGATAATAGAGGAAGAAACTTCCAGGCTTAGGTCCTGATTCAGAATGTATACTTAAGCACATATGTAAGCAGGGGAATGGTCCCGCTATTGTGGGGAATACATTGTCCTACACACTACCCCAGTGGAATTGGCTAGCGAAAGGATCTGAGTCATCACTCCCACTCCCTTTACGCAGAGGCCTGACTGACCTCGAGGACTCCCCTTCCACTCTTCTGTGTGGAAGAGTCCTTGCAACCCCAACAAGACTGGGCGCGGTTCGTGACCCCCAATCTTGTCATAGTCACTTAGGACAGGATCTAGAGAGTGGCCGTTCCAGGCCAATGGGGCTGCGGGAAGCAACGTCCAGCACATCCCTTGGCCCATGCTGCTTCCCACAGCCCCCATTGGCCTGGAGCGGCGAACCACGGCCTGTGGGAGCTGCGATCGGCCGAACCCGTGGACTTTGCAGATAAACAAACCGTCCCGGCCTGTCAGCGGATTTCCCTGACGGGCCGCGTGCCAAAGGTTGCTGATCCCTGGTTTAAGTCTACTATATCCACTGGATCACCCTTGTCCACATGTTTGTTGACCCCCCTCAAAGAATTCTTATAGATTGGTGAGGCATGATTTCCATTTAGAAAAGTCATGTTGACTCTTCCCCAACAAATCATGTTCATTTATGTCTGATAATTCTGTTCTTTACTATAGTTTCAAGCAATTTGCCTTGTACTGAAGTTGGGCTTACCAGCCTGTAATTGCCAGGATCACCTCTGGAGCCTTTTTTAAAAAATGGCGTCACATTAGATATCCTCCAGTCATCTGGTACAGAAGCTGATTTAAGGTTACATACCACAGTTAGTGGTAATGCACTCTTGTTCTATTTTAAAAATTTGTCTCCATCCATGGTGTTTCTAGTCTTCACATGCCTGTAGATGGCAGTTACAGCAGCTTTCCTTAGTAACTGATCATCACTGTTGAGTCTGTCAGAAAAGCTCTGTTTCTGATCTCAGTTGCACAAGCATAAAACACAGTCACACCACTGAAGCTGGCAGAGCTACTTCAGATTTGCACCCATGTAAGTGAGATCAGAATGCGGCCCAAAGGAAGAGTCAGTGGAAGCTTTGTTTGAACCATGACTGCCTGAGTGGATTCTTTAAAAATGCAAAATGGTGCACGTAGGGAAGGGGATCATGCTGTGGATTCTTGTTTACTGAGAACTTGACTGATGCCATCACCTTGTTTTGCATGCACATTTAATTATCTGTATTAATTTTAAAGAGAAAAACTAAAAGTTGTTGCCTACACTGACCTACACATGAAGGGTCTGTCCACTTTCTTTATTTCTAATTATTATTGTTAGTTTTATAACAAAATTCAGGTCGAGCAATGGTACATGCATATATACATGTCTTGGTTGGCTGAGGACACTTCAGTGCACCTCAGGTATGCATGATGTTGGTTGCATGGTAGCAGTATTGTGATATAATTTTTAAAAAATAATTAAAGCTATAATCTACCAATGTGGCTCCTCTTACCATAGTAACTGAACAACTGAACACACATTTAAATGTATTAACCTTCACAGCACTCCTGTGAGATAGGGAAGTGCTATTATCCCCATTTTACAAGTGGGGAACTGAGACATAGAGAAAGACTAAATAACTTACACAATGTCACACAGGAAGTTGATGGTGGAGCAGAAATTGAACCCAAGTCTCCTGAATGCCAGGCTAGTGCCCTAACCACTGCACCATCCTTCCTTTCCAGAGAGAGAGAAAATTGTAATCCTAAATTAAGTAATATTTTCTTTAATGTAAACAAAATAATTTTAAGAGGCATAGGCCATGGAGCCGGGGGAGGGGCACCCAGGCCACTGCCAAACCATTTTAAAAGCAGGTATGTGGATCGGTCGGGCCATTTTTTAACCAGCCTGGCCATTTTTTTCTACTTGCTGGCTCCAATGAACTGCGGTTTTTCAACTCCCCCAGCACTTTGCTCCCATAAATTGTGCAAACGTACTGTGGTGCTGACAGATACACTGATTGCACAAAGGTCACATGGCCACTGAGAGCACTGCTGGCATGGCACCCAGGTCCCCTCAATGTGCCAACATGGCCGCTGAGGCTCCTGTCCCTCTTGGCATGGGGGAACCAGGAAGTGGGACAGAGAGTCCTGAAGCTCACCAGCAGGGAGGTGAAAGGAGCTGAAACCAGCATAGGAGAGGCAAGGGCTCTTGAAGGAGGACAGTAAGAGGGTTCCCTCAAGGGCTGAGGAAGGCTCCTGGGGGTGGGTGGGTGTAGGGGCTCATGAGTCAGAGGGTCAGGCTGCTAGGGGTGCCTGAGAGGGGGATAAGAGGGTCTGGTGGGAGATGGGCAACACTGTGCTCCCCACATGCTTTAAATGGCGCTAAATAACCCCTGAGAGGACATTTTAAGTATTAATGAATCATAGGACTGGAAGGGACCTTGAGAGGTCATCTAGTCCAGTCCCCTGCACTCATGACAGGACTAAGTATTATCTAGACTAGTGCTACTCAAAGTGGTGGTCCGCGGACCGACCCATCGGCTGCTGGTCTGCGCGCACATTGGAAAAAAAAATTGCTGGTCCCCCACATCAGATAGCTTGAGAAGCACTGATCTAGACCATCCCTGACAGGTGTTTGAGCTAGTCAGAGAGTTTCTCAGTCTTAGAGTGACAAAGTAGATAATCTTATGAAGCTTGAGGCCAAATATTTTATGCCAATGAGAGAACCAGATTATTGCTGAGGGGAGCTAAATTTTTTTTTACAAGTCTGTTACTAGACTTTATGTTTATAGTTTCAATTAGACTATATTTTAATTTTGCTACTAAAAGATACAGAAAGGAAAGACAGAGGAAGAAGAGTGATACCTATATTTCTGGGTAATATTTTTTGCAAAACAAATCTTATCCTTTAGTAAAGGGTGAGAAAAGTAATTGTATTTGTAGGTTTTATTCTCTCTAATATCTTGCTACACCAGTAATGAAAGCAAGGAACCACTAAGTTTGGTGGAGCTGGAGGGAGACTTTCTTTTGATGAAGTTTTCAGAGGTGGTTGAGGATATATAGCTTGCTTGGAAAGGAGTAAGCAGAGCCGGTTTTTATTAGCTATAAAAGATAGCATAATAGAACTTGATCTTCCAAGGAGTGGTTCCTATGACTTGTTGAGCACCCTTAGCCCACATTGTTTTCAGTGGGATTTCAGTGCACTTGGCAGACAGCACTACTTACTGCATAATGGGTAATAACCACATGCCTTTGCTGGTCAAAGGTGCTTTTTCGTCACCTCATACCTCTCTTTACAGCCTAAGTGAATGTTATTATTGCACAATAACCACAAACCCTGCTGTGCCCTACTGTCTAACCACAGCATTCACTACTCACTTTTGGATAAAACTCAACAATTTATTTTTTAGTTTCTTTAAAAAAAAAGTGTATGGACATAAGCAATGGGCAAGAGTCTGATCTCAGTTCCAGTGGTGTAAATCCAGAGTAACTACACCGCAGTGGACTCCGATTTAGAACAATTGAGAAAGGAAAATTTTCAGTGACTTCATGGGAGGGGTTAAGATTTAACCAAGTGATTGTAACAAGAGATCTTCTGATGACAAATTACACTCTGATTAGGGAAAGGTATTAAATCATGTGTGTAACATTATGCATGTAAATAGTCCTATTGGGGCCACACTTCCTACCGTAAATAAGGTGTCACAGGATGGTAATTATTTTCCAGAATATTTTTTTACTGCTGATAAGGGTCTATTAGCAAAATTAGTATGTTATTCTGTACCAGTAGGGAGAATTATTCCCTCTTTGGATGTTGCTTAGTGGGGAGATTCAGAATGGTTTGAAAAATTACAAGCCAACCCCAAGCATTCATCCACAAAGGATGTGAAGGTGTGAAAGAGTTCAGTTAACCTGAAAACATGATTTTCCTATAATAATTTGAGCAAAAAAGGTCAAGGAAGTGAAAAGATTAGAAGTATGAATGATAAATGGTGCTGAATGACAAGCTGAGATTACGGCAGATACCAAAGTTTGCCTTGATGACTAATGGAGGACCAACAGGTTATCACATCGCCTTTTGTCTGGTTCTTCTATACCAAGGTTGGTCCTATCTATTGCAGTCATCATTTAAACTAATTCCTCTCCCTTGCATTTAGCATTTGAGAAGGCTTTTATAGCAGTCTTTTATAGCAGTTGTTATCAGATCTGAACAAGAGCAAAGAGTTAACAAAATCTTCTCTCCACTTCAAGTGCTGCACACCAAGTAGTTTTCACTGCTCCAGTTTGTGAGAATAGACTGATTTAATTTATGTCCATTTCACTTTTAAAACTTCCTGGCTTTTCATTCACAAATCAGAAGTTTGTCTTCCCCCGGAAAAGCTTTGCTTTTGTTTGTGACCTCTATTTGTAGGACTCCTAATTAGCAAGCAGCACTGGTATTTGCTGTCCTGCAAGGGCCGTGCTGCTTTGGGATCCAAAAGCAAAATAGCAACCATTTTGGCAGCTGCTTAGTGGAAGTTCTTTTAGTGAACCATGTACTCCAGACCCATTAGCTTACACAAATGCCCTGCTCCAGTACCCACTGAAGATAATTGGAGCAGGGCAGAGTGCACAGGTAAGATAAACATTGAGATTTCTACATATTAACAGTTAATACTTTTGAAATCAGGCAATTTTCAGCTTTTTTCCAAATTCTTCCCTGCTTCTCTAGCATTGATGATCATTTCCCCAGTTTTCAATGTTATTGCTGCCATTTCTTCATAGCCTATGCATGTCCATTCTGGGTCAGGACAAAATTACAGCACGTCCCATTGAAATAGAACCACACTCAACAGTGATAACTCACTTCTCGGTAAGTCAGAACTTCCATAGAAGTTGTGCTTGAATAAGAGCTGCCACATTTGATTCCCCCTAGAAAAAAAAGCTTGTTGCACTCTGTGGTGATCTGATATAACTCTTACCCTGAAGTACATCTCCAATATTAAAGCCTTGTCATAGTAAGACCATCTTACCAGCTTAGTGCTAGTGTTACTGTCCTACCATGTCTGCCCTGTACACTGCAGTGTTAGCAGCAGGGTGTGTTGTAATGGCTGAGTTTTGCACCACCGTAGGGTGACCAGATGTCCTGATTTTATAGGGACAATCCCGATTTTGGGGTCTTTTTCTCACATAAACACCTATTACCCCCCACCTCCTGTCCCGATTTTTGACACTTGCTATCTTGTCAGCCTACGCCACTCAGAAATCAACAAATGTATCCCTCAACATGCCTGTGAGCGAGAAAAGTATTATCCCCATTTTACCAGTGGGACCCAGGCATAGGACTTGACTTTCACAAAATCATAAAGGAAGTTTGTAGCAAAGCTGGGACTTGAAGCCTGATTTTTGGAGTCCCAGACCAGCACCTGAACCGTAGACTCATCTTCTTATCAAACCAGCTGGAAACACTCCCCTGTCTCAAGAATGTCAAACACATAAACTGCTCCTACTCACTTTCCCGCACATGGGCCAGCCCCTCTTTGGCCTTCTAGCTTATCATAGGTTCTGTGTGATGAGGGACACCTCTCACAACACTGACTGTGTACTAGGAGGAAGACATCCCCACTTCCTTTCCCTTGTTTAAAAAAAGTCCATTTTTATAGCAGCGTTGGGGGAATTACATGCCCCACATTCAAATAGAGATTTTGTTATTAACCATGACATTCCAATGGGGCTTATCATGTGCCTCACCACCTCTGCGGGATAGTACGCAGGCCAGGTAGAACTGTGATTTTAGCTGTTAGTGTCTGTAGCAACTTCCCAAAATATGAGTCTCATACTATAGCAGGATGAATTGTCTAATTAAAATCTTGTATGTCAGCCATGTGAATAACAGTGTGAAGCATATTTTGTTATATTAGAAAACATCCTAGATCTCTCCTTTTTTTAAAACCTAGAAGTGGTGAATTGTTCAGTATATCTAAAATTAAAATGTGTTCACATTTTACACATGTACTTCACACATCTAACAGTGATAGGGCACATGGTAAAATTACCTTGACAGCAGTAGCATAGGTGTATTAAACTGTGCACTATCATTTTTTAAAAGTAGATACACAGCAATCTTCATGATTACAGCATGTAATTTGGTAAAGCATAGAGCAACTATCTCTAAGCACTTTACCTACTATATCCAGTTTGTAATTACATGACTCAAAATGCACATTAAAAATGGTGATCTAACTCTGGTTGTGACAGTGTGTGCCTAATGTATATTTATTATATCTATGTTTATCAATTATTTTAACATTTGGATTTTCATCACCACTATTTTTAAACATAAACCAATCTGCACCTGAAGGTTTCTTTTGAGGAAAAGAGCCTTGATGTTGACAGAACATTAATCTATCATTACAGGGTGGAGAATGAAGGGTTATTTGGATCAAATTAAAGGAATATACTTGCAGTGTTGCCAACTTTTGCATTTTGATCATGCGTCTCTTGATATTTGGTTTCTTAAAGCCTTATGTATTGGATTGTGTTATTATGTGAAGATTTCTGCTTCCATTAAAAAAAATAAGTGAATTTCTAGCATGTGCAATAGAGCCGTTCAGAACATTTTAGACAAAATGTCAGTTTCAGTGACATTTTTTGATACATTATCTGCATGCACATGTGTTCTATAGACTGGTGGTTAGGGCCCTGGGTTGTGAGAGACTTATGTTTCTACTGTGTCTGATTCAGATAGATTGATGGAAAACCTATGCTCTGAATCAGGTAGAGCAGCAGCTTGAACTGGAGTCTCGCAGGCCTACACATGCATGTGGTTTTGATCTGAAAATGGACAATTCTATTTTTTGGAAAAAAACATTCAAGGGGTTTTGTTTTCATTCCAATGTGGAAAAGATACAAATTTTGAAACTGGAAAATGGAATTATCATCTGTCAGCTTCTGCTCTTAAACATGAGCCCCACTTGGAAAGGCAACTCCCATCCTTTCATGTGCTGTGTATTTATACCAGCCTACTGTATTTTCCACTCCATGAACCTGATGAAGTGGGTTTTAGCCTACAAAAGCTTATGCCCAAATAAATTTGTTAGTTTCTAAGGTGCCACAAGGACTCCTCGTTGTTTTTTGCTGATATAGGCTAACACGGCTACCACTCTGAAACCTGTCCCCATGCAAGGCATAGTATAGCTGTTTACTTTTTGGAGAATCAAAGTAGATGCCTATGTGTACTGGCTGTATGGAAATGAAAACATATAAAAGATATGTTAAATCCTTAAAAATACCTTATCAGAACTTTGAGGTCTATAGGACACCCACGATCTTTCAGTTCTATAGCCTTGATACTTACTGCAGAGAAGGCACAGGAATTATTGCTGGTGAACATATGAATGATCATTTTTCCATGCCATCATGTTAATCAGGCTGTGTTTATGCTCTTATCACTGGGGGCTAGATCTTCAGCTGGCATAAATTGGCAGTGCTCCATTGACTTCAGTTGAGCTACACTGAGTTACACCAGCTCAGGATCTGACCCATAGTTTTCAACATTTGCATTGGAAATCTGTTTGTTTTTCGACTCCTTTGAGTTCAAGTGCAGCTTTCTGTTTCTACAGCACAGTTGGCTTTGCTCTTGGATGAAGAGGTATGACCTGCCTAACAAAGAAAGCTTTGATTGGTGCTTGGCTAGCAGAAACCAAAATTAACATTCCCAACAATAATCCTTTGTTTCTCTAAATCTTTTAGATGGTAACAGGCTAAAACATGTCCTGGGCAAAGCTGTGTTAAATTACTTCATGCTACAATTTATAGATTCTACTTTATTTATGGGAGGGGAGGAGAGAGAAAATGTTCAACTGTTTTTTGCTAGCAAAGTTTTCACTAAGTTTCTTCAAGTTCAGAGCAAATCCTCTGGGTCCTTTCTAGGTTCCTGCTCCAACTAGTCTGTTGACTCTCTCTGACTGTGATGGTCTATCTATCTAAGGTACTTACTTATATGGCCCCATTGGTATAGTGTCACAATCTTTAATTTATTCTCACAACGCCATTGTGAAAAAGGGAAGTGCTATTATCCCCATTTTACAGATCAGGAACTGAGGGACAGGGAGACTAGGCCTAGATGCACAGAAGGAGTTAGGCGCCTACATCCCTGTTTTAGGTGCTTAAGTCCCAGTTTTGGGACCACTGAAATGCACAAAACTCCCACTGAGCCCTGTAGACTCCTAAACTCACTTGGCACCTAAGTTTTTTGCTGTAAAACTAGGAACTAATGTTTATGCCTCTGAGCATGTGCAATGCTGCCTCCCTCTAGCATCCAGACACCTATCTCCCAGCTAAACCCCAGAGCAATTCACAAACTGGGGAAGATAGGTGTTCAGCTACCTAGGTCATGGGCAGGGCCTAGTCCAGTAGGCCCTCTGAGCACACTTCCTAGATTGGGTCCCTTAGACAAGTTCACAGAAAACAGCTGGGGGTTGGGGTAGGAGGAAGCATTCCCTCATAACTTTTAGCCTACTGGTTAGAATACTCACCAGGGATGCAGGAGACCCCGCAGTTCAACTCCTCCACTCTACCTCAGGGGAAGAAAAGAGTTGAACAGGGATCTGTCATCTTTCAGGTGCATGCCCTAATCTCTGAGCTATGGCATATTCTGATTTGTGTGCGCGCGTTGGGCGGGTCCCTCAATCTCTCCTGTTGAAGCTGTTGCACTCTGGATAAATAATTAGAGTCATTAGAACAGGGGGACTGGATCCTGGGTTTTCCCCATGAGAGGCTACAAAGTCATTCTCATGTTTGTGTGTGCTCTCTCTCTCCTCCTTTTCTCTGAGTCATTTGGGCTTCTAGCTAAACAGATCAGGTGCCTAACTCCAGGAGAAGGTTCATAGCTGAAAATCACTAGCAGAGATAGGAATCTCCCTGTAGCCTGGACTTGGGCTCCTATCTCTGTGAGAGAATTAGGGCTCAGCACACTTATCTCCCTTTGGCTAGTTTAGGAAACTCCCTGCCTAGCATGCTGGCTTTTGTGAATCAGTCTAAACTCTCTCCCCATTCATTGTGTAGGCAGCCTAACTTGGGCTTTGTGAATCACAGTGATTTTCTAGGCCCTGTGAGGCTCACTGTCAAAATACCTTATTCCTTTTGTGCATCTAGACCTAAGTGATTTGCCCAAGGTCACACAGGAAGATTGTGGCAGAGCAGGGAGTTGATCCCAAATCTCCACAAAGCCCAGTAGGCGCTCTAACCACTAGACCATCAATCCTCTAGCAGAGGCACTCATACTGAGCTGCTCCTAGCTGACTTCACACATCCCTATACATCTGTGCTGCTCCAAGGCAGGTTTTGATTCGACTTGAGGTAAAAATTTCAGAAGCACCTAAATGACTTTGGCTGCTAAGTCCCATTTTCAAAAGTCATTTTAGGAATTCAGATCTCACTGACTTTCAAGTGACTTCTAAGTGCCTAAGATACTTTTGAAAATGGGACTTAGGCTCCTAAGTCACTGAGGGTAAAATTTTTAAAAGTCTTGTACTGAGTGCTAGAGGCTTATAATAGGGACAGTGAAGGTCTAACTAATGACCAAAGATGCTGTGACAGTGCCATGAGATCAGAGCAGCCAAAGAGATGGAAAGCAACCAATCAGGAGTCCATTAGGAAAGGTGCCCAGACAGATATTTTAAGGATCACTGCAGGGGATCCAGCCCTAATCATAAACATGACTTGCTGAAACAAACCCATTTATTTTCTAATCAAGAAAAATTATACAGTGACTTAAACTGCCAGTGTCAACAGTGTCAACTGAAAGGTATGTAGGTTGGACCCGAGTCTTTACTGGGCTACTACACTTTTATACTAATAACTCCATTTATTTCCATGGACTTACCCCAGTGTAAAATGGAGATAATTAGGTCCACTGTGCATATATATATATATATATATATATATATTTTTTTTTAAATGCTCTCTCATGGGTCTGTAACTTTTCATCATATGTTTCCTGGGTTCTCTTCAGTATAATTTGACTTTTAGTGAAGCCTGAAGTATGAAGCACAGTGAATAATTTTAAATAGTAAAAGTGATAGTTGAGTGTTCTCTCATTTCTTGTTCAATTAAAAATGACTAAAATCTGTGGCTCCTTAATTCAGTACAAGGCATACTGGCAAAGACTGGGTCCCTATATTTTGTAACTTCAGAGAGGCTTTGAGTGTTTTCTGGATTTCTTTCTCAGAAAGTTGCGAAATACAAAAGCTTCAATTCTCCGCTTGTTTAGAGGGCTCTTCAGTGCACTCTCCTTTCATTTCCCTTTTTCCTTCCACCAATCTACTGTTTCCATTTTATTACATTTTGTTCTCAGAAGTGTGATTCTTTTTTTAACCCTAGTCCTTGACATAATTTTTTTTTTCGTTCTTGTTGCATCAGATACATAACTTAATTGCAGTTGTAGGTTATTGGGGGAGGGTGACACTCTGCAGCTCTTTGTCTTTGTTTGCTTTACCTCTTGGTTCACCATATTTCCTCTTTGTCGTTTTCTAAAGGAGTCTATTCTGGAAATGATCTCATATTTTCTGAGATACAATTCAGTGTTTTGCCAACTAGTGCTGGCTGAGGAATCAAATGATTCACAAATATTTTCTTGAATAGAAGTGGCAGGTTCAGTTTGCAATTATTTGTGTGGTTGTATTATTGTCTGCAAGTATTCTAGGAGCTGATAGGTATTGAAGAATATGTTCACAAGTTCCAATAGTTTCATTAACTTTAGCATAAATCAGTACTCTGAAAATTCATACCAAAGTGTGCTGGTTTCTATTTTTCTTTTCTTTTTTTTTTTTTTACTTTAAGAGATTTCAGTCACGCGGTTAGAAAACTGACAGTATCACGTGACACAGAGAGAGGATAGTTGAGATAAACAGTTCAGCAGCAACCCATTGGCTGAAATTTGTTTGCATTAATGGCAAACACTAATGAACAAATTAACAGAACTTATGATTGGTTTGCAAATGATTCTTGAACAGAAAAATGGGCCAAATTTGTAATAAGTGTTATTCACAATGAATAATTCAACCAGCTACGATTTCAGGTTTATTAGAAGCCTCTATTCTCTGATCCAAAGAATTTTACGATTCCATGTCTGGCATGACTGCTGTTCCTGTTTTATCTAACACAATGGTAGATTTCTGATTGTCTACATCAGGCTTTTTCATTCAATTACCAAACACTCCTAAACCAATATTTATCCTGATTTGTACCTGGTTTTTTAGTACTGAACAGGAAGCCCCAAATAGCCTAGTCATTGCGGTAAATCCTAAATGGCCAAATTAGACTGTGAGCAAATAAGTGCTTGGTGGAATTGTGCATCTTCAGTAAATCAATTGAACCAAATCCTACCCTCTACTGGTGCAAATCCTGAGCGCCTCCATTGACTTCGTGTTTGCTCTTGGTTTGCACTAGTTTAACAGAGATCAGAACTTGGCCCACGGTTTCTAACTAACACTCTGGAGAATGTGTAAGAATGGAATATCTAGTATCTCTTTACTATGACTTAATAGTATTAATTTTTTTTGTAGTAGCTTCTATATCAATAGTATATTCCAGTTTTACAACAAATAAGATCTATGAGGGAATATTGAAAAAACTGGGTTTGTTTAGTCTGGAGAAGAAAAGACTTAGAGGGGACATGAGAACAGTTTTCAAGTACATAAAAGGTTGTTGCAAGGAGGAGGGAGAAAAAATATTTTTCTTAACCTCTGAGGACAGGACAAGAAGCAATGGGCTTAAAGTTGCAGCAAGGAAGGTTTAGGTTGGACATTAGGAAGAACTTCCTAACTGTCAGGGTAGTTAAGCACTGGAAATTGTCTAGGGAGGTTGTGGAATCTCCATCATTGGAGATTTTTAAGAGCAGGTTAGACAAACACCTGACAGGGATGGTCTAGATAATACTTAGTCCTGCCATGAGTGCAGGGGACTGGACTAGATGACCTCTTGAGGTCCTGTCCAGTCCTACGATTCTATGATCAATGGGGATAGTTGATAGTTTCCAGTAAACCCTTAAAATCACCGAGATTCTAGGCATGGAGTTGGTCTCTTTGAGCCTTCTCAGAAATTTTGCCTCTTAGATCATACTGGAATTGGAGAAGATAAGTTTCATGGTCATTTTTCTTGTGGACATTTTCTGTTTTTAAGTTATTTTAGTGCATAAATCATCCAACAGACTTGTACAAGATACTATTGTATGAGGCAAGCCTATCTACTCTATTTTGAGATAGATTCAATGTAATAATTATAATTGTACAGTCTTCAGGGAAGAGACTGAGATTTGTACAGTGCCTATTGCAATGGCACCACATACTTTGGTAGGCTCTCTCAACAGGCCTTTCCCTCAGGGCAGGGTTTATTAATTCCAAGCACAAAAGCTCACAAAATCACAAAACAGAACTTTTTCCCCAGAGCAAAACAGTCTGCAGCACTCTAGAGAGCCCCCCCCCCCGGCCCCTTCTTGGAAAAGAGACCCACCACTTCCTTTCTAGCCCAGCTGAACCTTATGACAGACTCTAACCCGCTCCTGGCTGTTGTAGCCTGTCACAGATTCCATTCTGATTGGGGTCTCTGGGCATTACTGTAACAATGATAATCACCCATTTTTTCATGGTTTGTGTGTATAAAAACGTCTTCTGTATTTTCCACAGTATGCATCCGATGAAGTGAGCTGTAGCTCACGAAAGCTTATGCTCAAATAAATTGGTTAGTCTCTAAGGTGCCACAAGTACTCCTTTTCTTTTTATAAATACTCTCTAACACTTCTACAGGGATACTGATACTGCTGGTCTCATGGGACATCTATGGAACGGTGGGGGAGCATAGGGTTTGGGGCAGACACCATGGCCTATTTGACAGGGTGGGGGGAGGGGGGATGGAGGCAAACCCAGTTACCCAGGTACAGCAATTCAGGAGAAACTTCTGCAAGGAGTAACAATCAGCCTATTGTTTGCTTCAGTGTTTGTATTTTAAGCATTTGCAATGGAAACCAGTAACCAGCACATTTCTGTGCTTGGTTTTTTCTATATTGTATTTTTTTATTGGAAATCCACTCATGTTAAGATGATGATATGTGATCCATACAGGCTTAAATAATCATTATTACAAAATGACACCTATCACATTTACTAAAGGCAATATTTTCCTTTTGTTGTTAATGCTCTCTGTTTTACTTATGATTGGAATTGGAATTCTACATTATTTGGCTGTGAATGTTCCTGAAACTGTGCACCAAGTTGATTTTAAAACAGCTCTGGCATCCAGACTCTTTCTATTTTTTGGTGGGGGAAAGGGTATACTGTATTCATTACACTGAAATCTGAAGTAGCAACAATTTAGTAGCACAGTGGAATTTTGTTTTGTTCCTAAGACAACATAAGAGTTAATATAGTCAGTATTGCAAGTATGATGAATTCCCTAAATACAATACAAGGAACTGTGGTATTTACAAGTTGTTGGGTAATTTAGAGAATTACTGCTATACACTGCCAGCTCCAGGCACTCCTCTTCCTCTGTAGTTTAATGACTTGAAAATAAGGTACACAGAGTTGTTACATCTCTGTATCTTTACACTAAAAAGCCAAACAAAAGGAAATGAATGAATAACTAATGTTTTGCCACCTCCAGGCCTTTAACAGGGTTCAGATGGATTATGCTGTTTCACCATTGACTCCACCCTAGCTTCAATTGCAGAGTAGAAACTCATAATGCAAATTGATGAGAGAGTCTTTAAACTTTGTCCATCATGCTGCTTAGTGTGTCTGTGAGAAAGTAATGCTTGTGAAAGGGGTCATGCTGAAGACCATGGAGCCTGAATTCTCTCCAGCCTCAGTGTTCACTTTGCCTCTTTAATTCTGCACTTTGCAAAGTGTGCACTCAATAATGCAGAGCTCCTGCAGAGCCTTTGTCTCAGTTCCTGTGAAACCCATTCTAATGTTGGAATGGGACAGAAATGCTGAGGCATCTTTGAACAAAAACTGAGTAGTTTAGTGTGGAATATTAACATTCTTTTAATGTATGTTTTGAGTGGAATTTAATTTATATTTCATAGAGATGGAACACGTTAAGCAAATACTAATTAATTACTAAAATCTTGGGGCCAGATGCTGCTTCTATCAAAATCAAGGGCAAAAATATCCCTTTGACTGCAGTGGAGCAGAATCACGCCCCTCCAACAGGTAGAACTGAATCCTGCAAGGTGCTGCTGAGTGCTTTTGTCCAGTGTAAGGTGGAGGAAAAGGGAGAAAGGAGCTTCCTCCATTTTGCGTAACCGTAACCTGCATAACCTGGGAAGAATTACAGCCCTCAGGGCAGGGCAGCCCAAAGGGTGCAGGGAGGAGTGGAGCTGTATCCCCTCATGTCTACATGTCAGTGTCAGGATGGTTGTATGCACAGGGAAGTTCCAGGAGAAAAGTTTGCCTCTGAGGCACCATGGCTCCCCATAGGCCAGTATGGATCTGCACCACTCCAATGGCAAAGCAGTTTCTTCAAGACCCAGACTAGGCCTTGGTAATGAGGTAGCCCTGAATTTCAAAGATGTTTTAATGATCAATTGCTTTTCATTTGTCATACAAAGCTACTGTGCTAATACTTATCAAAAGATGATACAGACGTGAGCTATACACTTATAATCCACTCAATAGTGTTGATTTTTGATAATCAAAACTGTTTGTTTAACATATACTGATATGTGCAATCAAAATTAAATGCTTACTTGAGCTGATTTAAGACATGAAAAAAATATTGCTGGAGCAATTTATGACAGAAGAAAGACATCTATGATATTCCTATCTGCAGCCTATTCTGCTGTATCCCGCCTTGACCTTCCTTAGCCCTTATCTCTGTCTGAATGTGCTTATAGCGTCTTATAGATCCTTCTTCCTGCCCTTACTGTATTTAAGTTACATAACATAGTTTGTGTTTTGAAATTCTTGTACAATGTATGAAGAGAAGCAAATCATTAGATTAAGAATATGACTGAAGCATTTGCAGAGATCTCATTTTTTGTTCTTATGTTTTAAGAATAATTTTAAAGTGCTGATTTTTATCATTTGAAATCTCTTGGCTAAAGTTTCATTAACATGCACTGAAGTCACATAGGTGAAAACCTGCAGAACTCTCCTCTACCATGCAAGGATTTTTTTTAAATGCTTTGATCCTTGGGATTTGTGCTAGCATTTTAAGTTACTGGATAACTAAAATTAATTTACATTGCACCTTTGAACTTACAGAGCCCCAAAGAAAGTTACAATCCATGGAGCAAATTCCGGGCTTCTTCACATTGCCTGCCTTCAAAAAAGGGTGCAAACTGAAGATACAGAAACAGTTTTGTATCTGAATTATTAACAGATAGGAAGAGTATGCAGTACCCCTGCACATTATTTGTGTCAGAAGCACAAATAATCCCATCAGAGGAGGGTACATCAAAAATCGGAGGAGTGCATTGGAATGTTAAATACAATAATGACTCAGCATAACCATGTTACTGGAGAGGAAAAGGAGAATGGCGAAGATACAGGGCAGATAACATAGGAATGGGGAGCTGTTCTTGCCACATACCACATCCTATTGCATTTAAACCCTTGCAGACACTGTTTTAGATGTGAAATGAGTGCAATTTTTTATGTATTTTTATTAGTAGATGTGTTGAAACCTGAGGATGAAATCCTGGCTCCACTGAAGACAGTGGGAATTTTACTATGGACTTCAGTGAGGCCTGAATTTCACCCTGAGAGTGTTGGGTTCTGCAGACCCTTAATTTATTGGTTCCTTATTTTAAAATGGTTATAGATCTAGCAAACAATCACAGGAACATATTAAGCTGTTTTTTTAAGTATTTCTTTTTATTGTACGGTTGGAGAGGGCAGGGAAAAGATGGGGTCTCTTTTCAAGATGTCATAGTCCTTTTAAGGGAAACGGCTTGAAGAGAAGCTATGCACTACTACAGAAATCCTAGGGAACACTTAGGAGTTAAATGTTCAGTCAAATACGCTAATTTTCAAGCAAAATTGTGCCCAAAGTTTTGTGGAAAGAGGTCTAAATATTGGTGTTCATTGGCACAAATAGTTTGCTCTTCTGCTTTGGATTAAACTTGTCATAGTAGGGGCTGTTCAATAACTCTAATTTGGCCATTAAATTTTTGCCACCTTTGCCCTTTCCTAATGATTGTGACAAAATGCTGTCTGCAATCAGCAAGGCTCAATCGTTGTGGGAATAATTTGAATAAATAATCAAGTCTGCAGCTCATCCATCACCTTGACTGATTTCTCTATTCCCTGTTCACCTCTTCATGACATTTGGCAGGTCACTTGATATAAAATATGCAAATAGCAATCTGAAATAGGCCAAATCTGCTGAAATAAACTGGCTGAACCAGTCTTCTTAAAGCAGCTATGAATCTTTTGTATGGTGAGCAGAAATATTTGCTTAAGAATTTCCTCTCATGAGCTTAACGTTGTTTTAGACTTGACTCTTTTCCTATTTTTTCCAGATCTGAATAACATTCATAGAGCTTGCTGCATGCAAACCAACATTGACTGAACCATAATATATAAAACATTACTTCTTAAATCTCCCACTTCCTGGGAAGAAAGCTGCCAATGAGAAAATGGGCAAGGGACTGAGAGAGATGGGGGAAGGGAAAATTGGGAAAATGAAAGAGTTAAAGAGAAAAGAGAAATAGGGGGAAATCAAGTAAAAATGAAAGAGAGGTAAAAAAAGGAAAAAATAGAGAAGATCCTAATTAGAGATGGGAAAGACCTATTATCATTGAGTCCTTTTTGTCGAAAAGGCAATGTATAGACTAATGATAGACAATGTATCAAATACTGAAAGGATTTTACCTTACTAAAAACAGCACTGGGATGAACTTTGGGCTTGTCTACACACAATCACTGAGTTAAATAAATTGATTTAGAAACTGATTTACTTAAATCGGTGAACCTCTGATTGTAGACACCCTTAAATTAATTTAAGAAGGTCCAAAGTCAGGTTAGATAAAATATTATAAACTGATTTAAACTAAACTACTATACAACATTCTTAGACTGACTTAAGAGCATCCATACATGGTTGTAGTGATTTAACATCACACCTTCAGTTAAACTAGTGCAGCTGCACGTGGACCAGGCCTTTGCTCTTCAACCTTCCTCTTGCTGTCTCATCTTCTTACCATTCCACTGTCTTTTCTTTCCTCTTTCCATCTTTCACCTCACCTTCTCCAGTCTTCAGCATTAATCACCTTTATTTGTGAAAGAGAAATGTGATTTTACTATGGTGTTGGAAGTCTTGGATTCTAAACAAATCACTTAGGGCCCAATCCTGCTTTTCTTGACTTGCTGAGAACAGGTCCCTGAGCCTTTAATTAGTCTGTTCCACACATACTCCCTTTGTAAAATAGGAATAGCAACTAGATCACCTGGATATTAGGACTAATTATTTACTGTTTGCAAAATATCTTGAAGATTAAAAGTGCGAAGTATAATTACTTTGCTTACCACAAAGTCCTGGTCCTATTTCCATTGAAGTCACCCAGATCAGGCTTCCAAACATGTAACCAGATTGGTCCTTAAGCAGATGTAGCCAGTGTGAAGACTTTGGCAGGCCCAACAAATAATTTAATAGGAACAGTATTTATTTATCTGGCTTTTGTTATGATGGATAACAAATTCATACAAACTCCCACTATATCAAAAAGATACTAAAACATAAAACAGTGGCATTAATTAGTAATTTTATACAATCAGGTAGAATTCAACATAACATGATTTAAAGGAAACATGCTTTCTAGCCCCCAGAGGCCTCTTCTCCAGGTGTTTCACTATGCATTGTAATAAAATAATAATAATACAAAAGAAATAAAATTCTACTTCTTTGGGAAAAGATATGTTCATAAAAGCAAGCTAATAAGCTAGTGAGGTATGATATATGTCATGAAACAACTGATACTCACAGGTGGAAATCTCCATAAAAATGACATACATTTTTGCTTGACAAATGTTTTATTTTAAGTCTCACGGCTATTAAATAATTCCCAGATTAATTTTCCTGGTATCCTAAACAGCTAAAAAGAAAGATTGCATTCCCTAGTCTCTTATATTTTCATGTTGACTCTCAAACAAAACTTTCAGTCACCTTTTCAGTAATGTTTCCTCTTCTACTTCAGGTACAGAGCAAAGTAACTTTTTACTCAAAGGGCCATTTTTAGGGAATCTGGAGCCAAGTTATGCTTTCAGCTATGCAGGTAGACACATATTACTGCATACCACATAAATTTAGCTTCTGAGCCAAATTAAGCAGTGAGTCTGAAACCAGGGGAGTCTAAAGAAGTTTAATATGGTGCAACTAACAGCTCTTTCAAGTCCCATGTATCTTGTACTAAGCTGGACTCACTCAGCTAAATCCTGGTCTTATCAAAGCCAATGGAAAAACTCCTACTGACTTGAGTGGGACCAGAATTTAGTCCATTTATACTTACTTAGTCACACCTACTTTACTGATGCGTAACTTACAACCTTTTACACATCACATCTGAATTTGTCTGAAGCAGAGAAGGGGGTCCACAATGTGGCTGAAGTACACTTCAGGAAGATTTCAGAGTAGCAGCCGTGTTAGTCTGTATTCGCAAAAAAGAAAAGGAGTACTTGTGGCACTTTAGAGACTAACAAATTTATTTGAGCATAAGCTTTTGTGAGCTACAGCTCACAAGAGTGTAACTTGTAAGGTCCATTCACTGGTGTCTGGGGCATAAGTTAGCCTGGGTGCAAACTTGAGCAAATCCAAGACATGATGAGGAGTGCTAAATTTCTCATGCTGAGTGATCTTATTATGCTACCTCCAGTGAGTAATCCTCAGTGTATTAACAGAGTTGAAAGGTAGGTGACTGAGTAAAAAGCAGATAGAAGGGAAGTTGCAGAGACCAAATGCTTGATCCAATGACTGAAATTCATGGGAGGATTTCCATTGACTTCAAGGGGTGTGGGATTGGTCCCCAGATAAATAAACACTTTGGAATAGACCTTGCATGAGAGCTTTGTCCAAAGTGAATTCCAAACAACAGGAAAACCTGTGTTTGGATCAGATAGCCAGGGTCAGCCTGAGGAGATGGGTACCTAAACCTGTGTGGTCTTGCTAAGACAGGGCTATTAGATTTTTGTCTCTGGATTTTTGTCTCTGTTGAGCTATACATAACTCAACCTAGAAGTACAGGATGGCAGCAATGAGTCAGCTACCTGGTACTGAAGCAAACTGGTGGGCAGATGTGAAAGGTGGACTGGCTGTATTTGTTCTGCTGACAGCACAGTTATAGTTGCTATTAGGAGGAGCCATCGAGTATTAGAGGATCCTAAACATTCCCCAAAAGGTCATGCAATTACATGGGTAAGCTAGGGCACACCCTGATGGTTCCAACGTATTCTATTTCTTTCATAAATAAATAAAACTTTCAGTGTCTTTTGCCGTTCAGTCTTGCCATAATTAGTTGGCTGATTTCTTGTAGACTTCATAGCAGAAGT
The DNA here is from genome assembly GCF_965140235.1 of Caretta caretta. Taxonomy (NCBI): domain Eukaryota; kingdom Metazoa; phylum Chordata; order Testudines; family Cheloniidae; genus Caretta; species Caretta caretta. The sequence continues at coordinate 317,958,831 of NC_134206.1, read as the reverse complement.
GAGGATTTGAAGGAATAGCAGGTATGGTTCAGCCAAAGAGTTTTCCAGACAGAGGGCACAGTGTGGGAGAAGCAGACAAACTGGGATTCAAGCCTGTCATCTTGGCAGAGTGGAAGATGTAAACAGTGACTTAAGAGACAAGAGCAGCTAAGCAGGGAGTAATATCAATTGCAATTAATTTGTCTGAAGACTTTCAACCTTAAAATGTAGCTATAATCAGTCCTAACTTCAAAGTACTATCAGCTTGTTTTGTGTCAGATCAAAGATATCAAATATTTGCTTCCTCACCTTCAGCCCCCAAACTAAAACCTCTCCAACGCATCATCAAGGATATACAACCTATCCTGAAGGACGACCCATCACTCTCACAGATCTTGGGAGACAGGCCAGTCCTTGCTTACAGACAGCTCCCCAACCTGAAGCAAATACTCACCAGCAACCACACACCACACAACAGAACCACTAACCCAGGAACCTATCCTTGCAACAAAACCGGTTACCAACTGTGTCCACATATCTATTCAGGGGACACCATCATCGGGTCTAATCACATCTAATCACACTATCAGAGGCTCATTCACCTGCACATCTACCAATGTGATATATGCCATCATGTGCCAGCAATGCCCCTCTGCCAAGTACATTGGCCAAACTGGACAGTCTCTACGTAAAAGAATAAATGGACACAAATCAGACATCAAGAACTATAACTTTCAAAAACCAGTCGGAGAACACTTCAATCTCTTTGGTCACTTGATTACAGACCTAAAAGTGGCAATTCTTCAACAAAAAAACTTCAGAAACAGACTCCAACGAGAGACTGCTGAATTGGAATTAATTTGCAAGCTGGATACAATTAACTTATCATAGAATCATAGAATATAAGGGTTGGAAGGGACCCCAGAAGGTCATCTAGTCCAACCCCCTGCTCGAAGCAGGACCAATTCCCAGTTAAATCATCCCAGCCAGGGCTTTGTCAAGCCTGACCTTAAAAACCTCTAAGGAAGGAGATTCTACCACCTCCCTAGGTAACGCATTCCAGTGTTTCACCACCCTCTTAGTGAAAAAGTTTTTCCTAATATCCAATCTAAACCTCCCCCACTGCAGCTTGAGACCATTACTCCTCGTTCTGTCATCTGCTACCATTGAGAACAGTCTAGAGCCATCCTCTTTGGAACCCCCTTTCAGGTAGTTGAAAGCAGCTATCAAATCCCCCCTCATTCTTCTCTTCTGCAGGCTAAACAATCCCAGCTCCCTCAGCCTCTCCTCATAACTCATAACTTAGGCTTGAATAAAGACTGGGAGTGGATGGGTCACTACACAAAGTAAAACTATTTCCCCATTTTTTTCCTCCCTCCCCTGCTGTTCCTCAGACATTCTTGTCAACTGCTGGAAATGGCCTACCTTGATTATCACTACAAAAGTCACCCCCCCCCCCCCCGCTCTCCTGCTGGTAATAGCTCACCTTAAGTGATCACTCTGGTTACAGTGTGTATGGTAACACCCATTGTTTCATGTTCTCTATGTATATGAATCTCCCTACTGTATTTTCCACTGAATGCATTTGATGAAGTGAGCTGTAGCTCACAAAAGCTTATGCTCAAATAAATTGGTTAGTCTCTAAGGTGCCACAAGTCCTCCCTTTCTTTTTGCGGATACAGACTAACACGGCTGCTACTCTGAAACCATAATGTGTGTGTCGTGGCAGAGGTGAAGCTGAGAGGAATAGTAAAATACAGTATTTAAAAAGATGATAATTACTCAGCATTTATCTAGCACAGTGGTTCTCAACCCCAGGTCACTTGCAGCCCAGTCAGCACACAGCTGTGGCCCATGTGACATCCGCAGAGCCACACAGGGAGTATATATATTGTGTGGATGCAGCCAACATAACACATAGAGAGCTGCATATGAGGTCCACAATGGTAAATAGGTTGAGAACCACTGATCTAGCACTTAAATTTTGCACAGACAGTCATTATTAACAAGATTTTCCATTGTCAGAGCATTTGTTAACTATTCTAACGATCTCAAGTATTTAAAAAAATGAGTAAGCACTATAGCCACAATTTTTCAGGTGGAAAAACCGAGGCCCAAAGAAGTTAAGCGACTTGTCCAAAGTAACACCTGAGTCGGTATCACAGCCAAATTTTAAAGTGCGGTGTTCCAAGGTTGCCAAGTATTGCTTAGTTTACTAGACAACATAGACACTTTGGTAGGTTACTATTAGAGCAGGGCGGGAATTTTACAACAAAATCAGTTTTTGTCAGAAGATGCTGATTTGTCAAAACAAATGTTTTGCAAAAAATATCTTGGTTTCAACAATCCCTGCGCGACTTCCTGCCTGCTTGTCTGGCAGGCTGCTGTGGAGCCTGGGGTTCTGGAATCCACAGCTTCAGGGCACCTCCACCAAGCAGACTGCCCTATGGTCAGGGATGCTAGGGCTTCAGGGGGCCATGGCTCTCCTGCCATGCAGACTGCCCCAGCGCTGGGCACCCAAGGACTTCCAGGCTTCCTGCCACAGGGTTGGGTGCCTGGAAGTCCTGGTAGCCTATGCTGGGGCTCTCAGGTCTTCCAGGCTCCCTGCCACAGAGCCAAGAACCTGGAAACCATGGAGGCTCCCAGAAGTTAGATTTCCTGCTATGGAGTTTGGAGTCTGAAAGCCCTGGCTGAGGCTGGGAGTTTGAGCTCAACTTAGTTCTGACATTTTCAAAATGAAACATTTTGATTATTTCAAAACAAGCTTCTTTTTTGTATTTTCCCTTCCATGGGAAATCTTGAACATTCTGAAACAGATCCATTTTTTTTTCCAGAATTTTGGAATTTATAGTGAAACTCTGACTTCTTCTGACCAGCTCTAGGTACAAAACAATATGATGCCTTGTTTAGTCTCAATTACCCATAGCAAGATATGGTGTTCCTGAGTCATGCTGTAAAGATCTTTCAGCTATGTTTCCAGCAGACAGGTATACAAAAGTATGGAGTTGAAGGATGCTTCAAACACCTAATAAAATAGACAGCTGTCGTCTTGAATTTGTACACCATACTATTCACTGATACTAAGGTAAAGTGTATCTACTTAGCATTTTTGCACGCAGGTTTTTAAAGGTGTTCAGGTTGGTTTCTGCAAAGCATGCACATTTTAAAGCAATATGAGCTATAAATTCCCTTTTGTTGGGGAGTTATGAAATTTAAATGCAGAGCCCTTCCTAAAGAACCAGAAATAGCAGGAAACTGGTGCATTATTATGTTCACGAAGGTCAAGTTACCTTTTTCATATCCAACAGCTGTCCTGGCATCTTGCTCAAATCCTAGGTACAAAATACAAAACAGTCTGTTTTCCTCTTGATGGAATCTGATGCTGCTGGCTCCAGATAGATGAAGGGGAGGATCGGTACAGTGCCCATCTAAAGAAAAGAAAAGAAAGCTTTTTTGGCTGTGATATGTAATTTCAAGTGTGCTGGAAATAACTTGTTAATCAGACTCATTTCTTGTACAAAGAGGATGAAGCCATAAATAAACCATCACAGATTTTGGAGATTTTTCTGGCAGCTCTGAACTCTAAAGCTTATCATCCTTGGTACCGTTTGACAATTAGAGCCACAGATAGAAGGCAAGCGGCTCAGAATCAAAGGGGATGCACCTATTATATTGTCCAGACTGAAAGAAAGAAGTGTTCTGATGGCACTCCTCTGTCTTGATTGCTCTATTATATTTACAGATACATTCTTTATTCCAGTTCCATCATAATTTCACTAGAATGATTGACCATTTGTTTGGTTCTAGTTGCCCTTCAAATGCCTAAGAGCAAGGACATTGGGAAAAGTGACTATTTTAAATGTCCGTGTGCCTATCCCACTAACAGCTTTTGCAAAGCTTCCTTTTCGACCCCTGTCACTGGTTACAATCTCTCTGCAATTTGTCTTGTTGCAAACACATTGCATCTTGGCACTAATGATGATCAATATTTTCTCAAAATAATTTGGAGGACAGTTCAGTCGTCCTATGGCAGTTGGGCCTCCTCCAGTTAAAGCGGAATGAGCCTGCAAAATTCTGGAAGGGTGGTTATTCATCTATTCTGGATGGGTGCCCTGACACATTTATCATGAGAGTTGACTTACTTCTCATAAACAAGGCTAAAAAATAATAATAAAAAAAATTCTAGAAAATAATGTGGACCGTGCTAGTTAAGTACTAGTACTATATACTGTCGGCTGTGTTGCAGGTTACATGACATATTCTAATTGCTGGCAAAAGTTCAGTGAGGTTTCTGCTACTTCATATTAACTGCTCATTAAAAGCTACTGCTGATGAAATTTCAGCAGGAGGAAATTATTTTTGTCTCTATCCAGAGATCAAATGATTACAGATGGAAAGTATTGTAACCTTGAAGATAAAGAGAGAAATTTTGTCACTGTATTCAGAAGCATATCATGACAAAGTTGGTTTCAAAGAAAACATTTTTGACAGAGTTCCATATGTGAAGTTAATGACAATGTCTAAGGTGTAGGAGTCATGGGATAAGTAGAAAGTTGTTGCTGATCATTAAAAATAAAGGGCATGAAGAAGAGAAAGATTAGTGCTTGTCAGAAATGGACTGTACTGTGTGAGAGGGGCTGTAAGTAATGATGAACAATGCAACTCTCTCTCTACACTCAGATTTCAGTCACTTAAAGACAAATAATGGGATTGTACAGACTGAGATAGCTAAAAAGATGTTAGGAAATATAACTTAAAAATTTTACTCAAGGAGTCAAAAAGAAAATGTATTTATTTAGCCTGGATATTTGAATATCTAGAGGATTAGTAACAGACAGCAAAACAATGCAGAGCTTATTAACCCTATTGGATGATATAACATTGGGGCCAAAGTTTCCCATCAGCTGCTATTAACTTTAGAGGGAGCCACACCCTTGCATCGGAGAGCAGACTGTTGCCCTAATTAAAGTGTAGATTTTTGTACATTGTCATCAAACTGTAATTGACCAACCAAATATCTCATGTATCAGGTGCCTTTAGAAACTAGATTTTTATTTCATTTTATGTAAAAAACCCTTATTTCCTTCCATTAAGATATTTGCTACATGACAACTACAATGCAATGTAAAGATACTAGCATGCAGTTGTACTTTAACAAGTTGTAACTATGCATTACTTAAACGTATAATCCTAGCAACAATATAATCTATATTTTACTTTAAATAGTGAAATTACATTTCTACATGCTGCTACAGTATTACTGTGTTATGAACACTTTGTGAGTCTCCCACAAAAATTCATACACAACACCTCTTCTCCAGTTATGTATCTCTAATGCTCCATTAATGTTAATGAGAATTGCATATGTATGTGTCCAGAAGAGAACATACATTCTCTGCCCGATCTATGACTTCTCTACATAATCTTGCCACTGTTAGTGTGAGACCCTTCTCCTCTGCAGCTCTTGTCATGTGGAGCAAGCTTTATATATCTCTCTGCTTCATTTCAGCTTTCAGGCACATTTCAGGTTTATCCTCCTTTGCTTATAGCTTTTAATTTCTTTCTCCATTGTTTTTATTTTAAACTTTGGATCTATACTTCTCCATTTTACTTCAATGGGACAAGCTGCCCAAATAAAAATTTTCAGGATCAGGTCCAAGAATGGTAAAGGTCAACTGATGTCAATGAGATTACCTTTTTGAATAGGATTTGTAGGGTCAGGATCCAATTCTCAAGTGGTTGGGTACCAGTTTTTATGAAAAATGCTATAGTAAATAAAGTAGTATTGTATTATAACTTAGCTCTTTCATTGTGGTTCCTGAGGTCCTGTACATCTCAGAGTTTCCACAAAAGAATGGACAAAATATCAGTGTTCCCGTTCAGCAGCTCTGAAAAATGTTATGTTATGAGAGATTGTGAAACATAGCCCTGAACAAATCAATGCAACTGTGTTATTTATGTGTGACATTAAGAATAGCACAGGGGGGAGGTGATTTTTTATTTTTTTATTTTTCTCCCTAAGATGTGTGCATCTCTTTGGATTTGTGTGGCTTTTCAACAGCTGTAGGAATCTGAAAGAGATTGTAAGGTTTATTTAACTTTTAAATTCCCATTAAAATCACATAGTTTTTGGTGTAAGGTGTAATCACAGGCACGCAAACTCTACCTTACAGCTTGCAGCAGTGAGAATCACAACTTTTATGTCATTCAGTCTCAGTTCCATATTGCACAACTTTTCTCTTTTTTTGATCTTTGCAGTCAATTTTATGATTCTCTAGAGGAGCTATTCACATCTCAGTTAAATACTTTAAACACAATCATATTTCCAAAAATAATGTTCGGTAGAAATGTTCAGTTTTTGATAATGACCCAATTTTAGTTGTATTCCACAATGCCAATATGATAGGAACTATATTATCATAATGGAGTAACTGACACGTCAATGTAGGACTAAGGAGAGAACATCCCTTATTCCTATATGACACTGCTCTGCACCCATGCAACGTTCTCTGAATGGCAAAGCTCTACAACTCCTATAAGTTGGGGCCCATGAAATGGCTCATGGAGAACTTTGCCCCCATAACCTCCCTATGAAAAAAAACCTTAGCCTTCTGTTTACATCTATGTACTTAAAAACCCACAAAGAGCACCAACCCATTCTCCTGTCCTCCTTCCCGTGGCAGTTCACCTGTAAGGAAAAACTATGATGGATTTTAAAAAAACTGTCTTCACCATAAAAACTTCTATTATTTCATCTGGTTGTAACACTGTATAAATCAACCTTTAAAATAAATGTTATTAAAAATACTTAACAGGAAGGTTATCTTTTCTGTCTGCTGACAATAAACCATGTTCTGCTCTGGATTGTGTCATGTTCTGAAATCACTGAGGGCTGATCTGTGTTACAAAATTGTGAAGAATCATGTTTTGATGATTTGTGATCATTATATTGACCACCGTTCTTGTCAACGTAGGCCCGGGCAAATCTTGCTCAACATGATTACGATTATGATTAACTAATTGTGATTTAATTATTATTATTGAATGTTTTGTCTGACACAATACTGACCAATCAGGGCGTGGATCAAGCTGATTGACCTTAGTCTACATTGTCAGTATGTTGAGGTCAGAATCATGTTAGCTACTGAGATTCTTCAAGATTGCAGTCAAAGATAAAATTCTCTCATTTTATCAGGCCCTGAGTGATCAAGAGGACTACGGAACTAAATATTGGACAAAACTATTGTTTATTGTCATTCAGTTGAATGAAAAATGACTCATAGCTGTTTTAAAGGATGTTTTATTATTTATTAAATTTATCTGAGAGCTTAACGTTACTTTAAATAGTTATGTATTTAACCATATTTATAATATGAAAGCTCTTGTAAAAATAATAAGGTATCTACTTCTTCTTCTTCTTCTTCTTTTTTTTAAGGAGATCACCAAGATTTATTGACCTAAGAGGTAAATATTGACCAAGGCAAACTTGAGGTCAATATTTATCTTGAGGGACAATAAATCTCTATGTTCATTGAAACATAGTCAATTAAATGAAAACATTTTAATTAATGTTATGTGAATATTGCCAATATAAACAGCCAAAAGTTGAGCTATTTTCAAACTTTTTGCATTTAATTTCCTCGTTTTGTTTTTTTTAAAGAAAAGAAGAAAACGCGGGGGAAGATGAAAACGCCCTCACGGGCATTAATGGGTTTCCATAATTGTTTTGTATAGCTCTGTACAGTTGGGTTTAAACTGATATTCTCTGTAGATGGTAAAATATCTAGCTACAATTCTACACTGTTGTGCACTTTGATTGCAGACAAAGCCCTGGCTGTGTAGATCTAAGCAAGACTTGGTTAAGTAAGTTGGATCTTTCTTAGTTTATCCTTCACCAGGCAGATATTCTGTGCATTCTATGCAGCAAGTGCCAACAGAAGATTGAGGATGAGTTGTATCTGTGTTATTTTCACAGTTGTAGGTTGTGACACAGTTTGATTGAAATATGATCATTTATATCATTAATATTGCCTCTTTTAGACAATTGCAACAAATCTTATACAAAGTAGGTCATGTAGGGTATCAATGGAAAAGTTACAATCTATCAAATATGATTATCCTGTTTATATGCATGTATCCTCTTTCTATCTAAAGTTATGAATATTGATTGTGTACTAGTAGTTCAAATGTGTTTGCTCCTGTGGTAACACCCACAAGATAATTTACATCCAATCTGGCCAGCACATTGTGAATGAACTAATTGAGTGGATAGCCCATTAAGAAACACTTAACTCTTACAAAGAATCATAGAAGAGACTCCTCTCCACCACGTGATCCTTCCTGTGGACGCTTTTGCCAGAACATCAGTAATGGCCACTCCTGTGATTCATCAAAGCATGCAAAGGCACGTGTCTAGCTCATGTGACCCCGGACTCCATCTTGTGCCTGTAATTTTCCACAAACTAAGACTGAGAGCATCCCCTCCACATGGGTGAAAACATAAAAGATCCTGGAAGCATCTCCATTTTACCTCTTTCCTGCTCTGATCTCTGGACTAGGGACTTATATTAAAAGGAACATTCCAATCTATGGATTGAGGACCTTCCAAACTTTTGGAAGTTACTAGGGACTTTACAAGCCAGCAATTTATTCCATCACTGCTACAAACTTGATCCAAGAACTTTGCAATGATTGTACGTATATGATCCTTTTGACCATTTTAACTCTCTCCTTAATCTGTTCTCTTATAAATAAACCTTTGGATATTAGATACTAAAGGATTGGCATCAGCGGGATTATTGGGTAAAATCTGAGGTAAATATTGACTTGGCTGTGTGACTGATCACTTGAGATTAGAAGAACCCTTTGTTTGATTAAATTGGTTTTAAATAACCACACAACATAAAGTCTAGTGTCTGGGTGGTGAAACAAGACTAAGGAGACTGCATTTCTGACTTCTTGTTAGCCAGTGTGGTGAGACAAAAGTTTACTTTTGTTACTGGCTTGGTGTATTTTATGGAAGAATAACCACCAGTTTGGGATGGGTCCGCTCCATTTCTCAGCAGTTTGTTCTGAATCTGGTATTTTCAGCTGTGACCCACTGAGGCCTGGTGACATAGGTATATCTTTCCAAAGGCTGATTCAGTTCAATGTGTTTGCCTTGTATGCGTGTCCTGAGATGGGGTGATGATAGTAGTGAGTACGGTGTTCAGATTACCCTTTTACGCTTCAGAACTCCAACCTGAGCCAATGGTTGTTGTCTGGCTTTACTACTGGATCCATCCAGGCTTATTGTAATGGTCTCTGTGATTACATAGCGGGGAATGATAGCTCAGTGGTTTGAACAATGGCCTGCTAAACCCAGGCTTGTGAGTTCAATCCCTGAGGGGGCCATTTAGGGATCTGGGGCAAAAATTGGGGATTGGTCCTGCTTTGAGCAGCAGTTGACTAGATGACCTCCTGAGGTCCCTTCCAACCCTGATATTCTATACCTTGTTCCTATTACAAGTGGGTTTAGGCTTTACATATATAGTCATATACATCCTGGATCCTGTGACCCTGGTGACTGAAAGGGTAAGACTGACATCTTTGTAATGGCCAGACCATTACTTCCAACAGTTTGCAGCCAAGGCTCACCTATGCTTCTGTGTGGTTAGAAACTGGTCTGACTGCTGAGCCTAATGGAGAAAATACATTTTTATGTTTCTCTTGAGTGAATACTGTGCTGCCAGTGGCCTGGTATGACATTATAATCTTCTGTCCTTGGAGATACAGTGGCTCTTTAGTGTTCTCTCATCATAGTCCTCTTTGACAGGCACACTAGCAGATGAATAGCCAGGAAAAGATAAAGCTCACGATAAAGAGGATAGGGCACCATTATTGTAAGTCATGCTGAATTGAATCGATTGCCACATAGTGCAGTGATTGGGTCGCAAAATGTCAGGCACTGAGTTGCGCCGGTTCTGGTCAGCACCGCCGACTGGGCCATTAAAAGTCCCATCAGTGGTGCTGCCCAGCTAAGGCAGGTGAGTTCCTACCTTTTCTGACACTGTGCTGCACCCCAGAAGCAGCCAGCAGCAGGTCCGGCTCCTCCTGAGCACCAGGGGCGAGAGCCAAGCGGAGCTGCTTTCGTGCCTCAGCCTAAGAGCCAGACCTGCTGCTGGCCACTTCCGGGGTGCAGTGCAGTCCACAGTACCAGGACAGGCAGGAAGCCTGCCTCTGCACTCCTGCTGTGCCACGGCCCAGGAACCGCCTGAGGTAAACCCTTGCCCTAATTCCCTGCCCCAGCCCTGAGCCCAACCCAAAGACAGAGCCCCCTCCCACACCCTGAACCCTTCATTCCTGGCCCCACCCCGCAGCCCACACCCCCGCACCCCAATTATCTGCCCCAGCCCTGAGCCCCTTCCACACCACAAACCCCTCATCCCCAGCTCCATTTGGTTGCGGGCATCAAAAATTTTCCTCAACTGGGTTGCCAGGAAAGAAGTTGGAAAACCACTGACATAGTGGACCAGATGGTGACTTTAAGAAAGCTGAAGAAGCTGTATTATAGCAATGTCCCAGGACAAATTCTAGCTGACTTGGCCAGAGAAAAAACGAGGAGTCCTTGTGGCACCTTAGAGACTAACCAATTTATTTGGCCATAAGCTTTCATGGGCTAAAACCCACTTCATCAGATGCATGGAGTGAAAAATACAGTAAACAATATATATATTACAGCACATGAAAAGATGGGAGTTGCCTTACAAGTGTGGGATCAGTGCTAATGAGGCCAATTCAATCAAAGTGGACATCGCCCATTCCCAACAGTTGACAAGAAAGTATGTGTATCAACAGAAGGAAAATTACTTTTTGTAGTGAGTTTCTCCTGGGGAATCCAGGGAAAGTGCTGCTGGAACAGCAGCTCCACAATCTTTGAAATGTTCAACCTGGGTCCTTTCTTGCTGCAGGTCTCTGGGTATGTCTACACGATGAAATTAGGTCGAATTTATAGAAATCGTTTTTTTAGAAATGGTTTTTATATAGTCGATTGTGTGTGTCCCCACACAAAATGCTCTAAGTGCATTAACTCGGTGGAGTGCTTCCACAGTACTGAGGCTAGCATCGACTTCCGCAGTGTTGCACTGTGGATAGCTATCCCACAGTTCCCGAAGTCTCCACCACACATTGGAATTCTGGGTTGAGATCCCCATGCCTAATGGGGCAAAAACATTGACGCGGATGGTTCTGGGTACATGTCATCAGGCCCTCTCTCCCTCCCTCCGTGAAAGCAACGGCAGACAATCGTTCCTCGCCTTTTTTCTGTGCAGACGCCATACCACGGCAAGCATGGAGCCTGCTCAGATCACTTTGGCAATTAGGAGCACATTAAACACCACGCAAATTATCCAGCAGTATATGCAGAACCAGAACCTGCCAAAGCGAAACTGGGTGAGTAGGCGACATCATCACGGTGACGAGAGTGATGAGGACATGGACACAGACTTCTCTCAAAGCATGGGCCCTAGCAATGTGGGCATCATGGTGATAATGGGGCAGGTTCATGCCGTGGAACGCCGATTCTGGGCCCAGGAAACAAGCACAGACTGGTGGGGCCACATAGTGTTGCAGGTCTGGGACGATTCCCAGTGGCTGCAAAACTTTTGCATGAGTAAGGGCACTTTCATGGAACTTTTTGACTTGCTTTCTCCTGCCCTGAAGCACAAGAATACCAAGATGAGAGCATAGCCCTCACAGTTGACAAGTGAGTGGTGATAGCCCTCTGGAAGCTTGCAACTCCAGACAGCTACTGGTCAGTCAGGAATCAATTTGGAGTGGGCAAATCTACTGTGGGGGCTGCTATGATCCAAGTAGCCAACACAATCACTGAGCTGCTGCTATCAAGAGTACTGACTCTGGGAAATGTGCAGGTCATAGTGAATGGCTTTGCTGCAGTGGGATTCCCTAACTGTGATGGGGCGATAGACGGAACGCATATCCCTATCTTGGGACCGGATCACCTTGCTAACCAGTACATAAACCGAAAGGGGTACTTTTCAATAGTGCTGCAAGCACTGGTGGATCACAAGGGACGTTTCACCAACATCATCGTGGGATGGCTGGGAAAGGTACATGACGCTCGCATCTTCAGGAACTCTGGTATGTTTCAAAAGCTGCAGGAAGGGACTTTCTTCCCAGACCAGAAAATAACCATTGGGGATGTTGAAATGCCTATAGTTATCTTTAGGGACCCAGCCTACCCCTTAATGCCATGGCTCATGAAGCCGTACACAGGCAGCCTGGACAGTAGTCAGGAGCTTTTCAACTACAGGCTGAGCAAGTGCAGAATGGTGGTAGAATGTGCATTTGGAAATTTAAAAGTGTGCTTGTACAGTTTACTGACTCGATTAGACCTCAGCAAAACCAATATTCCCACTGTTATTACTGCTTGCTGTGTGCTCCACAATATCTGTGAGAGTAAGGGGGAGACATTTATGGCGGGGTGGGAGGTTGAGGCAAATCGCCTGGCTGCTGGTTACGCACAGCCAGACACCAGGGCGGTTAGAAGAGCACAGGAGGGCGCGGTACGCATCAGAGAAGCTTTGAAAACCAGTTTCATGACTGGCCAGGCTACGGTGTGAAAGTTCTGTTTGTTTCTCCTTGATGAAACCCCCCCCCCCTTGGTTCACTCTACTTCCCTGTAAGCTAACCACCCTCCCCTCTCCCCTTCGATCACCACTTGCAGAGGCAATAAAGTCATTGTTGTTTCACATTCATGCATTATTTATTACTTCATCACACAAATAGGGGGATAACTGCCAAGGTAGCCCTGGAGGGGTGGTGGAGGAGGGAAGCACCGGGTGGGGTGGTGGAGGACAGAAGGACAAGGCCACACAGCACTTTAAAACTTATTGAATACCAGCCTTCTGTTGCTTGGGCAATCCTCTGGGGTGGAGTGGCTGGCTGGCCAGAGGCCCCCCCACCGCATTCTTGGGCGTCTCGGAGAGGAGGCTATGGAAGTTGGGGAGGAGGACGGTTGGTTACACAGGAGCTGTAGCGGCGGACTGTGCTCCTACTGCCTTTCCTGCAGCTCAGCCATATGCTGGAGCATATTAGTTTGATCCTCCAGCAGCCTCAGCATTGAATCCTGCCTCCTCTCATCACGCTGCTGCCACCTCTCATCTTCAGCCCACCACTTATTCTCTTCAGCCCGCCACCTTTCCTCGTGTTCATTTTGTGCTTTCCTGCACTCTGACATTGTCTGCCTCCACACATTCATCTGTGCTCTGTCAGTGTGGGAGGACAGCATGATGTCAGAGAACATTTCATCGCGAGTGTGGTTTTTTCGCCTTCTTATCTTCGCTAGCCTCTGGGAAGGAGAAGATACTGTGATCCTTGAAACACATGCAGCTGGTGGAGAAAAGACAGTGGTATTTAAAAAGACACATTTTATAAAACAATGGATACACTCGTTCACAGTAAACCTTGTTGTTAACATTACATACATAGCACATGTGCTTTCGTTACAAGGTCGCATTTTGCCTCCCCCCACCGCGTGGCTAACCCCTCCCCCCTTTTCCTCCCCCCACCGTGTGGCTAACAGCAGGGAACATTTCTGTTCAGCCACAGGCAAACAGCCCAGCAGGAATGGGCACCTCTGAATGTCCCCTTAAGAAAAGCACCCTATTTCAACCAGGTGACCATGAATGATATCACTCTCCTGAGGATAACACAGAGAGATAAGAATGGATATTGTATGAATGCCAGCAAACATACACTGCAATGCTTTGTTCTGCAATGATTCCTGACTACGTGCTACTGGCCTGGCATTGTAAAGTGTCCTACCATGGTGGACGGAATAAGGCTGCCCTCCCCAGAAACCTTTTGCAAAGGCTTTGGGAGTACATCCAGGAGAGCTTTATGGAGATGTCCCTGGAGGATTTCTGTTCCATCCCCAGACACGTTAACAGACTTTTCCAGTAGCTGTACTGGCCGCAAATGCCAGGGCAAATTAATCATTAAAATGCTTGCTTTTAAACCATGTATACTATTTAAAAAGGTACACTCACCAGAGGTCCCTTCTCCACCTGGTGGGTCCGGGAGGCAGCCATGGGTGGGTTTGGGGGGTACTGGCTCCAGGTCCAGGGTACGAAACAGTTCCTGGTTGTCGGGAAAACCGGTTTCTCCACTTGTTTGCTGTGAGCTATCTACAACGTCCTCCTCCTCATCTTCCTCGTCCCCAAAACCTGCTTCCGTGTTGCCTCCCTCTCCATTGATGGAGTCAAAGCACACGGTTGGGGGAGTGGTGGCTGAACCCCCTAAAATGGCATGCAGCTCATCATAGAAGCGGCATGTCTGGGGCTCTGACCCGCCATTTGCCTCTCTGGTTTTCTGGTAGGCTTGCCTCAGCTCCTTCAGTTTCACCCGGCACTGCTTCGGGTCCCTGTTATGGCCTCTGTCCTTCATGCCCTGGGAGATTTTGACAAAGGTTTTGGCATTTCGAAAACTGGAACGGAGTTCTGATAGCACGGATTCCTCTCACCATACAGCAATCAGATCCAGTACCTCGATCCATGCTGGAGCTCTTTTGCGATTCTGGGACTCCATCATGGTCACCTCTGCTGATGAGCTCTGCACTCACCTGCAGCTTGCCATGCTGGCCAAACAGGAAATGAGATTCAAAAGTTCGCGGGGCTTTTCCTGTTTACCTGGCCAGTGAATCTGAATTGAGAGTGCTGTCCAGAGCGGTCACAATGGAGCTCTCTGGGATAGCTCCCGGAGGCCAATACCATCGAATTGCGTCCACATTACCCCAAATTTGACCCGGCAAGGCCGATTTCAGCACTCATTCCCTTGTCGGGAGTGGAGTAAAGAAATCGATTTTAAGAACCCTTTAAGTCGAAAAAAAGGGCTTTGTCGTGTGGATGGGTGCAGGGTTAAATCGATTTAACGCTGCTAAATTCGACCTCAACTCCTAGTGTCGACCAGGGCTTAGTGTATTTAGAGGAAGAAAGGCCACTTTTGAGGTTAGCACTATCAGCACTGCTAAGTGGGAACAGTGTCTCTGTTTCTCATCCTGACTGCAAAGTGTCACTTACAGGGGCTCTCAAAGGGGGCTAGATTCCTCATGCAGTTCCCCTCCCCTTTGTAAATCCATACAAAGCCCGGCAAATCTAGCCTGGCTTTGGTATAGTGAAAAAAGTTTTTTCCTCCTCCACTACACCACCTGAAAAAATTCCATTAAAGTCCTGATCCTGTGAGGTGCTGATCCTATGAGGTGGGAGCACCTCCATTGTAGCATATTGCAATATCAGATTCTAGACAATTAAAACCAACCACTGCTGTTTTTTCTTCACTTCGTGTCAGATCCTATTTCTAAATCAAGCTTTCTAGGTGTTTGGTATTTAGTAAAGTAAAATGTGTAACAAGAAAACTTTAATTATCCAAATTCTCTGAGAGAAATGTGTGGCAGGCACAAGACATCTATTGACTCTCAAAATGTCTGGCTTGATTAGCATTCATGAAGCAATGAGGAATTTTACAGTGAAACAAAAGCATCACCTTAGGTGGGGGGTGTTAAAGTGCATTGCAAAAAGACTGACATTCCTGTTAGATTTGCATTGTGATCAATTAACAGGCTGAAGGTAGCAACTGTACTCCAAAGAACTTAACAGTAAGATTACTTTGAAAATGCAAAAAGAAAAGGAGTACTTGTGGCACCTTAGAGACTAACCAATTTATTTGAGCATGAGCTTTCGTGAGCAAAGCTCATGCTCAAATAAATTGGTTAGTCTCTAAGGTGCCACAAGTACTCCTTTTCTTTTTGCGAATACAGACTAACACTGCTGTTACTCTGAAACCTTTGAAAATGCAGCTTTCCAATTCCATTCAGCTAACAAGAAAGCCTAAAATTTGTATCCATCGCAATTATAATGGTTTTTGGCAATATATGCTTAGAGTGTATAAATCACCATGCATTGTGGGCCAGATTTTCAACCAGATGAATGCACTTTTGCATACATTCATCATAGGCCTGGTCTACACTGGGGGGCAGGAATCCATCTAAGTTATGCAACTTCAGCTGCATGAACGTACTTAGATCTACTCACCACAGTCTCTTCACTGCGGTGTCTTCACTGCTAACACTCCCCTGCGACTCTGCCTGCACCTCTCGCCCTGGTGGAGTACTGGAGTTGACGGAGAGCTCTCAGGGGTCGATTTATCACATCTAGACTAGATGCGACAAGTCGACCCCCGCTGGATAGATCGCTACCTGCCGATCTGGTGGGTAGTATAGACATACCGTAAGGTATTTCAATTCCGGTAAAGTGCATGCCCAAAATAGGGTTGTGTGCACACACAGAGACTACCACAACTTGTGTGTACTTTTTGAGGGATCTTTGCACCTGAATTAGAAATGTGCACATAAATACAGAGCGATTCAAAAATGAGGGTCCACTTACATTCTGTGTTGGCAGACAAACACTCAAATAGAAGTAGGATTGCAATTTTAACAATAAAATTTAAAAGACTGTTAACATAAATACTTAAGATATTAATATCTTAAATTATTTTTGCTTTCACTTATACTGATACAGGAGCACACAGTTCTTTAGTATAACATAAGAAGAGAGTAGCCTTATCTCTGCTGGGACTTGATTTCAGATGTTCAACTAGTCTACAAGTTTTATAATACAAAAGAGATGCAGAAAATGTTTGCAGCTGTATTGTTCCTTGGGGAAAAGTGGGTCAGGAAAAGGTTCAGGATGTAATGTAATAGTTTTTATTGGACTAGTAAGTAAATTGTAATACAAAAGCTTTCCAGGTCTGTCAAATTGAAGAAGGGATCTTACTGATGCAAAAATCTGCAGTGTTATAACTTGCTTGTTAGTCTGATAGAATATTAGGCAGTGTATCCTCTTCATAAAGGTATACCATCTATTAACTGGAATTTTGAAAAGCTATTAAAAGATAGTAGTAGTCGGACACTGAAAACGTCCACAGAACATAATTTTCATAAGTACCGTTTACCTGAGAGAGCTGAATGGTTCCTCTGGTGATTAATGGTTTCTTTTAGAGCAAACGATTTATTTTAAAGCAAAAGCTCCAGAGTTTTTTATGTTTCAATCTTCTAGGAGTATTAAAACCTAGAAATCCCAAATCCAACCTTATGCAAAATAGATCATGCAAATTCCTCTTTGTAGCTAACTCTTATTTCCTTGCTCAACAGGACCATCAGTGGTGTATTAGCCACTGGGTCAATTGGAGGGCCTCAGAAAAATGACTGCTCCTGAGCCCTGACCTCACTCCCTAGCAGGAGCACTGGGTGGGCGAGGGAAGTTCCCGCACCCCCAGCGCTGGGAGGGTGGAGCAGGGCAAGCCCCCACAGCCCGATCCCATTTCCCCGGCAGGAGCGCCAGGGGAGGTGCATGGGGGGGGGGGGTAGAGGGGGAAGACTTCAGGCAGAAGGGATGGAGAGGAGGCCCCACTTGCTCTGGCCCAGGGCCCTACAAAACGGTAATCTGCCTCTGGGGACCCTAGATCCTGGAACTAGGGGTGCTGGGGTGCTGCCTTATCCCCTGGCTTGAAGTGGTTTCCATCATATACAGGGTTTACAGTCTGGTTCAATGGCTCTCAGCACCCCAACTATAAAAATTATTCCAGCATCTCTGCATGGGACTACTTGCAGGAGTGAGGTGAACAGGGTTAAGTCCTGTGTATGGGGGTGATTCTGGAAGTCACAGAGCAACTTCTGAGCCTTAAAAGGCAATAGGAATTGAGGGCACTTACCCTTTTTTGGACATACTCTGCTCACACAGTCAGGCCAACTGGATCAAATGTTTTTAGGCTGTGACACATGGTTGTCAGAGACTGTTTCCTAACACTAGTTATATCCAGGACAACCATTGGTCTGCACACCTGCCATTTTATATTTCTATTAGGTGTGATTATTTTAACATGGATTGTTGAAATCTTATATTTCTCTTTTTAATCAAATGCTGCTGCTTCTGGTTTTGGAACAAGATGAGAGAAGTGGTTTTAATGGGCAGACCTGGGACATGAATTTCAGTGCATTTAAGGAAAATACAAGTGAGAAAGGGGCTTTCAGATCCACACATGTTTCATAAAGTTTCCAACCAACATATGTCTGTCGGTATCTGCAGCTTTTCTAGTATAGTCTAGTTTTAGCTGCTTCTTCTCAATATTACATTTTTCTTTTATGCTGCCCCAGAGTGTGCTAGGGTTTTTACAGAACCAAACAAAACCAGACCTTGTCTGAGCCCCAAAGAGCTTACGTCAAGTATTAGGCAGATGGAAAAAGCAGGTATAACAAACAAAAAGAAGAGAGAACAAGGAAAATAGTGATGAGATTGTGAGCTTACTCAAAAATCAAGCTTGACATCTTTAATAAATCTATATGCCTAATGTATATTTAATTCATGTGACAGAATGGTGGCCAGCACAGCTGTACCGGCATTCTGATCACTGGATCACCCATTCAATTGCCCGGGAGTAAACCTGAGGGGCAAAGCTGTGGCTAATTGATAGATTGAGAATGGCCAGGAGAGAGCTAAAAGCCTAGAAAGTAGAAAAGACACAGGAAGGAAGTGCTCAGAGGGGAAAAGAGAGACTGGCAGGCTTTTCAGAGCTGGAGCCAGGAGAGTTCTGACTTTTCTTTACCCCCTTCCTTGACTGAGTGAGCAAAGGAGTGAATGCTACTGTAAATACAGAGCTGCACAAGTTTGTAAGGGTCGGGGGGAGAATACTGTAACCACAAGAAGGTCTCTGAGTGGTTTGTGGCTAGAAAAGAGACTGGAGTGGGATGACGCCCTGTCAGAACTCAGTATTTTCACAAAGGGCACACTGAAGTTTCTCCCTCAGAACTCTGTGGGATTTTGAATGAGAAACAGATGAATAATCCATCGGATTTAGGTTTTCACATAGATATCAGGCTGAAAGGAATTAAGTGAGGCACAAAATTAATGTGGACAGAAGGCCAGAATAGGTCCCATAGATTTTAATCTGGATGGTTCTTTTTGAGTTGCTAGTGTTAGAGTTTCTGAATGCATATCACCCAAAATATTTCCTCTTTCCAGCTGTTTGATTTCATGCTCGTTCTTCCAGGTGTGTGTGAATTAGCAGGAACATACAATCCTGGATCCAGTTCTATTCAGCATCCTCATAAGGGATTTGGATAATGGCATAGAGAGTACACTTAGAGAGCTTGAGGATGATATCAAGCTGGGAGAGGATGCAAGCACTTTGGAGGACAGAATTACAATTCAAAATGCTCTTGACAAACTGGAGAAATGGTCTGAAATAAACAAGATGAAATTCAATAAGGACAAATGCAAAGTATCACACTTAGGAAGGAATAATCAATGGCTCAGATACAAAATAGGAAATGACTGCCTAGGAAGGAGTATTGCAGGAAAAGATCTGCGGATCGTAGTAGATCACAAACTAAAGATGAGTCAACAATGTAATACTGTTGCAAAAAAAGCAACCATTCTGGGCTATGTTAGTAGGAATGTTGTAAGCAAGACACGAGAAATAATTCTTCCACTCTACTCAGCATTGATAAGGCCTCAGCTGGAGTACTGTGTCCAATTCTGGGCATCACATTTCAGGAAGAGTGTGGACAAATTAGAGAAAGTCCAGAGAGAGCAACAAAAAAGATTAAAGGTCTAGAAAGCATGACTTATGACTAGGGCTACAATTTTGTCATGGAGGTCACAGAAGTCACAGATTCCATGACTTCCAGAGACCTCCGTGACTTGAGCCCCCAGCACCTGGGAGCTGTAGGATCTCCCGCACCCTTTGCGGCTGGGAACTGCAGGGGCTGAGCTTCTAGCTGCAGTGGGGAGCAGGGGTGCCCCAGAGCTCCCAGGCAGTGGGGAGACCCCAAGCTCCTGGCCACCACGGGTGCTCCACAGCTCCCAGCTGACACATAGCTCTCGGACGCCGGGGTGCCCTGAGCTCTGAGCCACCGCCGGTGGCGTGGGGAGCCTGCAGCTCCAAGCCAGGCCTTCCTGGGTGATGTGTGAAAGTCACAGATAGGTCATGGGCTTCCATGAATTTTTCTTTATTGCCCGTGAACTTTCTGTGACTTTTACTAAAAATATGCATGACAAAATCTTAGCCTTACTTATGAGGAAAGATTGAAAAAGCTGGATTTGTTTAGTCTGGAGAAGAGAAGCCTGAGGGTGGACATGATAACAGTGTTGAAGTATGTAAAAGATTGTTATAAAGAGGAGCATGATAAATTGTTCACCTTATCCATTGTGGACAGGACAAGAAGTAATGGGCTTAAATTGTAGCCTGGAGATTTAGGTGAGACATTAAAAAAACTTCCTAACTTTAAGGGTAGTTCAGCATTGGAACAAATTACTTAGGGAGGCTGTGGAATCTCCGTCACTGGAGGTTTTTAAGAGCAGGTTCGACAAACACCTGTCAGGGATGGTCTATAATACTTAGTCCCGCTTCAATGCAGGGGATTGGACTAGATGATCTATCAAGGTCCCTTCCAGTCCTACATTTCTATGTTTCTATGTGGCCATACAGGTCGGTCTTAGGGAGTGCCACATGGTGAATGTAGATTGCAGTGATTCTGCATTAATTAGAAGGAATTGCTTAATTTCCCTAAAAATCTTGGGAGATAATTATTAAGTTACCACTTTTTTACACAAAACCTAGTAAATGGTATTCAGTAGGAATTTTGCCAGTGACTTCAGTGGGATCAGGATTCAGCCTTTAGACACAAATCCTGCCCCTTCATACATGATTGTGGAGGGTTCTCTGGCTGCAAAACAACTATGCACACAAGGACCAGGATTTAAGTAGGTGCTGCAGGTGGTTTACTCTCCCGAAATAATGGATGCAGAGCTCAGCTTGGTCTGGACTCCCTGCACTGCTGTGCCTGGGGATAGGCTTGGGAGACATGAGGCTGAAAACGCACTGCTACTAGAGTTGGTCGGGAATTTTTCGACAAAACATTTTTAGTCAGAAAATGTCATTTAATCAAAACCAATTTTTTGGTTTTGACTAAACTTTTCTTGGGAGAGTTCCTCAGGTGCAGGATGGAATTTCTGATCAATCAGACACCCCCACCCCCACTACCCCTATCCCATAATAGCCTAGCAGTTAGGGCACTCATGTGGCATAGGGGAGACCTTGCTTCCAGTCACAAGCCTCCAGTTGCTCAGGCTGAATGGCGAGGAGATGATTGGTCTGATATCTCGTAAAAAAACATGGAAATCTTTGTTTATATCAAATGACATTTTTATGCATGTTTTCTACAGATGTTAAATTATCATTATCACTAGATCTATTCAATAACCAAATAACAAATATTTGTTAAAAATGAAGACAGTTACCCACAATCACTGTAATGAACCCATCCCTATGTGCTTGTTGATTTTTTTAATATAATCCTGTTATAACTCCTTTTTTGTTTTGTCAAAGATCAGCTGTTCACTAATTTAATTTTCTAAGCCCTTATTCATGCTTGTTACTTACCTTCAGTAGTCAGAGACATCTTTGGGATCCATAGTTGGGACCTTAGCTCTAAAAATACCTACTTCCATTTGCCGAACTAATCATTATTTATCATTGTATTAAGTTAGTTCCTAGGAACCCCAGTAATGGATCAGGACTCCATTGCAGTAGGCACTTTACAAACACATGCCGTGAAGAGTTTATGTAACTCCATTAGCTTAACCTGGAGATGGTTAAACACAACAAACTTGCATACATAACCCAGTAAAGGTCAACGGTACACACACACTAGTGAATATTTTATGTACTCTCCCAGTTAAGACAGGGATTTTTTTCCCCTTGAGCACAATGCAGGCCATCTAAAATTCACATGCGTTCAAATCGACAATCAGGCTGTAAAACTTTGGTAGGATAGTGGGATAAGGGTTGAGCAAAGGCTAAGAGAGGTCAAAGACTTTTCAGAGACAGAATAGGGATGATCAGGATATCACTTCCTTGTTGCATACACAACAGGAAGGTAAACTTAAATTGATTTCTTCTGAGATCTCTGTTAAGAAAATTAACATAAAGTAGTCAAGAACCTCTAGTATTTAGAACTTGTGTGCTGAATCCTGAGACCTATGTAAAGAATGAGTTTCCTGTAGCATGGAAGAAAAGACAGTCTGACTTCATCTGTCTGACTTCAGTGACTCCTCCCATTACTATCCTATACTGATAGAAGAGAATCACTTTTATATAGTTAGCAGGTGTACAAGGTGTCACCCTACCCTTGTGGAACTGATGACATTGCATTGACAACAGGAGGCATTGCATGTCCTGTAGCCAGCTTGAAATAAAATAAACGATTGCATAACAGTTCAGATTTACTTACAAACACCTTGGTGAAAATGATGGGGACAAAGTAGGCGTGTATTATATTTATTTGTTTAGACTTACGGGGAGGCAGGGGAGCATTTATCCTGGACACTTATTGTTATTAGCACTTAGTGACACTTACCATTTTAAAAATACGACTCAAGGAGAAGGAATATTTATTACTGAATTATTGAAATGTTGGAAAGTACAAAACGTTACTGGGATCAATAGCCCAAAAAGCAAGGTCTTCCCTCTAGTTTCTGGAGCTAGGGTCTTGTAAATCCAACACAAGGAGGAAACTGAGAGGCAGGCTTCTATGAAGCCTAGGTTAACTTTAGTGCTGCATAATGTATGCAAAGCACAAATTTCATCGTATATTTATAGCAAGATAGAATGTCCAATGACTTTCATTAAATGAAGACATCTCACTCTTTTTGTGAACGGAAGAACCAACTCTTTCTTCAAGATACCTTGTGGGAGCAAACAAACTAGCCTTCAGAATTGCTACAGAACTGTGGAGTGGGAGTGCTTTGAATGTTCCTGTCACTAAAAAAAAAAAGGGTATTTCATAAAAGTAAACAATGGATCAGTAATGGAAATGGACCTATTTTTCCTGCACTGATCAAATCGCTGGATAAAAAGCTACAGCTATATTAACATAAGATAACTATTTTACCACCCACACTTCACTGAAACAAACTTGTTAAGGCCTATTTTTATTGCAATGGTCACTGTAAGAAAAATCATGTATCCAAACAAGCTTCTCTGTTTAGTTTGGAAATATGATTTATGGATACTGGATGGAAATTTCCTCTAAGCTTTTAGCTTGGGGAACCATTATATGTGAATGTTTGCTACAACTTGGTATAAACAGTAATCCCTATACTCAAAATGGGAAATACTTCAAATACTGCAGTAAATTTTCTGGTGGGTGGTAAATATCCAGATTTTAATGGCACCCACTGCAGCCAGACCTTGACCCATTTGACTTTACAGACTTCTAATATCCCATAGAAAAGAATTATAATGGCTGCTCTGGTAGTGCAAGCTATTCTTAGCTAGTCAGCACTATCTGCAGAAACAAACTGATTCACTTTGATTGCCACTCAGCAGGACTGAAGGTGGAAGTCATATGTAAATAGATGGGCTGGAAATGGATGCCTGTATTCATTAATCTTTCATTAGACTCAATCTCAAAATTACCCAAAGGTTTTACAAGGACTTTTCAAACTCTAATTTGGCCCCTGGCCTTTAAACAAAATGAAAGCTATTGATTGATGTTCTGGCCAGGATGCAAATGAGCCCATAAGCTCCTGAATCAGGTTTTATTGGTTTAGATGCACTTTCTTAGGTCTGCTCAAGAGACCTACTAAAAATGAAAGTTACTATAAAGCTTCATTGTAAGGTTAATTCTGTGTTAAGTTTAACTAACAATGAAAGAATATTAAAACCAGACTTTTTAAAATTAATTTCCAGAAACTTCCTGAACATTTATCTCAAAATTCTTCAAAACTGAAAAGCAAGGTAGAATATAATAAACAGGCCTTCAAAGAACTAAATGAGATACATATTTAAATCCACCGATTTAATAAAACATACTAAAAGATTTAGACTCCTGGTCTCAGAATTTTGCTTAGTGACAAGTTAGTTACTTAGAGTTGCTTCTGAAAAAATAAGCATTAATAATATGTACTGTAATATCACTATTGAAGGAACAAAAATAGGATCCTGATTTTGATCTTAGTTACCCTGTTAGTTACCCTTAGTTACCCTTAGTTACCTAAATTCAGAATAGCTTTACTGAATATAGTGGCTGTCTCCATATTATTTCTGTGAATTCACACCAGAGTAACTGAGATCAGATGCTGTCAATAACTTCTTTAATGCACTCAGCAGATGGCTTTTTGAAGAGATTTATTTTTTTGTGCAAGGAGGGGAAGGAGGGTTGATGTGCATGGTTCATTCATCAAAATAAAGGTTTGAAATGTGGTTCTACTTTGAAAAGTAACGGTTTCAAAAATACTGTATCACAGAGTTCCACACTCTGTATTTTCACTGATTTCATGTCAAATTTCGACAGCTGAAAAATAAAAATGTCTGTTCTGCAAACTCAACCTGGAATCTGAAAATAAAGGTTCCTGAGTTGTTGGCACCTGTACCATCCCTAGTAATAAAGAATCTGCAGTACTCAGTTACATCTGTGCGACCCTACAGTCCTCTTCAAATTATTCCCTCTGCTACACCTGTACCACTCTACTGAAAGTGGTATGATGGTACAGGCATAGGCTTGTGGCTGTGTGCATAATCTGCAGATAGCAGGGCTTCCCAGTGGCCTGCAGTTGGAACTATGTTAATAATTATTAATGATGTGTGAGCTGGAACAGAATTTAGTTCAGCTGAGGTGGCTCTGCTATGCTAACAGAAGTAAAAAGCAGCTCAATCTTACTTTTGTCACTAAAGTACACGTCTGTAGCTCCAAATACAGAGGTGGGGGAGGGAGGTCTGTTAGGTAAGTGTGACGTAGCGGGACTGTTCTTAATGTTTCCTCCGAATATTGTGGGGGTGCCTCAGTTTCCCCTATGCAGTTCTTAAGTATCTAGGTGGTGGGATAAGGGTGTATGATCATTGCAGAGCCCTAGAAGGCAAGTGTGTGCAGGGGTCTGGACACAGAGAATGGCCGACACCCTGTTTCCTGGCAACTGATGGCCTGGCCCTTCCCCCCTGCAAGGTG
Organism: Caretta caretta; assembly: GCF_965140235.1. Lineage (NCBI taxonomy): Eukaryota > Metazoa > Chordata > Testudines > Cheloniidae > Caretta > Caretta caretta. The sequence goes on along the minus strand of NC_134206.1, from coordinate 317,933,789 downwards.
AGAGCTAAAGCGTTGGAGAACAAAGGAATCAGGTGACCGCCTGGCCCAGGAAAGGGACAAAGCCCAGAGGAGGAGGGGCTGGAGAGAGTTTCAGTTTGGGGCTGGCTGGGGACATGGAGTGAAGTGCAGATGTGGTTGTCTGGCTCACTGCCCCCCAAAATTGACCCAGCTGAGGGGTCCTGTTCTCTGCACCTACAAGCTCTGTTTTGGACCATGTTCCTGTTGCCTAATAAACCTTCTGTTTTACTGTCTGGCTGAGAGTCAATGTCTGACTGCGGAGTTGGGGTGCAGGACCCTCTGGCTTCCCCAGGAGCCTGCGTGGACAGACTCGCTGTGGGAAGCACACGGAGGGGCAGAGGATGCTGAATGCTCCGAGGTCAGACCCAGGAAGGTGGAAGTTCTGTGAGCTGTGTCCCCTGAAGACACTCTGCTCACAGAAAGGAGACTTCCCCAGAGTCTTGCCTGGCTTCATAGGGAGCAGTTCCAGAGCATCGCCTGGGGGCTCTGTGACAGTAAGAAAACCCATTTTTGCAAAGTCACTTTTCAAAGTAGAACCACACTTTAAATCAGGCTAGTTGTCACAGGTTCACAGATCTGGATTAAAAAATACAGAGACCACAAAGCTGTGTCTGAAATGGGTCATTCATTTGCAAGAAGCTTTATAAATGTATGAAAAAAAGCTTGTTATGAACAAATGAATTTCCATCATTGGGAAATGACATATCTGGTATTAGCACCACTTTAAGCTCTGACCAACGCTGTGCCATTATAATACTTAGCTATCTCACAGGAGTGTCATGAAGACTACTAGTTCAGTCTGTTAACAGTGGGAGACCTGGCAAGAACTGGCACCAGACATCTGTCAAATGGACAGTGAGCATGAGCAAAAGCTAACAGCAGTGAGGAGGAAACACTCCATTTGTACCACAAATGGGTGATCTGTTCCTCATAACTGGAGTTTGTTGGGTCTTATTTAATGAAGAAGCAGCAGTCATCAGACTATGAGTCTGGCATCAGTCAACAGAGCCAAATTAGGTTTGAGAGGATCCAGGATGGACTTTCTCTTCTTACTGGGTCAATGCTGAGCACTTAACTTTTGTAGGGGGTTGCAAACAGGGGCAAGTGTTCAGCATTAAGGGAATAAAAGGGAGTAGGAAATCAAGGGATGGGAGAAGAAAGGAAAACAATGTGCAAGCCATTGATTCTCAGCTTTGAACAATAAATAGAAAGTGTGGAATATGTTCTTGAATAATTATAGCACAGCTTGGTGTATTGACTGCTGCAAGGCCACAGGCAGTAGCATCTGTCTCCCAGGAGTATTGGTGATATGCAATAACATATAACTTGGAGCATCTAATTGGGAGCTGGGGGGAGGGGAGGATGAATTACACTTTTGAAAGTGGTGCACTTAAATAAAACAAAGCAAAATAAACTCTTCTATAATAGATTTTTTTCTGTGAAAACCTTAGTCCCAAATGGCTATGCTGATCTGTTAGCAGATTTTTAATTTCCATCTTTAAAGAATAAATATCCTGAAAATTCTCAGTTGTTTTTAAAAAAAGGATGTATCCTTGTCCCTGAGGAAATGGTATAGTGCAGGCCTTTTAGATTAGCAGCAGTCAGAAGTTGGGGGTATGACTGCAAACAGTAGCCATTTGAGTCAAATGATTTTGACCGCTGCCACATGACTGACTTTTTGTAACCCATAGGACTGAGACAAGGAACTAAAACTTTTCTAGAAAGGCTGGCTGAACTCACTGCGCTGTTCATGTGTCTGGTTCAAGGACTCTGACACTCCTCTCCTTTATTATGGTGAGAACATACATATATCCCTTGGGAGCGCAGCATATCAAACATGGGCAATTGTTCATTTCTCAACAGTAGCTAAGAAACTGGGAATGTTCTGAGTTTTCTAGCTTCCATAGCTTTTGAGTTATGCAACCATAAATGTTAAAATTGGAACATTTGGAGAAAGTGTGTTGTTTTGTTTTTTCTTAATATGCACATATATTCTCACACACTTGAATAATACAAGAACAGCTCAGTGAGTTCAGCCAGCCTTTCTAGAAACAAAATCAGTTATGAATGTTTCAGAGTTATGAACAACCTCCATTCCTGAGGTGTTTGTATCTCTTAGGTTCTACTGTATGTATCTACAATGTGGTTCTTAGTGTTAGGATAGTTAGTAAGTTTTAGTTCTATTTTAAAAAACTATTTGGACTTGTTGTTTCCCCGTTTTTTTTCTGTTCTTGGTACCAAGGTATGCTCCAGTCACAGGATTTCAAGCCGTGTGCTTCTTGCTCCAGGCCTATGCCAGTGAGCAACCCACACAACAGCTGCATTAAGTTCTTGGAAGAGGCACACACGAACAACCAGTGCCAGATTTGCAGGGAGTTCAAACCTAGGATGAAGGATAGGGAGGCTAGTCTGAAATTCCTGCAGATGGAAGCCACCGTCAGAGATATCCCAGTCTGATTCAACGTACCTCCAACATTAGTGGAATCCCAGCGTCATTCTCCCTCACCTGTACTGAGGAAGAAATACAAATCTTCCAGAGATGCAACAGCCAGGGGAAGGACTCCACTCTCTACATTTGGTAAGAAAGTCAAGACAGAATGGAATAGAAGTACATCTGAAACCTAAACACTCGTCCTCCAAATCTGTGCTTAAGTCAGCGCAGTTGACTATAATGCTGCAAGGGGTAACATCAAGCCTGGTGGTGGAAGCAGCATAGTCAACTTCTTTGGCACTCTAACAAGAGACCATTGTGGTGCTGACTACTCTGGAAGCCTACTAAGATGGTGTCACTCCACCCAGCATCTGGGTCCCGACACTGATCCCCGGCATTGACTGGATCACCTCCGCCATGGTCAGAGGAAAGGGAATCCTCCTCATTGGACTTGGAGGTGGGATCATATGTATCTCAACCTTGAAGCAGGACCCAGGAGTCTCCACACAGATCCTGTCTTCCTACCAATCACTGTGACCTTAAATTGAACCTCCCATTGGAATGTGGCCAGGACAATGGGGCTCTTCTCTGTATCAGTGGCTGTTTCGGAACCCTTGGGGATTTGCCCCAACTTCCAGATCTCCCGCCTACCATGCATACTCAAAGCCCTCTTCTAGAAGGGCTGAGTCTATGCACCAAGTGGCTCTGTCCCCAAAGTCTGGAACTGGGCCCTATACTGAGCATCAGGGGCAGGTTCCAGAGACAGAGCAACAGCTGGTAGAGGAGATTCTATCCCTTCCAGTTGGGTAATCCACTTCATCCACGCCAGACAAGACTGTTTAACCCAGCACAATTTCACTTCCTCCTGATGATTTTAAATTTTATCAAGAGTTGCTAAAGAGAGTGGCCGCAGACTTAAGGATACAGGTTAAAGAGGTCAGGGAGTCTTCATATCACCTGGCTGACATTTTATCATTGGTTGGTCTCTCTTCAGACTAGCTCAGCCAATTAACAAGGCGATACTAGAGCCTGTAAAGGCTCTATGGCAGACTCCATCTTTACTGCCTCCCACCTCAAACAGGGCAGAAAGAATTATGTACCCTTGCAAGATTTTGAGTACCTTTATATTCATCCATCACCAGGGCTCATTACTCATAACAGAGGCTAAAGAGAAAAAGCATTAAAGGCAGCAGCAGGCTACCATCCCCAAATCAAAGGACACTAGAAGGCTGGACTTATTTGGTAGAAAGGTTTATTTAATAGGAAGTTTGCAGCTGCATATCGCTAACAGGCTCTGCTAGGGTAATATAATTTTATTTGTGGGTCTCCATGCAAAAGTTCAGACCGCTGCTCCTGAAGAAGACTAGACAGGAGTGCTCTTTCCCAGTCAGGGAGGGAAGACTAGTCAGAAGAACATTGCTGCAGGTGGTGCTGCAGCAGCAGACCCAACAGCTAGAAGAAAGGGCCCACTTAGACCATCCTGACTGCAGGCTTCTGCTCTTCCCTGTGAAGTACAGAGCACTATCCAGGACGTGCCATTTGAGGGTCCTTCTCTATTCTTGGAACAGGTAGACAGCAAATTCCATAGTCTTAAGGACACTAAAGTGACCCTGAAGTAGTTAGGTCTGTACACTCCTGCCCCAGTCAGGAAGCTCTATCAGCCACAGCAGATGCAAACCAATTTTCCATCCCACCTCCTCGGCAGGACCTATTAAAAAAGAGGTCCCAGGGATATAGATGTAGGTTCCCACTCCTGCTGCTTCGGCTATGGCTCCGGGCCCCTCAAGACACTGGGAACGGCAAAGCAGTCATTGTGATGGGCCAGTCAAAGTTGACGAACCAGTCTCCGTATCTCCTGAAGAACCCCCCCCCACACACGCCTTCTCAAACAATCTGTCTCACATCCACAGTGCTTGCTTCGGACCAGTGAGTCTTGAGCACTGTAGAAGTGGGAAAGTAGGCTTTCCAGTTTGCTTCTACCCCTCCCTCCCCATACCTCTTCAGGGACCACTCCTTACCGAGTGAGTTCAATCACTGCTTTTCTTGGGAGCCATAAAGGAAGTTCTGCTGGTCTCAGAGGGAAGGATTTTATTCCTGATATTTCCTAATTCCAAAAGCAAAGGGGAGGGGGGGTCTTAGACCAATTTTAGACCTGTATCAACTCAACATATTCTTAAAAAGGACAACGTTTTGCATAGTAACCCTAGCTTCTATTATCTCTTTCCTGAATCCTGGGGACTGGTACGCTGCCCTCAACTTAAAATATGCTTACTTCCACGTGGCAATCAATCAAGCTCACAGGAAGTATTTTCCAATTTCTGGTAACTCAAAATCATTACCTGTTCCCTGTACTGCCTTTTGGCCTGTCAACAGCTCCCAGGGTCTTTACAAAGCTCATAGTGTAGTAGCTGTAACAATCTTGGGGTTCATTAAATAATAAATCAGTGAATGAGAAAGGAATACAACTTTAATAAAACAAACTGGAGCGCTTGTGTAGTGAGCTGCTGCAAACAGCCATGTGGTGTTCCTGACCTCTGCCTCCAGGGCAAATCTCCAAATTCCCAACACTCTCCCTTATGAGGGAGCATCTCCAAATCACAGTCTTTCATAAACATATCTCTATATCTTCCCCCTTAAAGAAAAACAAATTAACTGTGTATATATACTGTTAACAACTATCTAATAACACATACATTAAATTCTCAACCCATGTAGTACATTTCCATATATCCAATGTGTCAACTACCTAGAAAGGAGAGATTACCAGCACAACACTCTTGAGTGAGTCTGTACCATTCACTTTCCTCAAATCCCCATTCTCCAGGCAGGCTAGCAAGTCTCTATGAGTCTTTCAGGACATCTAATCTCTTGCTCTGATCGTCTCAGTATCAGCCTTTCATTAGAGTCTGAGTTGTTTTCTTGTTGCTGAACAGTTTCTCCTTTGTGCATTGATGATAAAGGATCGGTCAGATGGGAAATGCCAGTGGCCACCTCAGCTGTCAGTGGGCTGGAACTTTCTGGGGTTACTCATAGATCCCTTCAGTTACATCTAAATGTACCCCGCTGGTCTGTCCGGGCTACATAAGATCTTGCATGCAGCTGTTCTTTAAAGGTACCCCTTTGGCCCCAAATATTAGAGGTGCGATTCCACAGGCACACTCTGTCACTTGGGTTAAGAGATGGGACATCACAGGCCCTTTTGTCAAAATAATATTTCTGCTTCCATTTCTGATTTTCTTTCATCTTCCGTATGGTTGCATTGTGACGAGATTTCAGCAAGTTATCAGTAATTGGTAAATTAGATCTCATCCTTCTTCCCATTAACAGCTGAGCTGGAGAAAAGCCATTCTCTAGAGGTGTACTTCAATAAACCAATAAAGCTTTATACAAATCACCCCCACTGTCAAAAGTTTTTTTCATAAGGTTATTTATGGTCTGTATAGACCTTTCCACAAGTCCATTTGATTGGGGATTAATTTGGACTTGATGTTTTGTGATCAAAATCCCAATCTATGGCAAATTCCCTAAAATTTGCACTGGAAAATTGCAGCCCATTATCACTAACACTTCATGTGGAATTCCATGTCTAGAGAAGATTCCCTTCATACTGGCTATCACAGACTTACTATTAGTACTATGCAGTGTGCAAATTTCTGGATATAGAGAATAATAATCTGTGACTATTAAATAATCCTTTGATTGCCAGGTAATTAAGTCAGTGCTGATCGTCTCATTAGGTCTTTGTGGAACTGGATGAGGTCTCAGTGGCTCTGCCTTTTGGCATGGCTTGTATTTCAAGCATGAAAAGCAATTTCCTACCACATTAGTGATATCATGATTGATCCACGGCCAATACAGCACCTCTTGTGTTTGTTGTTTGCACTTCTCAATTCCTAAATGACCCTCGTGGATCTTCTGTAGCATTTCTTTTCGGAGGCTCATTGGAATTACAACTTTACTGCCCTTGAAAATCACCCCATCCATTACAGTCAGTTTGTGTCTGCATTTCCAATAGTGTCTTATACTTGGACAGCAACTGCTTATTTCTTCAGGCCACCCTTTAATTATCACTTCTTTAAGTGATTCAGTGATTCATCTTTCTCCATTCCCCCACTTATTTGTTGCAGTTTCCTGTTAGCTAAGGGAATTTAATTTACAATCAGATCTACATAGGCTTGCACCTCTGTCTCTAAAGTCTTCTCTGGTTTTGTGGTAGCTACTGCTCTGGAAAGTGCATCTAAAGTGAACATAAATTTACCAGCCATGTAGGTCACAACCAAATCATACTTTTGAAGCTTTATCATCATTCTTTGAATTCTTAAGGTACAGTCATTTAGTGGTTTGCTAAATAATGTTATCAGGGGCTTGTGGTCCATTTCAACTTCCACTGTCTATCCATAAATGTACTGATTGAATCTCTCACAGGCAAACAGTATTCCTAAAAGCTCCTTTTCGATCTGTGCGTATCTGGTTTCTGCCTCAGTCAGTGATTTGGATACATATGCCACTAGTTGCCAACAGACCTCATGCTTCTGTAAAATCACTGCACCTAACCCAGACTGTGAAGCATCTGCTGAAATTTTATTTGGCCTTCCTGGTGCATAGAACTTCAACACTGGTTCTTGTATCAGTTGTTTTAAACCTTCCCATGATTCCTCCTGTTCTGCACCCCAATACCATCAGTTTTTTTTCTGTAGGAGTTTTCTCGAAGCTGCTGCTTTAGTAGATAAATTACATATGAATTTTCCAAGATAATTAACCATTTCCAGGAAGCACTGAACATCTTTCTGTGACTGGGGACATGGCATCTTTTCAATCACAGGCCTTGACTTTCAGCTTTCCCGAGGGGTGCTCCACCCCCACTCAGCCCCGAGGTCCCACCCCCACTCTGCCCCTTCCCCCAAAGCCCCACCCTCGCTCCGCCTCTTTCTGCCCCCACTCCTCTCCCTCCCCCCAGCACCTCCCATCCACTGCCAAACAGCTGATTGGAAGCAGGCAGGAGGCACTGGGGGGTAAGGGGAGGAGCTGATCTGTGAGGCCCACCAAACAGCTGATCAGAGGGTGGCTGCTGGTGAGTGCTGAGCACCCACTATTTTTTTCTGTGGGTGCTCCAGCCCCGGAGTACCCATGGAGTCAACCCTATGTTTTCAATTGCTGAAGTCTTCCTTTTATCAGGTTTTACGCCTTCATTGGGAATAATGTCCTCAACAAAGGTCAGTTCTGTAACCCCTAAAACACATTTCTCCCTATTTAGTTTGAGGTTTGCAGCTCTAGTTGCATCCAGGACTGCTTGAAGCCTTCAATCATTCTCCTCTTTTGTTGAGCCCAATAATGATGTCATCCTTTGAGGTGTCAACACCATTAATATGTTCATAGATCATATGCATGGTTGCAGCACACTTCTGGTACTGAAGCTATGCTGAAGAGTAAATATAAAGTATGAAATGTGCATAGTTTTGAGCTTTCTTCAGTTAACTTTAGCTGCCAAAATCCTGAGGGTGCATCCAATTTACAGAAATATTGAGCATTTGCAGTTTGAGTCATAGTCTCTTCTCTGCTTGTTACTTTGAATGTTCTCTTTTTACAGCCTTGATGAGGTCTCTGGATCTAAGCATATGTTATTTTTCTCCATGATGACTAGGATACTCATGCATTCTGTTGGCTCCTCAATTTTTTGAGTTACTTGCATTGCTTCCATTCTTGCAAGCTCAGCCTTGGGTTTATTACAGAGTGCAAAAGGCACGTTTCTACATTAGTGGATAACTGGAGGGACCTGCTTGTTTATCTGGATTGTATGTTTACCCTGCAAGCAATCCAGCCCTTGAAACAGGTCATGATATTCCCAAAAGGGTGCCTTGTAGCCAAGTTTGAGATGATCTAGTTTTACCAAATTGCGTTTCTCCCATGCATCTAGGCCTAAAATTGGTGTCACCTCCTTTGGCACTACAATGAACGGGAGTTTTTATGGTTGATATTAGCAATGCACCTCCCCTTCACTGGTATATTGCTCCAGAATAACCAGTTATTTTTATTTTTGTTGATCCCAGTTTTGGTCTTATTTTCAGTCTCTCCTAATCTTGTTCAGACAGAATATTAACCTGAGCTCCTGTGTCTAGTTTCAGTGAAATAATTGTTCCATTCACTGTCACAGGTAGTGTACAATCCCTCTTATTAGGCTTGGTAGATCCCAGTACGTCTATGAAAATTGCCTCAATCAGATTGTCTTTAACTGAATGTACTTGACTTTTCTGCATTTGGGATCTGGAGCATTTTGCAAAATGATTATTTTTCCCACATTTATGACAGAGTTTCCCAAAGGCAACACATTGTTTGGGGGCATGCTGTGATCCACACCTTCCACATATAACTGTCTGTACCTAGACTTCTCCCTAGCAGTGGTTTTCATAGAGAGTGGTTACACTTTCTGATTTGACCTATTCTGGCTATATTCTTTAGTACTTAGTACATGGATAACCCCTTTTGGTGAATTCAGCCCTTTGGCTTGTGCTTTCAGAGTTTCTGCTGCCCTGTGTATTTGGAGAGCTTTTTCTAAAGTTAAATCTCCTTTATGGAGCAGTCTCTCTCTTAACACATTGTCTGATCAGAGACTCTGTCAACTCACCAGTCACAGGTCTAACTGAGTTTCTTTAATTCTGTGACATACTGATGTATGGTGTCATCAATTTTTTTGCATGCATGTAAAAAATGTGTGTGTCTCAAAGGTCTCATTCCTTTTTGGCATGCAGTGTTTCTCAGATTTAGTCATTATTTTACTTAGGTTTATGCTTTCATGTTCTTATAAATTATAAGTTATTATAAATATCCAATGGTGATTTCACTTTATCATTTTTCTCCTCCGCCCCTATGGCTGCTAAATACAATTTAAATCTCTGTCAGAATTTTTTCCAGTTCTCTGCAACATTGCCTGACAACTGCAAGCTGGAAGGAGGTTGCAACAGATCCATTTTGATTCCCCCACCTCTTCTTAAGCTAGTCAAGCTACTATTGGGCTCACTAAATACATGCAAAAGCCTCTGTGCCTAGTGCTCCATGTGCTTCTCTAGTGCCTCCCTTTGTCTCTGCTTCCCATTGCAAACACAGGGATTAACTTCAAAATCACCACAGTTTCCTTCTCATTTGGCACGTTTGACACCATGTAATGATCTTGGGGTTCATTAAATAACAAATCAGTAAATGAGAAAGAAATAAAACTTTAATAAAACAAACTGGAGAGCTTCTGTAGTGAGCTGCTGCACACAGTCATGTGGTGTTCCCAACCATGCCTTCAGGGCACATCTCCAAATTCCCACAGTCACAACACTGTCTCTTATGAGGTCAATGTCTCCAAATCCCAATATTTCATAGACATATCTCTACAGAAGCTGCATTCCTCCAAAGATCAGGAGTGCAGGTTTACCCCTACCTAGATGACCAACTTGTCAAGGGACAGTTCAAACGGCAAGCGCAGAGCAGTGCTGCCCTGATCCAGGCAATAGCCAATGCTCTGGGGCTGTTCAATCAACACAGAAAAATCTGACCTCTCCTCAGTGCAAAATATAGAGTTATATTTTGGCTCGAGATTCATTTCAAGCCAGGGTCTTTCTTCTGGATTCCAAGTTCCAGGCAATTTGATCAATTGCCATTGGTTTGAAGGCTTGCCTGGTCACAACAGCATGCAACTTTTGAAGCTTCTGGGTCATATGGCTTTTTGCACCTATGTGGCTCAATACAGCAGATTGTGATTCAGTACTCTGAAGGTCTGGCTGGTATCAGTCTACTCAGCAAGCTGCTATCAGCTGGACTCCATGGTAAGACTGCTCTCTCATGTCCTCCCTTCCCTAGACTGGTGGACAGATCCAGCCAATGTATAGGTAGATATTCTGTTTGCCTTCCCACAACCGAATCTCACTCTAGTGATGGATGCTTCAGCCCTGGTATGGTGATCCCACCTCGGTTCACTACAGACACAATGTCTATGGTCTGTCAGAAAACGTAGCTTTACACATCAGTGTCAGGGAACTGAAAGCTGTCAGACTGGCATCCCATTTCTACCACGGATCAGGGAAAGCAGCCTGTTAGTTCTCACAGACAACCCTGTGGTAATATTTTACCTCAACGAGGAGAGGAGCCTGCTCTTCTCTACTCTGTGAGGAAGTGACTGTACTCTGGGAGCTCTGTATTGCCAACTCAATAAATCAAGAAGCATCTTATCTGCCGGACATGTGGAATAACCTACCGGACAACCTGAGCAGATCATTTATAAGTCACCACAAGTGGTTTCTTTGCCAAGATGTGGCCAGTTACATCTTCCAGTGATGGGGTTTTCCCCAAGTAGGCCTATTTTGGACAAAGTCCAACAGAAAGTTTAAACAGTTCTGCTCCCTATGGGACCACTGCCTGGGTTCCATGACAGATGCCTTTTCACTGACATGGTCAGGCATGCTGCTCTATGCTTTTCCACCAATTCCATTCATTAACAGGGTATTGCTAAAAATAAGACAGGACCAGGCCAGAATCAGATATATAGCCCCAGCATGGGCACTGGTTTTCCACTCCTGGTGCTGTCAGTGAAACCTCCAATTTCACTTCCACTGGACTGGGACCTAATCTCCCAGGACCACAGTTGTCTTCTTCACATGAGCCTACAATCCCTTCGCTTAATTGCAGGGATACTCCACAGCCAGAAACTAGAAAGCAGTCTTGCTTGAAAAGAGTTCAAAAGATCCTGCTAAATAATAGAAAGCCTTCTACAAGACTACTTACCTTGCTAAATGGAGGCATTTCTTCATCTGATCTCATGACTATGGGATATCACTGATGAGGTCTTCATATTCTGGGCTACTTATTATACCTGAAACGGCAAGTTTTGGTGGGTTAGTTCCATCAAAGTACATCAGGTTGCTTTTTCAGCATTCCATCCTAAAGTGGACAAGCACTCTGTTTTCTCCAATGACATGCCCATAAGATTTTAAAAGGCTTAGTCAAATTATACCCTCAAGTGCAAGGCTCCATTCCCCATGGGATCGAACCTTAGTATTGTCAAGACTTATGGGTCCCCCATTTGAACCGTTGCTCACCAGGTTTCTGCTGCTGCTATCAGTGAAAGTGACATTTCTGGTGGCCATTATCTCATCCAGAAGAATAGGGGAGCTGTAGGCATTAACATCAAGGACCTCCATATACAATCTTTTTTAAGGACAAGGTTTGTCTGCGCCCTCATCCAAAGGTGGTTTCCTTTTTCCACATCAACCAGCCAATTTATTTGTCTGTTTTCTGCCCAAAACCACTTATGAACAGGAAGGGTGTTTGCATATCTTGGATAGCAGAAGAGCCTTTGCTTTTTACTGAGATAGAACCAAGAGACTCTAGTAAATCTTCTTAGCTGTTCATAGCAGTGGCTGACAGAGTAAGAGGTCAATCAGTCTCCACCCAGAGAATTTCTTCCAGGATTGCATACTGTATACGCATGTGCTATGATCTGGCTAATGTCGCTCCACCTGACAGAGACATAGCTCATTCAACGAGGTCACAGTGAGCCTCGATGGCCTTTATGGCACAAGTTTCAGTTGTGGACATTTGTGATGTGGCAACCTGGTGTTTGGTCCACATGTTTACCTCCCACTGTGCTTTGGCTCAAGACTCCAGAGACAACACCAGAGTGGATCAAGTTGTTCTCCAAACTTTATGGATATAGATTCTATTCCAGCCTCCTGTTCTATGGCTTGTGAGTCACCAAGGGTGGAATGTACATGTACAATCACTCGATGAAGAAAAAGAAGTTACTAATCTGCCCCCTAACTGTTGTTTTTTGAGATGTGTTGGAAATGTCTGTCGCTTTATTATCAGAGTTATGATATGAAGGAACTGAAGGGACCTAAGAGTGGCTCTGCCCTTTATAGCTGCATGCAGTGATGCACAGCAGCAAGGGGAGCTCAAGCCACCCAGAGGGTACCACTGAGGGGAAAAGTTTCTGATGCCCATGCACTGGGTGTGCAGACATCAAGAGTGGAATGAACATGTGTAGCACATCTCAATGGTTATGGAACAGGTTAGTAAGCGTTTTTTAGTCTGGCATGATCTAACGTTGGTAAACCCATGTTCCATTAAATCTCTTTTATGAATTGCCTCTATGAATTTAATTATTCTTTCCTTCACAATTTGCCTTAAAACCTGTGTACCTTTATCACCTGCATGGCCAAGATGGAGTCTGCTTTGCAGGCACCTCTGGCCAAGAGAAGGTGCACGCAGGGACACAGCAGGGAAAGTCCCTTCCACCCCAGGGGCACCTGTTCCAAACCCCCTGAGTGAACACACACACACATACCAGAAGAGTACAATGAATATAGGAAAGGGAAACATTTGTTTACAGAAGGATGAAAGGAAAAAAACAACAACAGGAAGAAAGATAGGGGTAGCGGTAAAACAGGGTTGCATTCAACACAAGGCCCCACAGGCCCAGTGATACCACAGTCTGAAAGGGCTGACACCAAGCAATGTATCTTCGCACAGAGTTCAGGAGTCCTGGGCAAAGTTCCAGTCCAGTGGTGAGTCTTGGGTGCTCCTGGTCGTCTTCAGCACCAGTAAACTTTCAACAACAAACCCCTCCAGTGCCCTCTTTTGCTGCTCTCTGCAAACACACAGAGCCTCCCTCCTTATTCTCAATGCAATGTCACCAGCCCCAGTACTCATGGCCCCAGACAGCTCCTGGCAGCAGTGACACTGGGTCCAGCTCCAGTTTGCCCTTCTTGGGCAATTCCTTCCTGGCACAGTGCTCCTCCTGTCTCCTGTCCTCGGGCGGCCCCAATCAGCCACTCTGTCCCTCCCAGGATTTGGGCAGGATCTCAACGGCTTTACTCTGTGAGGGCCTGATTGCTTGCTGCAGCCCTTCTGTATGGAGCTCCAGAGACACACACCCTCCCCCCATACCCACCCCCGTCTCTCTCTCTGCTCCCCCTCCCCCAATAGGAACAATCAGCACATCCCCACTCAGGAAAAAGATTTAATTACATGTTGCATACTACTGAGGTCAGAAAGGCAGGGGTTACATGTTGCATACTACTGAGGTCAGAAAGGCAGGTCTGTAATTGCCCAGATCACCTTTTTTCCCTTTCTTAAACAGAGGTATGATGTTAGCCATTCTCCAGTCATATGGTACTACTACTAAATAGATAGATTTAGTAAAAATCCTTGCTACTGGACCACCAATCTCATGCGCCAGTTCTTTCAGTATTCCAGGATGGAAATTACATGATCCCCCAGATTTGAGTGCATTAAGATCTTTTAAGTTTTTCTTCCACCTCAGATGTGGTAATATCTGTTTCAAGACATTCATTTCCATCACCTCTACTGCCTTCATGTACATGTCCCATATTATCATCAACACGGAAAACTGAGGCAATGTATTCATTTAGTTTTTGGTCTATACCTAGATTATCTTTAATCTCCTTCCCTTTCAGAGTGCATAGCGGCCCAACCTCATCATTCCTTATTTTCTTTCAATTTATATAACTAAAAAATGCTTATTACTTATTTTAATTTCCTCAGTAAGAGCTAATTGATCTTGACTTTTACCAATTCTCATTTATTCTTACATTCTCTAACCTCCACAATGTAGCTTCTTTGCTGATCAGTACCTTTTTCCATTCCCTATAGGATCTCTGCTTCCTCCTAGTAAGATTTCTAAGGTGGTTATTTATCCAGCTGGGTCTGCTGATTTGAAGAAATTCCAAGCCTCCTCCATATTTAAGTCTTTGAGCTTTTCAGTCCATGTGACTTTTTTAGCTAATTCCCTCAATTTTCCAAAGACTGCCCTTTTTGAAATTAAAAATCATAGTTGCCAACCTGGTTTTGATTATCCCTCCATTTAATTTAAACTGAATTAACTCACAATCATCGATCCAAGGTTATTTTCTGTGATTAGCTCTTCCACAATGTCCTCGATACTTCATAAAACCAGGTCTAAAATTTCATCACATCTTATTGGTTCAGTGACGATTTGATGAAGAAAACTGTCATCTATCATATCCAGGAAAAACAGGTTTCTACCAGTATTAGTAGCATTTATTCTCCAATATATATCCGGGAAGTTAGTCTCCCATTATGACATAATTCTGCAAAGTGCTCATCTATCTAATAATATTGAAGAGGTCACTATCCATACCCGAGTCTAATCTTGGCAGTCTATAGCAGACTCTTAATACTATCCCAATAGAATCTCTTTTACAATCTCCTCCCAAAGTGATTTTGACCCAGACTGTGTTGTCCATATTACCACTTTGTATCTCTTTGCTGCTTCACTGATGTACAACGCTACCACGCCACCTTTACCTTTATTCTGATCTCTCCTAAACAGCACAAACCTTTCAATACCTGTATTCCCATCATGAGTGCTAAACGAGGCAAATCTCTGAGTGGGCACTTATTCTGGTATAAGAGTGCAATTTATTTAATTTATTTATTTATTAGTATACGTCAATTGGGAACACATTTAAATTAAACCAAAATAAACTAAGGGTGTCTACACAAAAGTTTTCACTGGTGTAACTAAACTTCTCGTCTTTTTTCTTGCCACTTCTCTATTTGGTATTGGAGACTTTTACAGGCTTCTTTCACAACTCATGATCATACACCAGGCTGTCCTGCAGATTCATCTCTCTGTAGTCCACTGATATTCAATCTGTATACCGAGTCTTTGGTCTCTCCTTTGGTCATCTTCTGTTCACAATCATTGCAAGAGCTGTCCTACTGATATAGCTCTCCAGTGTCTGCTGGATATGCCCATATGGACACAGTCTAGCCTGAAACAACTTGTCTTCAGTTGGAGTGACCCACATTAGGCTCTTTACAACTTCATTTTTGTTTCCTATGAGAGGGTGTCCAACCATTTGACCATCTCAACATCTTCATTTCCATAGTGGAGAGCATACTGATTTCCTGTCCTGTGGCTGGCCAAGTCTTTGTTCCAAACAGTAAAATGGGTTGAATTACAGTTTTATACACTCTGCCTATTAACTTTATTGGCACCTTTTTGTCACAGACAACTGGGGTCAGCTCCTGCCATTTGCACCTAGCAACTTAATTCCACTCAAGAAGGCACCATTATCAGTAACCACTGATCCTAGGTATTTAAATTATTTCACTGTTCTAAGCTCTCTTGTGATATTCTTAATGGTGAATCCTCCTCCAGCAGTTATCATAGGCTCAGTTTTATCAACATTTACTCTAAGTCCAGCCTTCTCCAAACTATGTTGTCACTGTTCAAAGTTGGTTTGCGGAGTATCACAATCTTAGGTCATCAGCAAACAGCATGTTCCAAGGCAGTTCCCTTCATATATTCTCACTTATCACATCCATGACAACTGCCAAGCCCTGATGCAGGCTAACATTTACTGGAAATTATAAATTGTAGCCCCATTTGGTTTTGACAGTCACTCCATCATACAAATCCTGAATAAAATGGACTTACCCTTCTAGCACACCTCCCCATTTCAGACTAGTTCTCTTGGTACACTGTTATATGTCTTTTCCATGTCCACAAAGACTGTATGTACCCAGTAGCCAACTCTCTTCCCAGAACTTCTCCATGAGCACATCAATTGTGCTTCCTCCCAGCAAGAATTCATATGATGCTTCCAAATTTCAAGCACTCTACTCAGATGCTTACTTGAGTGATTAGCACACAGTGTAATAATCTAAACTGATTTAATTAAACAGTGAAAGTTTGTATTTAAGAAAGACCCTGATAGCCACAGCGCTTCCTCCAGATATTTTTTCCTGTAGACAGCAGCAGCATCACGTCTGTCTTACTTGGGATGACCCTAAGCCATTTTTCTTTAATCCATATTAAAGCTTCTGTACATTCTATTAAGTACAGAACCTGTAGTTGTGTTCAGTGAGAGGGAGATGTAAATCTGAATGAATCATCCCCACACTGATGACTAGAATTGAACAAATAATTGCATTTTGACTTTTCTGATTATAAAATGTTCATAAGCAGATAGTGAGAAACTAATTTATTTGAAATTATTGGGAATTTCTTTGGGAATTTCTTTTCCTCATAAAATAGTTCACTAACACTTCTGTGAATATTGAAATATCAACATTTGCATTGTATTTATTAGTTACACAAGTCTTGTGGTACTGTCTGTTCTCTGATTGACTGATTTATATATCTAACCATCAAATTTAAAAGATTATAATTGAATATAAATGCTAACTATGCATTCTGTGAATATCTGAGCTTTAAAATCCATTTTTTGCAAGTGTTCAATCTTATAAAGTTTGATCCCTTGAATAGTCTTGACAAACAAATACAAAAAGGGTGTAAACACAGTAGAAGTGAAATGTTCCTAGTTCAACACGCACATAAGGGTTTTCCATTATTCACGTAGCTCTGTTGATGACTCTACTGGCCAAAACATTTCACTATTTCACCTAATGGTGTATATGTCCATTTCAGAGTAGGGGTGACGATTGAAACTGAGGTGAAATTCCTTTACATTAACTGAAAGGGTCATAATGGCATAAACGAGCCTTTAAAAGCCACAGTTTCAGACCAGGGAGAATTCATTCCTTTGGTGTAGGCACAGAAGAAGATAGCCTTACAGCTGTCTTTTGAGGACTCCCTCATGAATCCTGGTTTAGGCGCCATGCCAGGGCAGAGCTAGGGTGGGATTTGCATGTCAACAGCTGTGCCACAGCACTATAGGGATTCTGAGCAGCATTGCAGCCCATAGGGCAGGCTTGAAAGGCTGACATAACTTAGACAGGTCCCTTAGGCTACCTAGATGATGCTGGGGATGTTTCCATCCTCTGGAGCAGCTAAGCAAAAGTGGCTTAATGCTGCCCTAACTCTTGCCTCCCTCTGAGTTCTGTGCTGCACCTCTGAAAGGTGCAACACAGAAACTGTTCAACATTTTCTCTCCCCACTCCAAACTTTACAACTTTGATTTTTTTATCCCCATTGCACTATGTTTTGAAAACTGTTATAATGCTTACACAGAACCTCTTGCGAAGGAGTGTGGTTGCTATAATGGTATAGCACAAAGCACTGATTGATTAAATTCTGTAGCTGAATCTAATTTGCAGCTCTGTCTATATCATCACTGAAAATATCTGTTGTTTGTCTCAATTTGTACTCTGGATGTGTGATTACATGGGTTGCCTGTGCTTCTGACAAGTACTGTACAAGTGTCAGAGCTGCTTCATTTCCTACTAGGCAGTAAGACTGGGATCTACCGACACAAAATATAAAAACCTTAGTGTCACTACAGACTAAGAATCTTGGGAATGAAAACTCTGCATTCTTCACTCTTTGTAAAAGAGATTATGTATGTTTTTCCTTGAAGGATATTTTGGGCTTTTCAAAAATTAGTAGGGCCTAACAGACTAAATACAGCATGTTCTCTTGTAGTGAAGCATTACCACATGCTGCCTGCTTCCATGAATTTAAATCTTGACTGGACATTCAAGGCTACAAAGAATACACTGAGATCTCACTTGTTTTTGCTTGGACTAATGTTCTTCTATGCCGATGAAGACGTTTGTTATGATCCTCTTGACAACTGTTTAGGGATAAAACTTATTTTATTGTAGCTAGGCCAAGCAGATGCAGACAAATGGAAACAATAGGGCTGAGGAGTTCTGAAATACAGAAGATATAAAAAGAAAATGATACTGCTGCCTAAATAAGGAAACATGTATTTGCCTCTTTCATTAGTTTTCTATCATGATTTTTGGAACTGGTTACTTAGTAACAGACTGCATTTAGCTCTATTGATCACATTTTGGAGGAATAGATGCAATTAAGTCTTTCATTGCTATATATAATGCAAAGACATGTAAGCAATAACATTATGATGTGGGCATTGTTTTTGACAATATATGAAAAATGGAACATTAGTGGCTTGAAATGAAGCTAAATGGGGCTAACAGACCAAGCTCTGTTGTTACAGATAATGGCATCACTCACTTTAGAGGGATTTTATTGCAATTTTAAATTAAAAAACTTGAAAATATCATTTTTAGAGGGTTTGAGTTCACACTAAGAAGTATATAGACCCCAAATTTCCTTTTAATACTTTCACTGTTCTAGAAAAGTCATCTGTATTAATCTAAAATGTTGAACTTGACCATCTTAATTAATGGCCAGGTTTTTCAGTTTTAACGTCACAGGCACAAGTATTGAATTTTGGGCATCCATTTTTAAGCTGATTAAAAAGCAAAGGTAGTATGAGTCAGTGCCCAAAGATAAGCCTGCCACTTGAACAATTACTCCGCTCTATCTATGTACTAAGTGAAAAAGCTAGAATTTCAAAATGTTGCTTCTATTTGTTAACATACAACTTTGCATGCACAGTCACTGATATGTACATTTTTGTACACTCTAATGTGTATGCCTAAGTGATAGGTTTCATGCATAACAGCTTTTCAGCATGAAATTATAATATAATAATGCATATTATAAATTTGTTTGCCTGAGGAATAGCACATGAAAATTGAGCACACAAATTATTTCTTGCTCTGTTTATAATATATCTGTCACAGAATCTCAGGGTTAGAAGGGGTCCTCAGGAGATCATCTAGTCCAACCCCCTGCTCAAAGCAGGACCAATCCCCAATTTTTGCCCCAGATCCCTAAATGGCCCCCTCAAGGATTGAACTCACAATGCTGGGTTTAGCAGGCTAATGCTCAAACCACTGAGCCATCCCTACCCAGTTTCTAATTACAAGAGTAAAGTTGCATGTGCATGAAGATATGCTAGGTTGAGACCACTTTGAGAAAAGTAGTCCTGTAGATTAATAATTATTTAATCTTTATAGATTCATAAATTTACTAGTGTTTCTTAATATCTCAGAAGGGAATCACAGCACAGAAGTCCACAGACATTGATAGTACTCAGAATTCTCTCTTTAGCTGAAATTTCTTGTAGACTCATAGGTCAGAAGGAACCATCGTGATCATCTAGTCTGACCTCCTACACATTGCAGGCCACAGAACTTCACCCGCCCACTCCTGTAATAGACTCTGGCTGAGTTATTAAAGTCCTCAAATCATGGTTTAAAGACTTCAAGCTACAGAAAATCCCCATTTACACTAATTAAAACTTGCAAGTGACCCATGCCCCATGCTGCAGAGGAAGGTGAAACCCCCCCCAGGGTCTCTGCCAATCTGATCCATCTAGGTAGTTTGAGTAGAGAACAACCACTCTTTCCACCTGGCCTTCCACTTCCTGCCTCCCTGCCACAAATCCCCAGCTGCCCAAGGGGGTCCCACGGGATCCAGGGCAGGGTGGGAATGTCCAAGGTGATCGCTGTTTCTCCCCTCCATGTAGGAAAGCCTCTGCATAGTGCAGACAAGTAACAAACTTTCCACATTATTATTGTCCAGATGATCTTGGCTCAAAATATCTACTTTGTTTAAATGATCAGCTGCAGTGAGAATAGAGAAACTTCCATGACTGACAATAACTTTAGACATGGCTCTGGAAAAGAAGACATTTAAGATGACTCTTTGAGAAAATAGGGTTAATTTCTTCTGGCAGAATGGAGCAGGACTATTCTCTGTCATATGACTGACATTGTCTTCAGAATACAAGGAGATAAAGATGGCTGGAGTAAATTTTGTATGGGAGGATGACTAGATTCTGTGCCTCATCAAATTTGGAAAGATCGAACAATAAGCCATGCTGATTCTGTGGTGGGGGGAAAAAAGCACAGTCACGGTACTTTTCCTAACTTAATTACTCAGGGGGAAAAATGGCCCTCTAAATTATTTAGAACTATTGATTCACATTTCAAAGCAGTATATTTTCTCTGCTTGCCAAATTTCAAAAGAATTAAAGGAGTTAGAAATGAAGTTCCTTTTCCTGATGGGCAGCTCAAAGCAATTGGTGCATGAAAATTTGGCCATGTTTGTTATTGCAATTGTACAGCAGACTGCAATGCTGTGTGGGTACTTCAGTCATCACAATGTTGTGGATATGTGATGCTCAGCGGCTTTGCCCAGGAAAAAGACTCACACGCAGGAGTCATAAAGTAGAAAGAATCTTTTCTCTTGGGGTTGCACCAAACTTGCAAAATAAAATCGGTTCAGTTTGAATACATAATTTTGTTGCTTTGCTGAAAATTTGTGTGTGAATGCTTTTATTTCAGATGAAGAAAGACGCATTTAGATTTACCTTAAATTGTTGTTGTTTTTTAAATCTGTATAAAAGCAGGCCAAACATTTTTTTTAAAATCGTCTCAGGCCTTTTTTATACAAATTAAATAAGAAAAAAAAAATGACACAAGCCCAATTTGGGAAAAAATATAAAAAACCTTGGCAGGTCACTTCTTATGCCAAACTGCCTTTGGTGTCATTTATTTTAGTGGTAGCTGTCGCTGCTTGTGTTTTGAGCAAAAATGTGCTAATAGCATTCATGGGATTTCGTCTTAATACTTTTTTTAAAGGTAAAGCAAACAAAATATCTTTGTGTCATTGATTGATAAATATTGCCTTATCGTTGTTGTCCCCCAACCCCACCCCTAGGAAAAAGCTTTACTACTTTCTAGATTTTTCCATTTGAGGGAAGGTTTCATGTGCCATCACTGATCAGGTCCTCCAAAGATCTTGCCAGTGACCACCAGCAAAGAGAGGGAAGCAAAGACTTGATATTTCTCATTTATAAAATATAATAAGCTTTCTGAGGGACACTTTTAACATGCATTATGAAGGAGTAGCTAAGGGCACTAACAAAATGTTTACATCTAGGGTTGCCAACTTTCCAGTTTTTCAAAACCAGACACTACAGACCCCCAGCTTCCCCCTCTTCCCCATCACTCACTCCTCCTTCCCCAGGACTCACTTGCTGCCTGCAGAGCCAGTCTGGGAGAAGGTGACATGGAGTCTGCCTGCTCAACCAGGGCATGATGGAGGGTGGTCCCCAGAGCAAGGGTCCAGGGGCAACTGGGGCATGGCAGGGCAGGGGGATGTCAGTTCCCAGGGTCAGAGGCACAGCAGTGCAGTGCGAGTGTGTCGGTTCTCAGAGTAAGGGGCCAGAAAGCCAGGGCCCTAGGAGGCTGAAAAGGCAGTACCTACCTCCTTCTGTCAGAGCCAGGAGTCAGTTCCTAAGCTTCTCTCCAGTTCATCAGCTGAGCTCCTCCAGCAGCAGCTGCTCTTCCCGCCCTCTTAGCAGCGGAGGCCAATTACTGCAGTAATTGGATTTTTGTGTCGGTCAGCAGTACTGACCGGCCACTGCACTGGTCCCCTTTCGACCGGTTGAAAACTGGACACCTGGCAACCCTACTCAATGTCACCTTTAAATAGCATCTTTTTGATAAGGCGAAGAGTAACTAAGCAGAGATAAAGCAAAATCAGTAATAAAGGTCAGAATATTTGGGTTGGCCTAATGTCAAGTTATTCAGATCACAGAAATGTGGGGCCAAATGAACAAACATACTGTATACTAAGAAGTATATAGATCCCAAATTTCCTTTTAATACTTTGACTGTTCTAGAAAAGTCAGCTGTATTCATCTAAAATGTTTAACTTGACCATCTTAATTAATGTCCAGCTTTTTCAGTTTTAACATCGCAGGTACAAGTATTGAATAGGTCAGTCGGCTGGCTATATTCAGACCTCTATTCTTTCTTTTTAAAATGTCTTATTTGGATTTTGTTTCAGTCTCTTTACAATAATGCTACTCTAACAGAAAAGCAAGAGAAATATATGGAATTTATTATGTCCCACTTAGACAAAGTTAAACTGAGCAGGCTGTATTTTTAAATAAGGATTTCTATGCCAGAAGAATGCCATGTGATTTAATTTACCTTTTAAATATTTTTTGTTGGTCTCGGTACAGACCACAGTTAGCTTTAGGGCAGAATTATGGATTATTTAAAGTAAATCTAGTCTTTGAGAAAAACCATAAATTATTATTAGGAAAAAAAACCTGGTTTTATATAAAACCAGTAATCCTATCAAAATATATTATTGATTTTTTTTTTTTTTTTTGGATTCTGACACTTTGGAAAAAAAACCACACCTAAAATGACGGGAATTCATCTTTTTTTTTTTTTTATTGTTTTGCTGATCAAGCAGTGTGACCTGACTTAGCTATTGCTGTCTCTTTTCCTGCTTATGTGCTGCCACTGTCTATACGAAGCTTTTCTGGTAAGAAGGGAGTCGCTTCTCATGAAGGAAGCTGTGTGTGGTAATACTGCAGCCATTCAAAAACCTTGACCCTGGAATCTTTCTAAATATTCTGGGTTCTTCAGCATAATTGTACCTAAAATAGTGTAACTGATGTGTTCCATGTGACATTGGCTGGGAACTAATTGATTTTTTTAAAGGTCTACAATTATTGTACGGATTGGCCGGGTTTTTTTACATTAAAAACATGGATTAACTGGTAATTTTTCCTGGTTTTAAATTTTGATTTATCAGACTGAGTCATTGAACATTTTGCTTAGGCCTTTAATAAGTACCTGATTTTTAGTCTGGGATTTATCTTGAAAACCTTTAATACAGGTAAAAGAGCTGGAGAGCATCCCTATGCACTGAATCTGAAATAACAATAATACTTATGAGTGAGTCCGAGGCACATGTCAGGCTCCCTGCACCAAGCTTAATTAAGCAAAGGCACTAATGGGACATAAACTTTCCACTACAGCTTACCTGAAAGTGGCACAACTCTTTTTGGGGGGAAAATAAGCAATCAAATGGCACAAATAACTGAAGAAAGTAAGCTGTCTTAAAATGAGGCTTTTATGCATGAGACAGAGGACCTTACCACAGATCAAACAAGAATAACATGAAAATTAAAAACAAGTATGGTGGGGCAATAATACTTTCTCTACTGCAGAATGAATGTTTTACGGTAGGAAGAGAAAAAAGAATCTGGATTAAACGACTTGTGTAAATTTAAGATCTTAAATGTAATGAAAATCAACACAGCTTTGAGATAGTAGTATTCAAATATAAGTATATATAAGTAGGGGCATAGCGAGCAGATCGAGGGACGTGATTGTTCCCCTCTATTCGACATTGGTGAGGCCTCATCTGGAGTACTGTGTCCAGTTTTGGGCCCCACACTTCAAGAAGGATGTGGATAAATTGGAGAGAGTCCAGCGAAGGGCAACAAAAATGATTAGGGGTCTGGAACACATGAGTTATGAGGAGAGGCTGAGGGAGCTGGGATTGTTTAGCCTGCAGAAGAGAAGAATGAGGGGGGATTTGATAGCTGCTTTCAACTACCTGAAAGGGGGTTCCAAAGAGGATGGCTCTAGACTGTTCTCAATGGTAGCAGATGACAGAACGAGGAGTAATGGTCTCAAGTTGCAGTGGGGGAGGTTTAGATTGGATATTAGGATTGGATATTAGGAAAAACTTTTTCACTAAGAGGGTGGTGAAACACTGGAATGCGTTACCTAGGGAGGTGGTAGAATCTCCTTCCTTAGAGGTTTTTAAGGTCAGGCTTGACAAAGCCCTGGCTGGGATGATTTAACTGGGAATTGGTCCTGCTTTGAGCAGGGGGTTGGACTAGATGACCTTCTGGGGTCACTTCCAACCCTGATATTCTATGATTCTATGAAATCACCTCATTAAAGCAAGGTAATGCATTAATTTAGTGTTCATGTTCTGTACAGCAAAACAACCCTAAATTACTAAAATGTACAGATGAAGGTTCAGAGATGAAAATATTAAATTCTGCAGGCCTATGGGTTATTTATACTTACCTATTGCCAAAGACAGGTGTCCGGCCTGGGGCACATCTGAACACAGTGTAGCTGAAAGTGTGCACCTGAACAAATTGTTTAGCACTATTGAAACAACGGTAGCTTCTGCAGCTCCACTGGTGGCAGCACTTGTGTGGACAAGCTACCGGAAGCCAATGGCGTTTTAACCATTGTATAATCTGGAGCTGCTCCATTACAGCATTTCCTGATCAGAGCCACCCCGGCAATGTTGTGTGTCACAGCCGCTGCTCAGCCTCAGCTTCCCAGTGGGCCTTCTACTGCTCCACCAACCTTCCACTGTTTGATGGGTTGCAAAGACTTAGTCTTTCTGCTCGGTCACTTAGAGGTCTACCCTTCTGAGGTATTCATGGCATGCCTATGCTACGGACATTATACCGGCATAGCACTGACATAGTCCCATAGTGCAGATGTGGCCTACACTGGCGGAAGGAGATTCTCTGTTGGTGTAGGAATGCCAGCTTCCCAAACATTAGCTAGGTTGATATCAGTATTTTTCTTGGGCCCAGAAGTGGCACTCCACTGTCTGCAGCTTCTCCATGAATGTTACCAACAACCTTGAATTGTTTTTGACTATATCCATCAGCAAAGTGTCCTCGAAGATACTTCCTGTATTTACAATTTGTCCTATATTTGCAACTACCTACTTGTGGTGCAGCACACTTTACATCGATGAAGGCAGCCAAGTATGCATGCACCTAAGTGATGTACCAATTGTGGTGGCTATACACCAACGTAACTTGCGTCGACCATGGTTGGTAGTATGGACATGGCCTGAGCAGGGCTCTTCTTTTTAAGCCCTTCCCTGGAAGCCATTATCTTTCCAGGTACTGAAGTTAAACGGACTAGCCTGTAATCCCCAGGGTTGTCCTTATTCCCCTTTTTATAGATTAGCACTATGTTTACCCTCTTCCAGTCTTCTAGTATCTCTCCCAGCTTCCATGAGTTTTCAAAGAGAATCACTAATGACTCAGACATGAGTGGTGAGTAGCATAGGGAGAGGAGGGCTGTGCCTCCCCAAACAGCACTGTGTGACCCCGCCCACTCTCCACCCTGAGGCCCCCTTCTGCTTGCTGCTAATTTAAGATCTCCTGGTTAAATCAGGGTAGTCTCTTGCTCTACTTTCTATCTTTCCTATACAGTGGGATAGTGTGCTCTTGTGCCCTTAATAATATTTCTTTGAAAAACTGCCAACTCACTTGAATTGTTTTTTACCTTAGACTTGCTTCCCATGGGGTTTTACCTACCAATTCCCTGAGTTTGCTAAAGTCTGCCTTCTTGAAATCCATTAACTTTATTCTACTGTTTTCCCTCGTACCATTCCTTATAATCATTTATCTTTATCATTTCATGATCATTTTCCTGCAAACTGCCTTCCACTTTCAGATTTTCAGCCAGTTCCTCCCTATTTTTCAAAATCAAATCTAGAACAGGCTCTCCCCTAGCTTTCTCTACCTTCTAAAATGAAAGAAATGTCTCCAGTGCGTTCAAAGAACTTGTTGGATATCTGTGCCCCGTTGTATTATTTTTCCAACTGATGTCTGGGTAGTTGAAGTCACCCATCACCACCAAGTCCTGTGCTTTGGGTGATTTTTCTAGTTGTTTAAAAATGATAAAGCTTTTATTATTCTTTATAGCTACCTCTTTCTCTGTAGGCCAACCACAAGAAAGTGACAAAATCACAAATAGTTGAGAAGGTCTGACATTCTGTCCAGGAGTCTGCTGTGGAACATATGTGCCCTTAAATTTCCCAACATTGCTAACACTAATACAATGGAAAATTTGGGGTGTAAACAGAGCCATACACAATACCCAGTACATTACAGGTCTTTGCACCTTGCTGCAATAACACAGGAATCACTGCAGTTTTCCTGATTTGTTTTTTTTATTGACTCTTTACAAGAGTGCTACAACACAGCAACCTGGCTAAATTAACTCTGAACAAGTTTTATCAACACTTCCACTCGTACAAATATCGGTACAGGAAATTTCCTGGTGGTGGACTTGATGCAGAAATTATGGTGTGAAACTCTATGGTCTGTAACATGCAGGAGGTCAGACTGGAAGATCATAATAGTACCTTCTGCCCTAAAAATCTGTGACTGTGATTTTTTTTCTCCTCCATTTTCCACCACACTGATTTTAAACCCATTCAGTTTCATTGTTATTCCATCTCTGTTTTTCTCAATCTGCATGATGATTTTTGGAAGACATTTATTAAAATAGTACTTGACTGTTACAACTGTCACCCTTTGTACCGTAATATAAACCCCAACAGAATGAATTTCTTAACGTCTGCATGTTGCAGGAAACATGAATTTCTTAATGAATCTAATGATACAAGTATAAACAGATGACAGTACTTTCCAGTCTGCCATGGAAACAATATGTTTTAATTAAGAGTACAGTTTTAATACATTTCTCACTCCTTGTACAAAAATTAATGGTGATTAACAGACTACCAACAAGCCAACTCTAATAATTTCTGTTTAAATGTTTTTGTTTAGTGTTTTCAGTCACTCTCTACAGGGAATTAATTACTGGAAACGAAAGGGCGGGGGTGGGAGGGGGGGAGAGTTCATGCCAGTTAATGTACGTGAGAAAGTGGAAGGTAATCAACTGTATAAATTACAGTGGTACATGCAGCCTTGACTGTGGTCAGAATATGCACAAGAGGCCATGGTTATTTTTGAAATTGTTTACATTGCAAGGGAGAAAACATATCTATCTTAAACTCCCCTGCACTATGATTAAAACTAGCCAGTGGTAATCTGTCATCAGAATAGCAGTAAACCAATCTGATTTTTTCATTATTTTATCATAGTTCTGGCTGAATTTAGTTATTACAGTGGCCAGTGGAATAGTGCATGCTTGATCAGTCACTTAAAATAAACCCTTTATGCTGCAAATTGCTTTTCAAATAAATAAAATATTCAACTAAAGCCTTTTCTACATAGGGAAATTTGTTGGCATAATTATAGCACTATAATTATGCCATTATAACTCCCCATGTGGAAACACTTAGGCTTGGCCTACATTTAACATAGCTATTGTTGAAATAGCTGTTGCACTCAGAGATGTGAAATTCACACCCCTGAGCATTGTCGTTAAGCTGACCTAACTCCTTTTGTGGACACAATGCTTCCTTTGAGCTAGCTACCATAGCTTAGGAAGATGAAGTCCCTACAGTGATGGGAAAGCCCCTTCTGTTGCAAAAGGAAGCATCTACATTACTTGGGCATAGCTATGGCAGTGTCGCTGTTCTGCTGTAGTGTCCCTAGTGTAGACATGCCTTATTCTGAAATAAGGCTATGTCTACATTACAGCAGCTATAGCAGTACTGTATACTGTATATACTGTATAGCAGAACTGTATACAGCCACTGTAGTGTAGATGCTTCCTACATTAACAGAAGGGGGTTTTCCATTAATGCAGACAACCCTCTCTGAGAGGTAGCTAAGGGCTTAAAACACTATAGTTTTTACACCACTGCAGCTGTGCCGCTGTAGCACTTCAGTGTATACAATGCCCATGCTGACGGGAGAGACTGTTATGCTGGCATAGATAGTATACTGCCACGAGAGGCAGTAGCTAGGTCAATGTAAGAATTTTTCTGTTGACCTAGTGCTGTCTACGTGGGGACTTAGGTCAGCTTAACTGTGTTGCTAAGGAGCATGGATTTTTCATACCTGTAACCAACATAGTTAAACTGATCTAATTTTCTAGCGTAGACCAGGCATACGTTGACAGAAGAATAAAGTCATTGACCTACTGGTATCTACAGTATGGGTTAGGTTGACCTACCTACGTCGTACAGGGCATGACATTTTTCACAGCCTTGAGTGATGTAGCTAAGTCGACCTAAGTTTTAAGTGTCGACTAGGCCGTAGTGTCTTTTCAAA
Organism: Caretta caretta; assembly: GCF_965140235.1. Classification (NCBI taxonomy): domain Eukaryota; kingdom Metazoa; phylum Chordata; order Testudines; family Cheloniidae; genus Caretta; species Caretta caretta. The sequence goes on along the minus strand of NC_134206.1, from coordinate 317,905,703 downwards.
GTAAAATTATACTGGTTTACTTTTCTCATGTGGGCAAGCCCTAACTCAGTTTTGCAGAAAACTCTGACAAATAATAGGAACAGCAAAAGTGGAAATTACTATATATACTCCTTTCACCTCAAAGAGGTGTTAACTTCAAAGGTAAGATGGGAAACTTTAAAAGGCAATACTCTGAAGGAAGGCAACTGAGAAAAAAACATTCATCTGAAGTCTGTCTGGTTATGTCTAGAGTTTTTGTTCCTGTTTTACAGTTAATTAATTGCCAGCTAATTTTTTATCTAATAGCTTTATGAGCAGTATCTAGACACATCACAACCAATTGAACATAACCATTGGTCATTTATTCTAGGAATATGTCTACACTACAGACCCAGTACTGGCACAGCAATGCCAGCATAGCTCCCTGGTCTAGAAGCAACCTATGCCAAAAGAAGGAGTTTTTCTGTCAGCATAGGAACATCACCTACCCAAGTAACATTAGTTACATTGACAGAAGCACTCTTCCATCAACAGAGCTGTGTAGGGGTTTTTGTCAGCATAGCTATTTTGTTCAGTAGAGTGATTTTTCACACACCATCTGATGTAGCTATGCCAAGATAACTTTTAAGTGTAGACGAAGCCTAGGTCTCTGCCAATTGGCAGTCAATTAGTCATAGTCATAGAATATCAGGGTTGGAAGGGACCTCAGGAGGTCATCTAGTCCAACCCCCTGCTCAAAGCAGGACCAATCTCCAATTTTTGCCCCAGATCCCTAAATGGCCCCCTCAAGGATTGAACTCACAACCCTGGGTTTAGCAGGCCAATGCTCAAACCACTGAGCATTAATTTGAGTTCCAACAGAAAGAAACACCCGAGGGCTGGTCTACACTTAAAAATTTAGGCCGGCATAGCTATGGTGCTCAGATGTGTCCCTGCAGTATTGAAGCAGAATGAGAACTTATCAGAGCTTCCCTCAGACTCACCAGAGCTGGACTGCTGGGAATGGCTAGACTGCTCAGGAGTCAAAAGGAGGTCCTGGCTTGCCACATCACCAGATCTCCCTCTCACCAGTCCTTCATCCTCATCCTCCTCTTCCTTGTCCAGCACGTCATCGTCAGGGTTCACTATGGTAGCCAGTGACTTCAGTCTCCCTCTCACTCCTCGAAGTACCCATGGGGCTCTTAGTGGTGGAAGTGAGGTTGCCACCAAGGATGGCATGCAACTCCTTTTAGAAGTGGCACGTGGGCGGCTTCGCACCAAAGTGACTATTTGCCTGCCTTGCTTTCTGCTGCGTCCCTGTTTTAGCCCTTCTCCTCCATGTCCCAACTGATCTGGCCGAAGATGTCAAAGCTCCTGTGGCTGAATGGAGCAGAGCTATGCTTGCACAGCCTCCTCTCCCCACAGACCCAAGAGATCCACCACCTCTGGAGTACTTCAATCAGGAGCGCGTTTGCTGTGTGGCACCACCATGGTCAGCTGGGCAGTCGCTATTTTAGCTTTCCATACCTAGTAAACAGGAAGAGCAATTTCACAAGTTCCTGGAGCTTTAAAAGGAGAGGGGCCTATACCTGTGTACCTGGCTGCAGGGCAGTGTAGTTCAAAATGGTGACCAGTGTAGTCACGGTGGACTTTGTGGGACACCTCTTGGAGGCCATTAAGGTTGCCATAAGCAATGCAGTGTCTACACTGAGACTGCATCGTCCTAACAATGTCGACCTAAGCATTATATCTCTCACCGAGGTGGTTTTATTAGGTTGCCGTAGTAGGTGAGTTAAACTGCCAGGAGGAGCATTGTAGTGTAGACCCCTCCATAGTTAGGTTGACGTAAGCTGCTTTACGTCAACCTAACTCTGTAGTGTAGACTATGGCTAAGGTGCTTTGCAATACATCTGGAAGAAAGATGCTATATACATGTAAGTTGGTTGTCATTGTAAAAAAACATAAATCACTTTTAAAAATTGTTATTAAATAACATAAATGTAAACTTGAAAAACATGAAACCAAATCTACCATGTTTTCTGAGCGGACTCCTGCTCCCACTGAAATCAGTAGATACTTTGTCATTTATGTTAATCGGAAGCAGGATAGTGCCCTTAGTCTGTGACAAAGGAAATACAGCTGAGGAGATGAATGGAGGGCCAGATTATGAATCCTTAGCTCAGACTGGTGAGCAGTTACTTACTCAAGGAGTCCTACTGAAGTCAATAAGTCCAGTGAGAGAAACGGGTTCCCAAACTGCGCTGCAATTTATATGGTAAGTTTTATTATGTTAGAATATTTAAAAAGTTACGTTATATTCAAACACAATAATTCAGTCATTTTTTATAGAGATTACTGCTCTGGAATTTTTAAAGAAAACAGAAGGGCTCCCCTTTCTCTATAGAACTCCAGCATTACAATAGGGGGTTTTCATTACAATTTCAGCCTTTCTTATTCATTTTTCAGCTGAACAGCACTTCTTTTGTCACAAACCAAGGGATAATCCTGCAGTCATTACTCAGGCAAAACTCCGTTTGAAGTCAGTGGGAGTTTTGCCTAAGAACTGCAGAATCAGGCCCTATGTCAGCACAAGCACTTTGACCGGCAATTGTCATGAAAATAATCACACTCGTTTAGAGACATTCAAATGGTTCCCAACAATTGAAATAGTAAGTCAGTGAAATGTGTTTCTTTAAAGTGGTCTTGACATTCAGCTTTTTATTTAGATGATCCTAGTTAATAAATGTATAATGAACCTACTCTGAGGACTAATTGCTGCAGTTTTCCTTTATTTATTTTTTTAATGGCGGCAGTTACTGTAAAAGGTGCTCAGTAGAGGATATTGTGTGTGGGGGAGAGGGAGCTATATTTCCTGGAGACTCAGTGACACAGGAACCTGGGAAATCACAGGCCTTCAGAAAAGAACCTTAAATGCAAATTTGATCTTGAATCTCCTTCTTTTCTGTATAATGATGTTACATCATTGTAACATTTCTTCTGCGTACACAGCTGGAAAAGTGACATTATTTATTAGCAGTTCTACAATGTTTCATACATTCTCTCATTTGAAAGTGTACCTGTGAGATTGATTAAGAAGTAGGGCATCCTTTCAAACTTGTGATAATATGAATGATTTAGGGCCTGACTTTGGGGAGGTGCTGAGCAACCCAACTCTCATATCAGGTGGGGTCCTCAGTACCTGCCAAGATAGTGCTCAGCATCTCTGATGAAAAAACCCACCTAGAATAAGATAAATGAGGAATGAAAAATCTCAGTAGAATCTGCCAACATTCTTGGGAAATTCTTTTGTCATGGAAGTGGAAAACTAGTGTAACCCTTCTTCAAGGTGGTGTCGGCAGCAACAAGTGCTGGGTTCACTATCCAGGGATTCCGCTTAACAATGCAAAACAGAACCAGCTCAAGCCTCCACGCAGTAATCTGGAAAATTAAACATCATCCTTGGGCACCTCTAAGAGGCAATACTTCCCCACTCGCAAGCACTGTGCCTGTGTATAACAAAAGAAAAATGATATTAAAAGGGGAAAGGAGTCCGGCATTACCTTGCAAAAACACCACACCCACCACTCAAAAGCATGTAACCATAAGCAAACACCCATCCCACAGTACGTTGGGCAGTGTCTTTTGCCTCAATTTCCCACCTTGCTGTGTGAAAGTCCAGTGACTGACTGTCCCTTTAACATGCCACTGCACCCCACTCACAGTTGGTTATCCTTGGTCAGCAAAGACACAGAGTTCAGAGGCATGTTCACATGGGTTCATCTACCACCCTGGAAAGGGATGGGGGGAAAGTAATACCTCTGCTGCTACTGCCGACACCTCTGCAATTGGCTCACTGCAGCTGCTATCTATGCCACTGCTTCCTGCAGCTGGCTGCTTGCTGCTGCTGCTGCTGTCTTTGCCACCGCTTGCTGCCCCCGCCATTTCTGCCGCCACTCAGCTCTACCACTGTTATAATTGCTGCTGCTCACGGCCACCTCTACAATGCAGCACTCTGAGGTTTCGCCACTTAACCAAGTTGCTAGTGATTTCAGCTCTTCGTGATTTCACTTTGTAGTGGGGAACCCCACCAGTAGTGCAGTCTCTGCCTTGTCTACCACTGCAGCACTGTTCCCACATCAGGGTCTATGCCTTAACCTCTAGCTCTGCTCCTCAGTGAGGGTACCAGTTCAAGTACTCAAACAGTTCGTACAATGGTGCACAAAAATGGGCAAAACCCCCTTCAGTTTTTTAGAAGCATTTTCTGTAATTTATCCCTGCCTCTACTCACAGATTGAAAATAACTGCTGTTATGAATCATTTAGAGTAAACCAAGAAGTGTACTCAGCCACCACACACTGGGTTTTGCTTATGGCTTAATCTCAAATTGAAGGTTTAACAGTGACTCACCTTAAAAAAAAGAAGTGCAAGATAAGAACATGTCCCACTAATTCCCCTATTGCTATGCTATAAGCAGCTTTTTAAATAATGGTTTATGTAGTCAATTAGCAGAGTATTAGCTATAATAGATAGAATTCTTATTAAGTCCATACTTATGAAGCTTAATCACAGTTTATCTGATGCCAATATTGAATTTATATTATTACATAGGCATTATACCCCTGTAGGCCAACTTTGATACAGTAGACCTTCAGAGTTACGAACACCTTGGGAATGGAGGTTGTTCGTAACTCCAAACTTTTCGGAATGCTGAACAAAATGTTATAGTTGTTCTTTCAAAAGTTTAAAACTGAACATTGATTTAATACAGCTTTGAAACTTTACTATGTAAAAGAAAAGTACTTCTTTTCCTTTTTTTTAGTAGTTTATATTTAACGCAGTACTCTACTGTATTTGCCTTTTTTGTTTGTTTGTTTGTTTCTGCTGCTGCCTGATTGTGTACTTCCAGTTCTAAATGAGTGGTGCGGTTGACTGGTCAGTTTGTAACTCTGGTTTTCATCTTCTGAGGATCTACTGTAATTTTTTTACAATGTGTTTTAAGAAAATGTGAATTCCAAAATCTGAGATATAAAGTATGCAATAGTTTTAACAAATACCTGGAAGTCACTTAAATTTCTTTGGACATTCAGATGCAACCATGCCAGATTGCAATACAAATAAATAAATAAATAAATAACAACAATGGATCCAAAAGCATTGCATTAATTCTGCATTCAGTTAATATGGAGGGACTGGCAGCTAAGAAAAGTTATGCACAAATCATCCTTTGGCTCTATTATTGCTCCTCATTCCATCCGTGCAGCACCCTTGTAATCCTAGTTCTAGAGCTTTCCTGGGCCACTTACCTTACCCAAAGCAAAACCCATGGGCCATATGCAATAAGGTGATGCTTTATGCTCACCTTTCCCCTGGATCATATGGCTCTACCAGTTTTAAACCAAGTCTGTCTTGAAATTAATTAAGAGTTCTGCCTAAAAACAGATGGCAAGTGTAGTTCCTTGTAACTTCAGCACGTGCACAAATCTGCTGATCTATAGAAACCATGCAGGCCTTGTCTACATTAGGAAAACTGGGCCAATAATTTGCTAGCAGAGTAGATTTGTCAGAGCGTTTTGTCTAATGTAGACAAGACTCAGGCATTTTTACCTCCATGTTGTCCAAACCTGCTTTGTTTCTGCCACTGTTAGAGTTGCAACCAATGGAGAAAATAGGTTCCAGCTTCCTTCACCTCAGTGCCATCTGCCTATGAACGTGCCCATCAGCAAAGGGACTTAAGTGCCTAACTGCAACTTTAGGCGCTTCAGTCCAACATTTAGGCATAATGCAGAGTCTCAATGCTGCACTCAGCTGCTGCCTAACCCTGTAGGTACCTAAATTCCCTAAGCACTATGTTTCTGTGGGTGGGTGTGCACAAGAACACATAAGTCCTGTTGCTGACAAGCTGCTCAGCGTCCTCACTAAACCTCAGTAGGATTCTCACAGTAGCTGTTTCCCCACACCTCTGTCTCCTGTGGGGGCCACTCCAGCAGGCAGTCTCAAGAGCACCAGTTCAGGCCCCACACAAGCCAGATCAGATCAGCTGACTGGCAGTGTGTATTCCAGCATGCCAGGGACTAGAGTACATAGCTGGGATGTGGGAGGTCTGTTTTCAAATCCCTGCTTGGCCTGATTTGGAGCAGGGACTTGAATGCAGGCCTCCTACATTCTAAGTGAGTGCCTTAACCACTGGTTTATTGGGTATTTGGAGGCAAGGCTCCTTCAGTCTTTCCTGTTGAAGCTTTTTACTTTGTGTAAGTACTTAAATATTCATTGGGCCACACACCATACATCCTGGCAGAGGAAGGATTTGAAAACAGGTCTCCAACATCCCAGGTGACTGTCCTACCCACTGGATTATTGGCTATAATGCAGTGAGTGCTCACTCACTCTTTCCCACTGGTTTTTCACGAGAAAGGGATGGCCTGGTTTCGGTGCCTTACTCCATGAGAGGGTCCATTCTTGTGAATCCCAAGTGGAAATAATCCTCCCACCTTTGCCCCCCCCCCCCCCCCCCGCCTGGAATTAGGTGCCCTTCTGTCTTTGAAGGCAGGGCCTAAGACCTTCTTCTCTTCTGAGTATATCCTACTTGCTAGTTTAGGCAATTCCGCACTCAGCTTTTTGGGTTCTATGATACCCTTTCTTAAGCATCTAATCCTCCCCAGGCATTGTATCAGGAATCTGGATGCCTAACTTGAGGCTGAGGAGTCCGCTGGGCAACAGGGCAACTAAAAGTTGGGTGTGGGAATGCTGAGCATTGCCATGGCTATGTCCATTTGTGGCTATAGCCTGAGTGCTTTCCGTGTAAAATCAGGAAGACTAGTGAATGTTCTAGTTGGACCTCTCAGTCTCTGGCATTGGGCATTTTTGGGGGGTACAAACTGTTTGGGTATCTTTTTTGTTTTTTTCTGCTTAAAAATATGTGGCCCCAGATTTTTTTTTACTGAACTCAAACAACATGCAATTCTTACTCCTGTCTCAAGGAAGAGAGTACAAGCAGATATATGCAAATTGGGTGCAGGCCTCTGCTCCTGATCAGGTGCCAATATAATGCTTGGTGCCCCCAAAGTGTGGGCACCTTGCCTTTAGGTCTTTGTTTTAATTACATGATTTTGGGTCTCTCTTTTCGCTTAGTTCAACTGCTCTGCAGCTCTAATAAAGCAGTCTGACCAAAGTTCAGTGTGTATTTGGTAAGCCACCATTACCTAAGGGAAAGCCTCAGGCAAGTATATTAGTGGTTTAAAGCACTAGTAACCTTGCAGCTAACCAGTCAGTAATTTAGAACCACAGTGAGCTACATATCTGCTTGGATACAGTAACATTACAGGAACCTCTTTTTACTTGTACAGAGATGCTGATGTCAACTGTGAGAAATTAAGCTGCTAAACCTCCAGCTGCCCCATAGGCAACTGATGGCCATGAGCTCATATTTCTGTAGTAGTTTTGTCATTCTACTCATAGGAAAATGAAACTAACAACAGGGGGAAATGGCCATAAAGCTCTGGCACATTGTTATCCCATTTAAAATACTATTATTATTTGTATGTTTGTGTGCTAGAGGACAAGTTTCTCTCATGGTGATTGAAGCTGCAGTCTTCTTGGAGCAAAACCCAGTACAGACTTTGAAACATGTGCCCAGATACTGTGATGATGAAAGAACCTGGATAGATATATTATTCCAGCAACAATCTCAAATTTAATAAAGAGTATGGCTAAATTGCACAGTTAAGAACCTAAGAACAGCCATACTGGACCAGACCAAAGGTCTATCTTACCCAATGTCCTGTCTTCTGACAGCGGCCAATGCCAGGTACCCCAGATGGAATGAACAGAACAGGTAATCATCAAGTGATCCATCCCGTCGCCCATTCCCAGCTTCTGTCAAACAGAGGCAAGAGACACCATCCGTGCCCATCCTGGCTAATAGCCACTGATGGACCTATCCTCCATGAATTTATCTAGTTGATTTTTTGAACCCTGTTATAGTCTTGGCCTTCACAACATCCTCTGGCAAGGAGTTCCACAGGTTGACTGCGTTGTGTGAAAAAATACTTCCTTGTGTTTGTTTTAAACCTGTTGCGTATTAATTTAATTTGGTGATTCCTAGTTACCTGGACTCTTACCTTCATTTTAGACCAACCCCTCCCACCATCATCCACACACAAAAATCTCTAACCCAGGTTTGGAGATGCTTTAAACAGCTGTTTATATTTCACAAATTTACCAGAGTGTGGGCATGGGTTAGCTTTAACTCAGGCTCGAACCCACCCACTATACAGCGAGGCCATATGCTAAAACACTCCAGTGTTGACTACCCTTTGCACAATTCCCCCTGAAGGACAGATAAATTCTCCTGCAGTTGACACAATTGACTGGGATGAATCCTAGAGCGTCTCAACACAAAAAAACATGGCATATGCCACCAGACACACATCAGCAAGTGCAGAAACAGTGAACTCACAGTAACATGAGTATGTCTTTGCAGTGGGGATGCTCACATCCAGGCTAGGCTAACCTGGGTGCACAGATGTGGGGGCCAATCACCTGCATTAAACGTACAGTGTAGACATAGCCATGCAGAGTTGACTATTTTTTAAATTCATGCTCCACACTTGTCCCTTTTTCAACTCATTTAATCAGATTGTTAACTTCCAAAATGGGGTAAAAGGTATGTTGTGTTTTTCTCCCAAGGACTGCACTGCAACAGCTAAGCTTATTGTCTATCCTGCATTGCCTGACGAGGTTCTAGAGGTGAAAACCTGGTTCTGTATATGCTCTTAATTTGTCTACTATGAATTCTTTATAATGGCAGCCTTTCAAATCTTATGAAATATTTAAATCCAATTCTGCACCCCTCTTTCTGCTCCTAAAGCTACAAGTCAATGGACAGTATGTTAAAAACCACTCTGCAGGACTCGGACATCATATTTTTCAGAAGATATACTTTAGTTTCACCAACAGAGGTCACTAAACCACCACAGGTTTAATGGTTTTCTTTCAGCATTTTGGGAGAACACACCCTGAACAAGTTTTCTGATGACAGTCTACTACATTTTTAAAAGAGCTCTAATTTGCACACTTAAATAAAAATCATTTTGGTTAAGTAACTGGAAAAAACAATACAATAGCATGATTATGCATATAGAATACAAAGGGTTGTTAAGAAGATGTTTATCAGCTGTATCGCAGAAAAGATAACATTGATTTATAAAAGTACATTTAGTACCTAAAAAAGTTTGAAATCAGAGCTGAGCTAATGGTGTACATAAATAGGCCTGCTTGCCAGCTAAATCAGAGTGTAAAACTCAAACAGGGTTCTGATGTTTAACAACTAGAATCTTCCATGATCTAATTAATGCTACTTTCCATATTTTGCAATGTCAAGATCCAGCCTCCTATGCAGAGAGGAGGCAATAAGGAAAAGAGTCCCTGAACAATTAAATTTTAAAAATCAATGCTTAACTGGCAGCAGTCCTGCTAAAACCAAGAGCAGCCACAGATGTATTAGCACACAAAGCCAGTTAATAGAATTGTACAAACAAAGGTCATTTGCAAACCTACAGCTGTAGTATAAACCTGGTTTTGCAAATAATTATTATCCACTCAGGATATGGTACTCTAGCCATTCAGCTCCCATTAGAACATAGGGGAGCTGCACAGCTAAAGCCTTGTGCATCATTTTGAGAATATACCTTTTATGTTGAACTAATCCCAGTGGATAGTCAGCACTAACTCTGGTGTCCTTTTGACCTTTTTCCTTTTAATATATTTCGCCTCAGTAGCAAAAGGTGAAAATGTGTTTTTCAATTGCAAAACAGATCATTTCATCAGTGGTTTTCTATGAATGTAAGGCATGGCCTGTAAAATGTACATGTGGAAAATGTAGACAGTCCCCAATTCAGACATTCATTTGACACTTAATAGATTTACAACTATGCTTTTAGGGTTGCTTTTTTGGTATCCCTTTGAAACTTACTCATAATGGTAGGCCTCACTGACACCACTCTCAACAGCTGCTGGTATGTATGAAGCTACTGGAGTGGAAATGTTAATTATCATCAGCTACTGGAATTTCTCTAGGGACTACTTGTGGCCGGACATGTGCTTCTCTAAAGAACTTCAAAAGGCTTTTGGAATACATCTTACAACCAAAAACAGTTGTCTGAACGATTGCAAAAGAGAAAACCCTCAGGTTCTAGCCTTAATGTTCTTTTCATAGTGTATGATTTGTAAAGTCTCTCAGTTTCCCTGGATGTAAGTTATTTAAATAATGTTGGTTTCAGAGTAGCAGTCATGTTAGTCTCTATCTGAAAAAAAAGAACAGGAGTACTTGTGACACCTTAGAGACTGACTCATTTATTTGAGCATAAACTTTTGTGAGCTACAGCTCACTTCATTGAATGAGCTGTAGCTCACGAAAGCTTATGCTCAAATAAGTGTGTCAGTCTCTAAAGGTGCCACAAGTACTCCTGTTCTTTTTGCGAATACAGACTAACACAGCTGCTACTCTGAAACCTGAAATAATTAGAATACCGCTTTATGAAGAGAAAGACCTGAACTCCTTTCATATCTATTTCCATCACAAAACTGCAAGAAAATATGTGTCCTTCCCACTTTTGCTTTACCTCCTGCTAGTCAGTGGCATTTACAGTCTAACCTTATTAACCTCAAGAGTTTGACCTTATGTCAGAGAGGATGATTGCCCACAGGAAACCTAAATATCAGTGAATGACCTGGCAGAAGACAGGGCTCCCAGGAAAGGAAAATAAAGCTTGTTGAGGGGTGGGAGCAGGGGGGGAGAAGCAAAAAAGTTTTAAAGTCCTGACTTTCACTATTATCATAGGTATTGCATAGTAGCGCTTCAACGTAGTAACCTATAACGTGGCTTTTTATAATAGTGGAATCTTGCAGTCAAACTTCACAAGCTTCAAAAAAGTGGGCATTTCTGCTTCTCTTCACCCCTAATTAACTGATTATTCAATAAAACAAGAAGGCTGAATTTGATATTCACTTGTTTCCATGGCAATCACAACCCTAGGCTTGATTTCATTATTGGCCCATATATTGTGAAACTGGGCTATCACATTTGCTTCCAAACATAAAATTTGAAATAGTAGGGGGAATATTGTATTTTGAGTAGTTTGCTGGCTAACTTCTCTGAATCAAAAGTGTTCATGTTCTCAAAAGTGTATTAGTTGAAACTGCCATCCTTTCTTGGACTCATTGTACAGATTGATGCACAGGAAATTTTTCCTCTCCCAAAATGGGGGTAAAGTTACTTTCCACTACATCCAGTTGTGAAATAGTAACCCATAATTAAGTGGGAAAAGGCTTCTTTGTTATGGTTTAGGAGGGTGTTAACAATAGTTGAAGTACCAGCATATTCAAAATCCATAAGTAGTGGTTAATTTCTTTTGTGATGTTCTATATAGCAGCATCATTTTTGTTTTTTGAAGGAAATTCACATAGATGTAGTCAAAGTGAGTGTGTCTGAACAAATAGGAACAGTTTGAAAAGAAGATTGGCTAGAGCCTATTAATTCTCTGGCTCAGCTGCTGGAGCCCCTTAAAGTTATGTTCTTCAAATATTTATAATATAACCGCTTTCTTCCCTGTGTGGTCTGAAATGTAATTCTGAGTACAAGTGAATACACAATACAGTACTGTTATATACAAAAAAAGTTTAATTGAAATACCTGTATAAAAAATATGATCTCCATACATTTCACACTGTTAAACAGAAGGAAAAAAATCCAAATCCAAGCTGCACAAATGCAACCAGATCACAGAAACACAGCTATTAAAATAAATTAAGGTTTATGACTCTGCCACCCTACCTTCCAGAGCCAATACACAAAGACTGTACAATGTCAATAATTTAAAACCCTTCCAAATAGCGTTACTTTACATTTCTGGTACAATACCAGATGAAGGCATACTAAACTTTAAAAAGTCATTCTATTTCCCTTAAATTAGACTTTGTACAACAACAATTTTCCATCTTCCAACAGAAACTGGTAAAGTCAGAAAAAAAATTTGTTTTGTTTTTTGAACAAAAGTTAACAGGAATGCAGAAAAGAGTGTCATGGGCAAACCACTAGAATTCCCATGGGGGAGGGGGAAAGCAGTGTTGAATATAACTCTAACCAAATAAATTAAGCAAATAAATAGCCACAGTTGAAACTGTGGGAGGTCTTCTAAAACTTCAAACAAATAAATAAAAAACTGTATAATACATGGGAAAACCAAATTTACATAAACACATTATACAGGTATGGAAAAAAGTAAAGTCCTTGAATATTGCATTGATTGTGCATTTAAACATGCCCATACATACTTTAAGACTCGCAGGTTGACAAAAGGAGGGGGCGGAGGGAGGGTGGGATTGAGAAAGGGGCTTCGCATGCCCAGTGGTAAAGATGATAAAAAAAAAAAATAAATAAAAGAAACCAAGAGTGAATGTTCCTGATAAAAAAGCTGATATACCTGTTCATATTTGTATGCAGTCTACAGGAAATATTTTGGAGCAGCAGAGGTGGGTTCGGGGGTGGGACAGGGACTGGAAGGAGTGAAATGTCTGTGTTCAAGTATTCCATCACCAGTGGATGGGACTACTTCATTCAATCACCGAACATGTTCTCCAATGCATCATAGGAGCTGCTTCCTCCAGCACTCAGTCTAAAGGGAGCAAAATCCTATAATGAACTGGATCTTCTTTGGACATACACAGCTCAAAAAAGAAAGTCCCACTGAAGCAGCTTTCAAAAAGGCACTCAAAAGCAAATAAAAATCTAGTCCAGGCTCTATGAGAGCAAAAAAGTTTACCATGTATTCAAGAGGTCACTGCTTTCTTAATAAGGTCAGTCTTTTGACTAAGTACTGGCCTGCAACTCCCAAACAACAGCGTTTCCAAAGGAAATTTCTCATTCCAAAGCAGAAACCAGCAAAAGGGGAAAATAAAATCAAGTCCCTCAGACAAAGATTCAACTACAGAATAATTAATGCATTTTTCTAGCCCCTCCTACGTATTGGCAGCAGCACTGTGGTCTTTCTGCTTGTAGCTCCCCTCCCATTGCGAGGTCCTTAGTGTTTCACAGACTCTCATTGCTTGAACTTGTGCTAGATACATCAGTATCAAGGGTCCGTAGCCTTATGTCACAGTCCTCAGACTTCACTACTTCAGATTTGTGCATCCATGCATGGTCAAAAATTTGTTCAAGTGTTGGTCTGTCTGAAGGCCTCAGTGAAAGGCACCATTTGATCAGCTGCTGACATTCTGAAACAGATGAGTTAAACAGACATTAAACTAGAAAGCAAAAAGAACCTCAAACAGAAAATCACCCAGTATCATGAATTAAGTGTTAGTAATTTTTTGGTGTTTGAGCTCACCAGGTGATATTCTTCTCCTGAAGTATAACCGTCCTCTCAAGATCTCTTCGTCTTGTTCAAAAGGGATGTCTCCACAAACCATATCAAACAGGAGCACTCCCAAGGACCACACTGTTGCTGACCTCCCATGGTATCTGTGGTATCGGATCCACTCTGGAGGACTGTACACTCTTGTTCCTACAAATGAAAAACACAACACCCCCCCCCACAACATAAGCAAACTAAGTTTTATTTTCTCCCTTAACATTTTAGTTGAGCTGCACATTCATATCAAACCACACAAGACTAAAAAATTCTAAATATTCAAAAATCATAGTGGGCCAAATTCATCCCCAGTGAAAGTCCAGAGAGTCTGGCTACAGTTACACCATGAATACATTTAGACCCTTAGCTTGTGCTGTTCTGTTGTGATGAATAACAGGGCTTCCATCAGCTGACTGTTTACTAAAGCATGGCTCCCTTTCACTGACCATGTGGTGTCTACAGCATCACACCGAAAATAGACACAAAAGGACAAAGGGAAGGGGGGGGGGGGGAGGAGAAGAGAATCAGAAGGTGAACCTCAGGTCTACCTTATTACATACAGCTAATCGGCTTTATCCAATTCCAAGACAGTGTGAACAAAATACAGACTTGCTCACAAACAAGTATTTCAGAATAATTAAAAAAGGCTATTCCGCCGCTCTGAAAAGGCTTTTAGAAACCGCCCTCCCTTGGCACTAGGCTGTTCCTTGGATACCAAACAAAAACTGGAATTTGTGATGCTGACGGTCACATGGCCAGGAGGTTCGGGTTTCACAACAAAACAGATGTTAAGTGCAGCAGCTGACAACAGAGAAGGGGAGGGGGAAGTCCCTCATCTATATCAGGCACACTCACAGCAAGGGAAAAAAAAAAAACCAAAAACAAACAAAAAATAATCCACAAAAAACCCCCCAGCTCTTCCATCTATGTGCAAGAAGCATTTCAGTTTTCCTATATTAAAAAAAGCCAGAATTTAAGTCATTTAAGGGGCATATATAATTTATCCCAGGATTTTAAATCTCCAATGCAGGCATCAGCTGGGTTGTGAGTAATTCGTTCAGATTACAAGTCAAATACATGCATTGCATATAACACAGATGGGAACGCCTGGCGCTGGTGAAGCCTCAATGTAAACAGATCGCCCTCTAGGAAAAATGCCTTTTCCAAGGTAGGGAAATATAAACTGCTGCGTCACTGCCTGAAATCGCTTCTTTCCTACTCAACAGATCACCCCCAAGCGCCTCCGGGGCACAGGTGTAAATTACCCGCAGATCCATTACCAGCTACTGCAGCTGCAGAGCCACCTTTTGTTGTTGTCAGGAGCTAAGAAAGTGACTAACAACCACGCCGGGAGAGCGCACCGGGTAAGCTCCGGCGCAGGGCTTTGCTGTCTCACCCGCAGGGAGGCATTTTGGGGATGGGAGGGGCACATACCATCGAAGTCGGTGTAGACAGTGTCCTTAAGGATGGCTCCGGAGCCGAAGTCGATCAGCTTGAGCTCGCCCGTCCTGAGATCCACCAGCAGGTTCTCGTCCTTGATGTCCCTGTGCACCACGCCGCAGGTGTAGCAGTGGCGCACCGCCTCCAGGACCTGCCGGAAAAAGCCCCGGGCCGTCTCCTCGTCCAGGGCCCCCTTCTCGGTGATGAAGTCGAAGAGATCCTTCACCAGCTCGGGCCGCTCCATGATGATCAGGTAGCCGTCGGGTCGCTCGTACCAGTCCAGCAGCTTGATGACCCCTCTGAAGCCGGAGCCCACCTTCTTCAGCAGGACGATCTCCAAGGGCACCATCGCTCCGCTCTGGGCAGCGCAAAGAGGCAAGGGCCGCGGTCACTCACCGGGCAGCCCAGGCGGGGAAGCCAGCCAGCCTCCCGCCCGTCCCCACACGCGCACTCCGCCGGGTGGAGGCGCACACACACCCCGCGCGCTGGGCACCGAGTCTCCCGCAGCAGCGCGGGGGCTGGGGAAGTCCAGCGCCGCTCCGCTGGGGGGCTCCGCGGCTGCCGCAGTCAGAGAGGGAGGAGCCGCGGGAGGAAACCCCGCCAAAATCCCCCCCCCCAGCTGTAAACAGTAACACAGGGGCGGGCGGGGGACCCAGCCCTCTCGCCACCCAAACAATAGCCACCCAGGGTGACTGCCGGGCGGGCGGCTCCCAGCCTCTCTCGCACCCACCGCGCGGTTACACCCGCTCCCCGGCGAATACTTACGATGGTGCCCCACTCGGTTACTCGCTCCTTCACCACATGCTTCACGGCCACCTGGGGGGAGAGAGACCAGGCGCCGTCAGAGCGGGGTGGGGGAAAGCCTTCCCCGCTCTGCAGCGGCGGAGAGGGCTGGGGCGGCTGCGACGCGCGACCCTGCAGCCACGCACACGCCGCCCCGAGCAGACAGCAAGACACAACTACGCAGCCATGAATAGCCCCCCCCCTTCTCCTTACCGGCAAGCCGTCGGCTATCCGGGTCCCCGCGTACACGGTGCCGAAGCCCCCGCTGCCCAGCACGGAGCCCACCTGGTAGAGTTTATCGAAGGGCTCCTTCTCCGATTTCGCTAGAAACGGGAAAACAAATTAAGAGTGGGGGGTTGGAGTCGCTCTATTATTAAGAAGGCAGGACACGAAGCAGGCGAGAGGAAGCCCGGCCAGGGGAGCCGCATGGCTGTTCACACCGGCACATGCAGCTCTTCGTCCTAAACCTAGCGAGCAAGGGGAAACCAGGCGGGTTTTGGTGCGACACGACAGCAGCGATCCGACAAGCAGCCACCCAGAGCCAAAATATCCAACACGCCCCACTGGGAGGGACGCGGACGCCGCGCACTCTCCCATAACAACCCAGCGAACAGGGGAGCTGTGCCCATCCCTACGCGGCGATACGCTAGCGGGGAATGTGACAGCCGAGAAATCCTCGGAGCTTGCAAACTCCCCATTAAAAAGCGACGGGCACCGCACCGTGGCTGGGTCACAACGAGCGAGTCGCTAACTGCGTACCTGGTTGGAGGATTTTCACCGGCAAGTGATCCATGCTGGTGGGGTTGCAAATGTGAGCGAGGGAGCCAAACTTGGAGAGCAACATCTTCCAGAGGAGCCGGGGGAAGGGGGAGGAAAGAGATCCTACAGCGAAACGTAGAGAGTGTCCTCCGGGCTAATTATTCAATTAACGATCTGCTGGGAAGGAGCGGCGCGATCTCCTGCCCGACCCGGGAGGGGAGCTGCGAAGCGGCTGCCTGGGCTCCTGCTCTGCTCTCCCCAGTCCACCAGCAGCAGTTGATGTTGTAGCAGAGGGTGGCAGACGCCTCCAGAAATAAACAGCCACAAAGAATCCAAGCTGAAGCGGCGTGGAGCCCGTCGACAAAAAGCAATCAATAACGAGGGCGATGCTCTGCTTCTCCCACCGCCCAGCGCAGCTGAAACGCAACCCCAGATGCCAGCGGGGCTGCAGAGAAAGTGGGTAAAATCCGCCCCGGCGAGAAGGACGCTTGCTCGGGGCCGCTGGGTGACTGCGAATTCAATCCAGCGCCGCAGTGAAGCCGTACCCCTGATGCAGCAGCAGCGCAGCCTTCTCGGTGCCTGCTCACTTCTGAGCTCAATTACAGCAGGAGCTGCCTCTTAACTCTCAATGTTTTGGTGCGGGGAAGAGAGATACAAATATCCCTCCGCGGGGGAGTGGGAAAACACCTCGTTGTGCCTTCCGGAGTTCTTCCCCTCCCCTAGAGCACAGCGCGCTGGGATGTCTTCGCGCGGTCTCCGGCTCTGGCGGGGACTGCAGAGTCCCAGCCCACAGTAAATACAAGGGACGGGGGGACTGGAACTACTTATTTGTAGTAATAGACGCGCACAGTTACACTGTCTGAAATTCTCATCACACGCTACCAAAAAAAAGGGGGGGGGGGCAGAGCAAGATTCTGTAATTTGCATTAACTTTATCAGTCAGCCAATGAAGGGCCACCTTTTCAAAGGAGGTATCGGGCAGTGGCCAATCAGGAAGAGGGTTTATTTGCATATGCTTAAGTGAGGCCAGGCGCGCAGGGCGGGAATTCCTAGGCGCGCCTTTCTCCTCATTTCTCCTTTCTCCCGGCTGCGCTGGGGAAAGGTCACTCTGCGCCGAGCTGAGACACTGCGTCTGGCGCTGGGGTGGGAGGGAGATAAGGGGAAAGAGCAACAGCAACAGCAGCCGCCGCCATGATCACCGTTGTGGGGACACCGGGAAGGGGAGGGCTGTATCCATTTTGCTCCTTTGATGAAGCCGCCCAAACACCGTTTAGAAACCTGCTTATTTATAGCGCAGTGTTCACCGGCATAACACATCCTGCTCCCTTGCCTATTCTAGCTTCATTTGTGCCCGCCCTCTTTCTGCTGTGATTTCTTACTCCTCTCTCTCCCGGGCTGGCTGAGCTGCACCGCGCTTGGCGGTGGAGTTTGCTCCCCAGAGCCTGGGTCCGAGCCCTTCAGCCTGCGCCCCTGGGTCTCGGCTGCAGGGGGTCTTTGTATGGCCGCATCTGTTGTATGAAAGCCCGCGTGCGTTAGGGGGAGCTAATGGGATTCCCTGATACACACTGGGAGACTTCGGTATGTTAGACCCGAGCCTGCCCTTGAACGGCGACGAGCCCCTTCCTAGCTAGGCGTAGGTTAAAAATTGCAAGAAGCGCATGTGCTCCCCCCTCCCCGGTTCGCAGGGCTGGAAATCCGCACAGACGCTGCAATGTCACACGCTGGATCCCGTGCGTGTGTCTCAGGCACCTCTTGACGTCTGGCGCGGGCTGAGATTGAAAGGCAGCTCCTTTCCCATCAGAGTCCACAGAGGGCGCTGAGGCAACGAGAAATCATCCCCGGGAAAGCCGCATGGCGTCCTCAGGCGGGGTAGGCGCTCAGAGATGCTGCCAAGTCTCACTCAGCTGGGAGGCAAATCTAGATTAATTTTAAGGCAGTTTTTAGAAACACCTCTCTCCTGAAGAAGGAATTTACAGCTTGTTTCAGTGAGAACTAACTTCACTGAGTTTCTGCCATTTCCACCGAAACTGGAACAGCTTAAGCTAGGCCCTGCCTACAGGCTCAGGTTGGTTTAGGGCTTGTTGGCCAGTTCTGTCTAGAGACCAGTCCTTATTGCATTTGGTGGGTAGAGACAGTTGGATAGCAGTTTTAGGGACTACTTAAACTCTGCTTCCCAGTTACTGGTAACTGGGCTAGAGTTGCAGCAGCTATAGTCTAAGGGCTTGTCTTCACTGACATCACTGCAGCAGTTCGTTGGAGTTAGTACAATTGAGTTACTGCACTTCAAAACAACACTGGAATTAAGCACACAGTGATTTGATTAGCAGCACAGAGTGATTGGATTAGCAGAATGATTGGATTAGTTGATGAGCAGTTTTAACCCAAGCTGCTGCTTCCCCTCAGCATTACTAGGGCCTTGTCCATACTAAAAATTTAGGTTGACCCAGCTCCATCATTCAGGGGTGTGAAAAATCCACCCAGAGCGGCATCGGACCTAAGCCCTGTTGTAGATAGCATGTACACAAAATTCTTCTGTTGAGCTAGCTATCCCTTTTTAGGGAGGTGGAGTAACTACGCAGTCGGTGTAGGTTGTGTCACACTGAAGTACTACAATGCAGTGCTATAGTTGTGCCACTGTAGCGTTTCAAGTGTAGACAAGCCCTAGCTCAAGCATCAGCATCACTCAAATTTCAAAGCCCCCAGTTCCCCACCCTCGACAGGAAAATTCACACCCCTGAATGATGCAGTTAAACCGACTTAATCCCTAGTGTAGACAGTACTAGGTAAATGGGAGAATTCTCCCATTGACCTAACTACTGTCTCTTGGAGAGGTGGATTACCTATGCCGAAGTGAGGGCTACTCCTGTCGGCGTAGGTAGTGTCTTCACTGAAACTGCTTGTGATTCATGAACCTGGGGAAGATAAGTGTCTGAATGCCTAAATTGAGTGTGGGGCCTGAAACAAAACAAAACAAAACGATGAGGGGGGGAAGATTGCCCTCCCTTATGACTTTTAGCCTAGTGGCTAGGAGGCTCAACTGGGATATGGGAATCCCCGGTTCAAGTCCTCCCTACTACTACTGAAGAAGTACAGAGAAGAGAAACAAAAATTATTAGGAGTCTGGAAAAGCTTCCATATGAGGAGAGATTAAAAAGACGGGGACTGTTCATTTTAGGAAAGAGATGATTAAGGGGGGATATGTTAGAGGCACAGTTGCCAACTTTCATATGCTAAATAAGCACCCCGACTTTCTCAATAAGCCAAAAACTAAGCTAATCCCATTTCAAAACAAGCCAATCCCTAAGAACCTCAACACTCTATGTAACTAGATCCCCTCGGCATGTAGTCTGAAACTGTGGTTGGCCCACTGTGCACCCCTGACTCTCTTCCCCGCTTGCCCGTGCTTGCCACTTTCCCCTGCTTCCCCTCCCCCTGCCACTGCTTTCCAGGAGCCAATAAAAAAAAATGAAGCAACAAGCTACAAGGCAAAAACTACCCAACAAGCAACTCACAAGCCAATTAAGCCAAAAAAAATGCCCAATTTCTGTGTTTTTTCCTGCAGGTTTGGCATGTCTGGTTAGAGGTCTATATAATCATGAATGGTGTGGAGAAAGTGTATAAGGAACTGTTATGTATCCCTTCACGTAACACAAGAACTGAGGGTCACCCAATGAAATTAATAGCAGCAGGTTTAAAACAGACATAAGGAAGCACTTCTTCACACAATGCGCAGTCAACCTGTGGAACTCATTGCCTGGGATGTTGTGAAGACCACAGGTGCCAACTTTCCAAAGTGCCAGGGGGTGCTTGACGCCTGGCTCTGCCCCCGGCCCTGCCCCCACCCCCACTCCACTTCTTTACCCAAGACCCCACTCTCCCCAACTTCTTCACGCCCGGCTTCACCCCTTTCCCCGAGCATGCCACATCCTCTCTCCTCCCCCTCCCTCCCAGCCTCCTGCACGCTGCAAAACAGCAAATTGTGATGGGCGGGAGGTGCAGGGAGGGAGGGGGAGGCGCTGTTGGCCGTTGCGAGCCATTGGAGAGATGGGGGGGGAGGTGGTACGGGGGAGGGGTGGCTTAGAGCCACAGCCCGGCCACAATAAGACCCGGGTGGGCAGTTGTGGGGAATCACGGTGGACCCTCCACCTGCCTGCAGTGTTGGGGGGTGGGATTGAGAACAGCCCTCATCCATGTCCCCAACCTGCAGGTCCTTGCCTGGCCGAGGGCACGTGGAGGGTCTGCGATGCCGCGCGGGCTCCTCACAGCTCCTCGTGCGGATCTCCCCGATGAGGTTCTGGTGGGGGGTGCCTCGGAGCCTCAGCCCCGCCAGGTAAGTAGAGCCCTGCAAATCCACGGATATCTGCAGACAGTGGATGCGGATATCTGCAGTCTGATGCGAATACACATTTCTGTATCTGCGCAGGATTCTATAATCCTTCCATATTGTTTGTGCTGCTCCTTTTCGTCTGCCTCAGAAAGTTCATTTCCATAGCCCTGAACAATTGCAACTGTAGGAAACCTATATAAACTATTTTTGCCTTATTTGAATGTTGTTTTTCAACTGTAAATTGGAAGCAATTCAATGGTATTATGCTAATCTGTTCTTTGGTGTACAAATAATTTTTTGTGCACAAGGGTCCTTGACAAGCGTCAGTTGTGGTATACAGTAATATGGGAATACCGTGCAAGGTTCTGCCTGCTGCCTAGGAACAATAACTGACTCAAACTTTGTTCTTAGTTATTACAGGGTATCTAGGTTCAATTTGCTGTGCTACAGCATCAGGTACGTCTAATAAAATTGTATTGGCCCAACTATAGTGCTCCAGTGTAGGTAGGGTAGTTGGTGTAGAGAGTTCCTGTGTGAGATAGCCAATAGGTGGATGTTATATAGCCTGACTACAAGAAATGGTGGGGAAAATGGGCTTCCAGTGTGAAAAGCTCCAGCTGAAGTTGATGAGAGCTAGGAGTGTTCAGTACCTCTGAAAAATAGGACCCAATTTCTCCAGAGATGTAGGGCCTGTGCTCTAACTTGCACGCCAACAAGTGGTTATGGGACTGTGCATGAGGCAATGCAGGCTATACTTGTTTACAGGTGCTAGAGAGTGAGCTTCCCCCCAATGTCCCTTAGAAGCGTTATGCCTGCTCCTAATCTTTGCAATTGTAATTTCTCCAGCACTTTACCTGGCCCTGCCCTTGCTGTCAACTCTGTGTAGTTCAGGCTGCTAGACTGTACATAACTCCTGTGTGTTTTTTAGAAAAGACAAGCAACTGCATAAAAACGAGTGCATACATAGCAAATAAGAATGTAACAGGAAAAAATACGGAAACGCTTGTTATGCCTCTTTTTTGAGCTCACTCCCAAAAAAGGTTGTCTTTGAATTTCTACAGTGTTATTGCTATAGCTGACCAGTACAAATTACTTTGTTCTTTATGGTTACCCCTACCCCATATAATAATTTAAGCTGAAAAGGAAAATACAATTTATATTTTGTCTTCAAATGAAATCTTCATCATAAATCCCATAATAGCTGTCAATCGACTCCAACAGCAGTAGGGCAGCCAAAATGTGTTCTGGGTTACAAACCTTTTTGGCAGTTGCATTGTGTATTTAGATGGACTGATGGCGCAGTCATAACCTCTGATAATTCTTCCAGTGTCTACCTTCTCTTGACCGTCATTGCTTCCATCTTATTTAGACTGAACTTCAGTCATTTAATTGTTGCCTAGGTCCATATCCTCATCATGCACATGGCAAAATAAAATAAAACCCACCACCTTTCAGGTGAAAAGGATATATGGAG
This sequence comes from Caretta caretta, assembly GCF_965140235.1. Classification (NCBI taxonomy): domain Eukaryota; kingdom Metazoa; phylum Chordata; order Testudines; family Cheloniidae; genus Caretta; species Caretta caretta. The sequence goes on along the minus strand of NC_134206.1, from coordinate 317,883,556 downwards.
CTGAGTATCATTAGCAGTAGACTGATGTCAGCAAGGTAGTGATGCCTCACAATCCCTCCGTGTGACCTCAGATACACATTTAGCAAGAAAAGTGTCAATGAAATCTTGCAGAATCGTGCATGATAGGGCCTTTATGGTAGATGAACAACCTCTCAGACCTGCCATTTGAGATTTCTCAGAAAGGAAAAACATGGTCTTATGGGAGAATAACACTTTCCATCTCTGTCTGTGAGATCTGGCAGGTCACCAATACTTTGTAGTTGATGATGTCAAGGTCTGCCTATAGAATTCACTGAAAGTCACTGAGAATACTTTTATAGGAATCTGGGAAGGAAGATGACATCAGAATTGCCATACTACAGTCTTCCCAATAATCGTCTCTAAAAATGATAAGTTTGAGGAAGCTCAGTGATTGCCAAAGAAATAACTTTTTCACCTGAATGACCTTGTCAGTTACTGATCAAGAAGCCATCACTTGGCTTTAACATCCGTGACCTTTTGGGAGGTTATTAAGAAGGTTGTAGTACGGCAGCTCCAGATTCTTTTGGTTTCCTATCAGTCTACTTTTAGGCCTGGACATAGTACAGACACTGCATTAGCTACCTTGGTAAGTTATCTTTTGGCAATGGACAAAAGTCAGAGGTCCATGTCCCTTTGATTAATCTTATACTCTGATAATTAATCTGATACTGTTGACTGATCTGCCTGCAAGATCTGGCAGACGTGGATGGGACTGTTCTTCAGTAATGTCATTATTTCCTTTCTGAGAAGTGAGTCTAAAGGGCCTGCTCAATTTTTTAAGTGTTATTGGAATCACGTCTGTCCAGATGGATACATTAACTCCATTCATAACGGTGCTTAAACCTCCACATAGTTTTTTCCCAACTATGAGAGAGTCTTGCCGGTTCTAACCTTCTTTCCTCTGTTCATCCAGAGCCTCTCTGAATGAAACAGCTGAAACTACTAGTGAAGAAGGCACCTCTTCCACAACATGAGTCTCAGCCCTGGTCTACACTACGAGTTTAGGTCGAATTTAGCAATGTTAGATTGATTTAACCCTGCACCCGTCCACACAACGAAGCCATTTTTGTCGACTTAATGGGCTCTTAAAATTTATTTCTGTACTTCTTCCTGATGAGGGGATTAGCACTGAAATCGACATTGCCGGGTTGAATTTGGGTTAGTGTGGACGGAATTCGACAGTATTGGCCTCCGGGAGCAATCCCACAGTGCTCCATTGTGACCTCTCTGGACAGCACTCTCAATACGGATACACTAGCCAGGTACACAGGAAAAGCCCCGCAAACTTTTGAATTTCATTTCCTGTTTGGCCACCGTGGCATGACCACGCAGAGCTCATCAGCAGAGATGACCATGGAGTTCCAGAATCGCAAAAGAGCTCCAGCATGGACTGAACGGGAGGTACTGGATCTGATCGCTGTATGGGGAGATGAATCCGTGCTATCAGAACTCCATTCCAAAAGACGAAATGCCAAAATATTTGAAAAAAATCTCCACGGGCATGAAGGACAGAGGCTATCACAGGGTCCCCCAGCAGTGCCACGTGAAACTTAAGGAGCTCAGGCAAGCCTACCAAAAAACCCAAGAGGCAAACGCCCGCTCGGGGTCAGAGCCCCAGACATGCCGCTTCTATGATGAGCTGCATGTAGTTCTAGGGGGTGCCCCTACAACTACCCCACACCTGTACGTGGACTCCTGCAAGGGAGTCTCACGCAACAGGGATGAGGATTTGCTGGACGAGGAAGATAGCGCACACCAGGCAAGCGGAGAAACCATTCTTCTCGACAGCCAAGAACTGTTTATCACCCTGGAGCCAATACCCTCCCAACCTTCTCAACCCAGGCTTCCGCACCTTGAAGGCAGAGAAGGCGTCTCTGGTGAGTGTACGTTTGTAAATATAATACACAGTTTAAAAGCAAGCGTGTTTAATGATTAATTTGCCCTGAAGACTTGAAATGCATTCATGGCCAGTGCAGTTATTGGAAAAGTCTGTTAACATGTCTGGGGATGGGGCAGAATTCCTCCAGGGACATCTCAGTGAAGCTGTCCTGGGGTTACTCCCAAAGCCTTTGCAAAAGGTTTCTGGGGAGGGCAGCCTTATTGCATCCTCCATGGTAGGACACTACCACAGCAGGCCAGTAGCACATAGTCTGGAATCATTGCATAAGAAAGCATGGCAGCGTGTGGTCCCGGTGTTTGCTGGCATTCAAGCAACATCTGTTCTTTATCTCTCTTTGGTATCCTCAGAAGAGTGGTATCATTCATGGTCACCTGGTTGAAATAGAGGAATTTTATTAAGGGGACATCAAAGGTGGCCGTCCCTGCTGGGCTGTTTGCCTGTGGCTGAAAAGAAATCATCCCCACTGTTAGCCACGCAGTGGGGGGAGAGGTGAAGCGATCATCCCAGAGAATTGGATGTGTGTGGGGCGGGGGGGTGAGTTGGGTTTGTGTTGCACGTTAACCCGAAAACATCAGCCCCTCCTTTTAAATGGCCAATGTGTCTTTTTCAATTTTAATCTCCCTTTTTTTCCTCCCGCAGCTGCAAATGTTTCAACCCTGTGACTAGCATCTCTGTCCCAAAGACTAGCGCAGATAAGAAGGCGAAATAAATGCACTCAAAATGAAATGTTCTCTGAGCTCATGCAGTCCACCCAAACTGAAAGAGCCCAGCAGAATGCATGGAGGCAGACAATGGCAGAGTCCAGGAAAGCACAAAATGAATGCAAGGACAGGAGGGACGCGCAAGAGGATAGATGGCTGGAGAAACAGTCGAGGTGCTGGGATCAAGAGAAAAGGTGGCGGCAGCATGATGAAAGGAGGCAGGATGCAATGCTGAGGCTACTGGAGGATCAAACTGATATGCTTCGGTGTATGGTTGAGGTGCAGGAAAGGCACAGACCGCCACTGCAGCCCCTGTGTAACCAACTGCCCTCCTCCCCAAGTTCCATAGCCTCCTCACCCATACGCCCAAGAATGTGGGACGGGAGACTCTGGGCACCCAACCACGCCACCCCAGAGGACTGCCCAATCAACAGAAAACTGGCATTCAGTAAGTTTTGAAGTGCAGTGTGGCCTTGTCCTTCCCTCCTCCCGTCCTCCTGCACCCCTCTCAGGCTACCTTGGCAGTTATCCCCCTATTTGTGTGACAAATTAATAAAGAATGCATGAATTTGAAACAACAATGACTTTATTGCCTCTGCAAGCGCTGATTGAAGGGGGGACGGGAGGGTGGCTGGCTTACAGGGAAGTAGAGTGAACCAAGGGGGTGGGTTTTCATCAAGGAGAAACAAACAGAACTCTCACACCGTAGCCTGGTCAGCCATGAAACTGGTTTTCAAAGCTTCTCTGATGCGCAGGGCGCTCTGCTGTGCTCTTCTAACCGCCCTGGTGTCTGGCTGCGCATAATCAGCGGCCAGGTGATTTGCCTCAACTTCCCACCCTGCCATAAATGTCTCCCCCTTACTCTCACAGATATTGTGGAGCACACAGCAAGCAGTAATAACAATGGGAATATTGGTTTCGCTGAGGTCTAACTGAGTCAGTAAACTGCACCAGCATGCTTTTAAATGTCCAAATGCACATTCTACCACCATTCTGCACTTGCTCAGCCTATAGTTGAACAGCTCCTGACTACTGTCCAGGGTGCCTGTGTATGGCTTCATGAGCCATAGCATTAAGGGGTAGGCTGGGTCCCCAAGGATAACTATAGACATTTCAACATCCCCAACGGTTATTTTCTGGTTTGGAAAGTGAATCCCTTGCTGCAGCTGTTCATACATACCAGAGTTCCTGAAGATGTGAGCGTCATGTACCTTTCCCAGCCATCCCACGCTGATGTTGGTGAAAGGTCCCTTGTGATTCACCAGTGCTTGCAGCACCTTTGAAAAGTACCCCTTGTGGTTTATGTACTGGTTGGCAAGGTGCTCCGGTCCCAAGATAGGGATATGCGTTCCATCTATGGCCCCATCACAGTTAGGGAATCCCACTGCAGCAAAGCCATCCACTATGACCTGCACATTTCCCAGAGTCAGTACTCTTGATAGCAGCAGCTCAGTGATTGCATTGGCTGCTTGGATCACAGCAGCCCCCACAGTAGATTTGCCCACTCCAAATTGATTCCTGACTGACCAGTAGCTGTCTGGCGTTGCAAGCTTCCAGAGGGCTATCACCACTCACTTGTCAACTGTGAGGGCTGCTCTCATCTTGGTATTCTTGAGCTTCAGGGCAGGAGAAAGCAAGTCACAAAGTTCCATGAAAGTGCCCTTACGCATGCGAAAGTTTCGGAGCCACTGGGAATCATCCCAGACCTGCAACACTATGCAGTCCTACCAGTCTGTGCTTGTTTCCTGGCCCCAGAATTGGCGTTCCACAGCATGAGCCTGCCCCATTGCCCCCAGGATGGCCAAATTGCTGGGGCCTGTGCTTTGAGAGAAGTCTGTGTCCATGTCTTCATCACTCTCATCACTGCGCTGCCATTGCCTGCTTTTGCAGGTTCTGGTTCTGCATATACTGCATGATAATGTGTGAGGTGTTTACAATGCTCATAACTGTCGCAGTGATCTGAGTGGGCTCCATGCTTGCCGTGGTATGGCATCTGCAGGAGAGCAAGAGAGCAGAGTTGCAGGGGAAGCGGTGGTTGAATGACCAGTTTTGCAGACCTACTGCACCGTCTGCTGCCAGGACACAACAGCTGAGCAGGCTGCATTCTTGCCGGGGTATGGCGAGACAAGAGCAGCTGAGCAGAGTTGCAGCGGAAGTAGCCCTGCGAGACCACCAGGACAGCAGAGTGGCAGTGGAAGCAGTGGATAACAACTGTCATATAGAGGACCTGCAAGGTGGATTCATAGCATCAGGAGAGCAGAGTGGCAGCAGAAGCGGTTGTTCGATGATGATGGTTTGCAGTCCTACTGCATCATCTGCTGAAAGCAGTATGGTGCCTGCATGGAAAAAAGGTGTGAAATGATTGTCTGCCGTTGCTTTCACGGAGGGAGGGGCGACTGACGACATGTACCCAAAACCACCTGCGACAATATTTTTGCCCCATCAGGCACTGGGAGCTTAACCCAGAATTCCAATGGGCGGCGGAGACTGCGGGAATTGTGGGATAGCTACCCACAGTGCAACACTCTGAAAGTCGACGCTAGCCTCGGTACTGTGGATGCACTCCGCCGACTTAATGTGCTTAGTGGGGACACACAATCGACTGTATAAAATCGCTTTCTAAAAAATCAACTTCTATAAATTCGACTTCTATAAATTTCGTAGTGTAGACATACCCTCAGTCTCTTCTTTGAGTCACATTTCACATTGATTCATAGATTCATAGATACTAAGGTCAGAAGGGACCATTATGATCATCTAGTCTGACCTCCTGCACAACGCAGGCCACAGAATTTCACCCACCCACTCCTGCGAAAAACCTCTCACCTATGTCTGAGCTATTGAAGTCCTCAAATCGTGGTTTAAAGACTTCAAGGAGCAGAGAATCCTCCAGCAAGTGACCCGTGCCCCATGCTATAGAGGAACACTATTTTCTTGGTGCATATTTAACCAGGTGGAATATTCCTGCTTGGAAAACAAAACAAAACCAAACTTATGATAGTTATATTTATATATTATTGACAGTATATCCACCTTTGTACATACATGCGTGTTCTTGGATTCACCACATGCAAATAGAAATCTGACTAAATGTTTAATTTGCTTTATTTGATATTCTAACTGCTGCTTTTACGATGTTGTTATGTACACAATATTCAGAGAAATGTTAATGTCAGTAATCTAATTAGCTGTTTGAGACAAGGGCTTCATGAATACAATCATAATTTGAATGCTATAGAAGCAACTCTCCTTTGAGACTGACAATAATTAGTAGTCTGCCTAATCAGCAAATAAAGTTTTCAGAATTATATGACCTGATTGCAAAAGATGTATGTTTTAGCAGAAGCTGGATCTTTGGGAGATATCTTAGTACACCAATCAATGATTCTACAAAACAAGCTGATATATACAAATGTCATCATTTACAGTGTGGGTAGTGGGGAGCACAAATACACTTTTACATGGAGTGTTTACTATCCAGATGAATCTATCAGTCTACATTCTCTGTTCAGGCAGAGTTATGTTCAGTGTATGACCAGAGAGGTGTGGGCAGAGGAGACAGTAACCCCAGTACATTATCTTCATCACACCTAGCCTCTGCCCCCTCAAGAATTAAATCCTAGGGAGTAGCATGTGAAGTCAAGAATCAGACTTTTCAGATGATATTCTTTATGGTCACACAATTGTTATTAATTGTCACTTGCATAGTGACAGACGATGAAAGTAATTGTAAATAAGGAATCATTATCCTGTGAGGGTGTTTCTAGCAGGGTTCCATGGGTTCTGTTCTTGGTCCAGTGCTATTCAATACCTTCACTAATGATATGGAAGACAATATAACATCCTTTTTTGCTAGTAAAATTTGTAGGTGACACAAATATCAGTGGAGTGGTAAATAATGATGGGATTTGGGTGAGTTATATGGACCAACAGGATCTCTTGATAAGGTGATCATATTTGAACAACATACATTTTAACACTACCAAATGCAAAATCATATATCTAAGAACAAAGAACGTAGATTAGTCTTAAAATATGGAAGTTAGTGTCCTGAAATGCAGTGACAATGCAAAGAACTTGGGGGTCATGGTATATAATCAACTGAACATAAGCTCCCAATGTGATGATATAGCTAAGAGGGAGAACATGATCCTTGGATGTACAAGCAGGGGGATATCAAGCAGGAGTAGGGAAGTGGTATTACCTCTGTATACAGCAGGGGTCGGTAACCTTTGGAATGCGGCCCTCCAGGGAAAGTCCTGGTGGGCCAAGCCAGTTTGTTTACCTGCCGCATCCGCAGGTTCAGCTGATCGCAGCTCACACTGGCCGCAGTTCACCGCTCCAAGCCAATGGGGGCTGCGGGAAGCGGTGCAGGCCGAGGGATGTGCTGGCCGCCCTTCCCGCAGCCCCCAATGGCCTGGAGTGGCGAACCGTGGCCAGTGGGAGCTGCGATCGGCCAAACTTCTGGACGCAGCAGGTAAACAAACCAGCCCAGCTGGCCAGGGGCTTTCCCTGGTGGGCTGCGTGTGAGAGGTTGCCAACCTCTGGTGTACAGCATTAGTGAGACCATTGCTGGAATAATGTGTTCAAAACGGATGTTGAAAAATTGGAAAATATTCAAAAAAGAGATACAAGAATGATTCAGGGTTTGGAAATCATACCTTATGGTGACAGTCTTAAGATCAGTCTATTTAGTTTATCCAAGAGAAGGTTAAGGGGTGACTTAACTGATATCTATAAATATCTGTATGGGGAAGAGTTTTCTGATATTAGGCAGCACTTTAATTTAGCAGAACAAAGTGCATCAAGATTCACTGGTTGGAAGCTGAACCCAGACAAATTCATACTAGAAATAAGGCACTTTTTTTTTTTTAATGGTGAGAGTAATTAACCATTGGAACAATTTACCTAGAGATGGGTGGATTCTCTATCATTTGAAGTCTTAAATCAAGAGCGGATGTCTTTCTAAAAGATACACTCAAAGATACAGCTCAAACAGAAGTTATGGGTGTGATGCAGAAATGTAATGGGTGAGGTTCGATGGCATATCATATGTAGGAGGTCAGGTTGGATGAACATAATGGTCCCTTTTGGTATTAATGTCTATGAGCATGTCCATTTATAAAACTGATCAAGTCCTATGGCCTAATTCTCCACTGTTTTACATCTGTGTTAGTGTAATACCAGTGCTGGAATAATGTGTGCAGTATTTGTCACCCAATCCAAAAAGATTATTGCAGAACTATAGGGGGCTCAGAAAAGGGTGATGAGAATGATTAGAGACATGGAAAAATCTCTCATATAAAAAGAGATTGCTTTATCTTAAAAAGAAGAAGACTAAGAGGGGAAATGGTACCATTGCGGAGAGTGGACCAGATGATATGTCTGGAGGGAGAAAGCAGAAGGAGACTCCGCTGGTTGGAAGGCATGAGATGCGCTGTCCTGAGATGGGGGGTTCCACGACCACCACTCCCAAGAGAAGGAGGCGGGTGGTGGTGGTCGGGGACTCTCTACTCCGGGGGACTGAGTCATCTATCTGGCCCCCTGACCGGGAAAACCGAGAAGTCTGCTGCTTGCCGGGGGCTAAAATTCGCGATGTGACGGAGAGACTGCCGAGACTCATCAAGCCCTCGGATTGCTACCCCTTCCTGCTTCTCCACGTGGGCACCAATGATACTGCCAAGAATGACCTTGAGCGGATCACTGCGGACTACGTGGCTCTGGGAAGAAGGATAAAAGAGTTTGAGGCGCAAGTGGTGTTCTCGTCCATCCTCCCCGTGGAAGGAAAAGGCCTGGGTAGGAACCGTCGAATAGTGGAAGTCAACGAATGGCTACACAGGTGGTGTCGGAGAGAAGGCTTTGGATTCTTTGACCATGGGATGGTGTTCCATGAAGGAGGAGTGCTGGGCAGAGACGGGCTCCACCTTACGAAGAGAGGGAAGAGCATCTTTGCGAGCAGGCTGGCTAACCTAGTGAGGAGGGCTTTAAACTAGGTTCACCGGGGGAAGGAGACCAAAGCCCTGAGGTAAGTGGGAAAGCAGGATACCGGGAGGAAGCACAGGGAGGAATGTCTGTGAGGGGAGGGCTCCTGCCTCATACTGAGAATGAGGGGCAATCAGCAGGTTATCTCAAGTGCTTATATAGGAATGCACAAAGCCTTGGAAACAAGCAGGGAGAACTGGAGGTCCTGGTGATGTCAAGGAATTATGACGTGATTGGAATAACAGAGACTTGGTGGGATAACTCACATGACTGGAGTACTGTCATGGATGGTTATAAACTGTTCAGGAAGGACAGGCAGGGCAGAAAAGGTGGGGGAGTAGCACTGTATGTAAGGGAGCAGTATGACTGCTCAGAGCTCCGGTACGAAACTGCAGAAAAACCTGAGTGTCTCTGGATTAAGTTTAGAAGTGTGTGCAACAAGAGTGATGTAGTGGTGGGAGTCTGCTATAGACCACCGGACCAGGGGGATGAGGTGGGTGAGGCTTTCTTCCGGCAGCTCGCGGAAGCTACTAGATCGCATGCCCTGGTTCTCATGGGTGACTTTAATTTTCCTGATATCTGCTGGGAGAGCAATACAGCGGTGCATAGACAATCCAGGAAGTTTTTGGAAAGCATAGGGGACAATTTCCTGGTGCAAGTGCTAGAGGAGCCAACTAGGGGGGGAGCTTTTCTTGACCTGCTGCTCACAAACCAGGAAGAATTAGTAGGGGAAGCAAAAGTGGATGGGAATCTGGGAGGCAGTGACCATGAGTTGGTTGAGTTCAGGATCCTGACACAGGGAAGAAAGGTAAGCAGCAGGATACGGACCCTGGACTTCAGGAAAGCAGACTTAAACTCCCTCAGGGAACGGATGGGTAGGATCCCCTGGGGGACTAACATGAAGGGGAAAGGAGTCCAGGAGAGCTGGCTGTATTTCAAGGAATCCCTGTTGAGGTTACAGGGACAAACCATCCCGATGTGTCGAAAGAATAGTAAATATGGCAGGCGACCAGCTTGGCTTAACGGTGAAATCCTAGCGGATCTTAAGCATAAAAAAGAAGCTTACAAGAAGTGGAAGGTTGGACATATGACCAGGGAAGAGTATAAAAATATTGCTCGGGCATGTAGGAATGTTATCAGGAGGGCCAAATCGCACCTGGAGCTGCAGCTAGCGAGAGATGTTAAGAGTAACAAGAAGGGTTTCTTCAGGTATGTTGGCAACAAGAAGAAAGCCAAGGAAAGTGTGGGCCCCTTAATGAGTGAGGGAGGCAACCTAGTGACAGAGGATGTGGAAAAAGCTAATGTACTCAATGCTTTTTTTGCCTCTGTCTTCACGAACAAGGTCAGCTCCCAGACTGCTGCGCTGGGCATAACAACATGGGTAATAGATGGCCAGCCCTCTGTGGAGAAAGAGGTGGTTAGGGACTATTTAGAAAAGCTGGACGTGCACAAGTCCATGGGGCCGGACGAGTTGCATCCGAGAGTGCTAAAGGAACTGGCGGCTGTGATTGCAGAGCCATTGGCCATTATCTTTGAAAACTCGTGGCGAACGGGGGAAGTCCCGGATGACTGGAAAAAGGCTAATGTAGTGCCAATCTTTAAAAAAGGGAAGAAGGAGGATCCTGGGAACTACAGGCCGGTGAGCCTCACTTCAGTCCCTGGAAAAATAATGGAGCAGGTCCTCAAAGAATCAATCCTGAAGCACTTACATGAGAGGAAAGGGATCAGGAACAGTCAGCATGGATTCACCAAGGGAAGGTCATGCCTGACTAATCTAATCGCCTTCTATGATGAGATTACTGGTTCTGTGGATGAAGGGAAAGCAGTGGATGTATTGTATCTTGACTTTAGCAAAGCTTTTGACACGGTCTCCCACAGTATTCTTGTCAGCAAGTTAAAGAAGTATGGGCTGGATGAATGCACTATAAGGTGGGTTGAAAGTTGGCTAGATTGTCGGGCTCAACGGGTAGTGATCAATGGCTCCATGTCTAGTTGGCATCCGGTGTCAAGTGGAGTGCCCCAGGGGTCGGTCCTGGGGCCGGTTTTGTTCAATATCTTCATAAATGATCTGGAGGACGGTGTGGATTGCACTCTCAGCAAATTTGCGGATGATACTAAACTGGGAGGAGTAGTAGATATGCTGGAGGGCAGGGATAGGATACAGAGGGACCTAGACAAATTGGAGGATTGGGCCAAAAGAAATCTGATGAGGTTCAATAAGGATAAGTGCAGGGTTCTGCACTTAGGATGGAAGAACCCAATGCACAGCTACAGACTAGGGACCGAATGGCTAGGCAGCAGTTCTGCGGAAAAGGACCTAGGGGTGACAGTGGACGAGAAGCTGGATATGAGTCAGCAGTGTGCCCTTGTTGCCAAGAAGGCCAATGGCATTTTGGGATGTATAAGTAGGGGCATAGCGAGCAGATCGAGGGACGTGATCATCCCCCTCTATTCGACATTGGTGAGGCCTCATCTGGAGTACTGTGTCCAGTTTTGGGCCCCACACTACAAGAAGGATGTGGATAAATTGGAGAGAGTCCAGCGAAGGGCAACAAAAATTATTAGGGGTCTGGAACACATGAGTTATGAGGAGAGGCTGAGGGAACTGGGATTGTTTAGTCTGCGGAAGAGAAGAATGAGGGGGGATTTGATAGCTGCTTTCAACTACCTGAGAGGTAGTTCCAGAGAGGATGGTTCTAGACTATTGTCAGTGGTGGAAGAGGACAGGACAAGGAGTAATGGTCTCAAGTTGCAGTGGGGGAGGTTTAGGTTGGATATTAGGAAAAACTTTTTCACTAGGAGGGTGGTGAAACACTGGAATGCGTTGCCTAGGGAGGTGGTGTAATCTCCTTCCTTAGAAGTTTTTAAGGTCAGGCTTGACAAAGCCCTGGCTGGGATGATTTAATTGGGGATGGGTCCTGCTTTTGAGCAGGGGCTTGGACTAGATGACCTCCTGAGGTCCCTTCCAACCCTGATATTCTATGATTCTATGAAATGGGAAAAATATAAATAAAATAATCAATGTTCTAAAGAAGGTAGATCAGGAAATTCTGTTCTTTGTCCCATAACACATGAGCAAGGAGACACTTAGTGAAGTTAAATGTTGGCAGATTTGAAGCTAATAAAGGGATATAATTTTTTCACACATGTAATTAGGTTAGAACTTTCTCCCAGCAGGCAGCTGACCTGCCAGGAAATGTCTGTACCTACTGCAGGCAGTTCTGTGGTTCCAGGATGACTCCTGAGTCATCTCAGGACCCGTATGTAAATCTGTGGTGGAGATCATCCTCGAATTGAGGGAGCACCGAGGACGATGAATTAGACCAGTGGTGGAAACCTGCGGCCTTCGGGCCATACGCAGCCCGTCAGGGTAATCTGCTGGCGAGCCGCGAGACAGTTTGTTTACATTTACAATGGAAGCTGCGGGAAGCGGCGCGGGCCACAGGGATGTGCTGGCTGCCACTTCCCGCAGCTCCCATTGGCCAGGAACGGTGAACCACAGCCACTGAGAGCTGTGGGTGGCCGTGCAAATATAAACAAACTGCCTGGTGGTCCCACCAGTGGATTACCCTGATGGGCCACGTGCGGCCCATGGGCCATAGGTTGCCCACCACTGAATAAGACTGTGGAGCTCATTGCCATTGGAAGTCATTGAGGCTAAGAACTTAGCGAGATTCATAAAATATCCAGAGTTGTCACAATTAATGGCAATTTTTGGAAGGTCTATTAAACCTCACTTTTGAGGGTTTAAGCCAATCTCTAACTATTAGAAAACAGATTGAGACCGAATGTGGCTGCAGATTATCCCGTATCTGCCTACTGTGGGGTTCTTATACGTTTCTCTGAAGCATCTACTATTGGCTACTGTCAGAGACAGAATACCTAGATTGACCTCAGGTCTGATCCAGTATGGAAGTTCCTAGGTTCCTGTATTAGCCAGTGTAACTCCCTTGACTTCAGTGGAGTTATACCAAAAGTGGTGTAATGAAGTGGAGACTCAGCCCAGAATCTTTAGTCCAAAGAGACTGTGTCTAACATACGAGGTACGAGGGGTAAAAGACTGTCTTTGCATTCAGAGATGATCCAAAGATGCTAAAATAAGGCTCAAAATCTGATTCTGTTCCATCTTCATTTTGTACATTTTTCAAATATTAGAACACCGTGAACTGTGAAAGGCAAATTTTACCTGAACTGTGAACTTTATTTCCATATTACTTATATCAGTCCAGTTTATTTATATAACTTATTGATTACCAATAGCCAAAAGTATTTGGATATGTTCTCCATTAAATAATTCAATAAGTTACTAATCATAAGCTGGTTCCAAAAGCCACGCTACAAACCCTCATTACCTCTACTTTCAGCAAAGAACAGAAGGAAATAGAAATTAATAGGCTGTACAAAACAAACAATGAAGGCTGTCACAGAAATCGAGAGAGAGTTCCACAGATGAGGACCTACCATACAAAGATCTGTGCCCGCTCCAGACTGAACCTTGAGACTGCAATTTAGTCAACCCCACAATATTCCACATTCAGAATACAGCACGAGCTGGTGTAGCTGGTACCTTGGTACTATGTTATTACTTTCCATTTTGGCCTGCATAGGGCTATGTTTCCAAATTTAAAGGCACAGTGGGTCACCTTAAGTAGGATGAGAGCTGTTTTTATCAGGAACTGTTAAAAGGATGCATTTGTTGTCATGCAGACATGGTGAACTATTTCACAGTTGTAGGTGTGATAGAAGGATACATTTTCAGGACCATGGTTAGGATTTTCCAAGCACTTTTACCGGTAGAGGGGCTCATAATTAGGGTTGGGTGAAACAATCCAAAATGATTGACATAAGAGGGTTCATATTTCTCCTACATCCCTTTACAACACCATCTCCTTTTATATGCGCCAGACTCCAATTCCATTTTTGAACCACAGGTCAATCCCTCTACATGCATTCACATAATGAGAATTAAGTTAGAGTTTCACACTTCAGATTTCCAGTAACTGGCTGAATAAAATGTATCCCTTTGAGCCAAGTAGAGGAAGGAGCCACCAAATTAGTTTGAACTGTGATCCAGGGTTCCCATGACAGACTACTATGCTTTAGGTCTAAAGGGCACATACCTGCATTTTGACCTCTTGTCTGATTTGGGATGCTGCCAGCCTATAATTATCTGCATCAATCCTTGCAAATGTTGGAATATAATTATTAACTGGTTAGGGCCCCAAACCCGCAGTAGACTTTGCCGCTTGCGTGGAGTCCATTGCAGGTTTGGGCCTTAGTACAGATCACAAGCTAACTAGATTGTTATGTGTGCTATACATTTTAATATCATCTTATCATATAAAAGGCCCTCCAAACTATACTAAAATATATAACCTACAACAGAAGTTTCACATTTTTCTCCAAAGGCAGAGAGTTTCTGGCTATGTATGCTATTCTGTAAGGCTAGCATGAGGACAAACATTTTATGTAGTTCTTTTTGTGGTCCATTTTTTAGATGGATATTTAAATTAAAGATCAAGTCTGTTTTAAAAACAGTTCCATTTTGTATAAGGGGAGCTGAGAGCTTGTTTGTTTAATGTATTTGTAAAATTTAAAAATCATGGGTAAGAATTGCTTAATATTGTTTACTAAACTTTGATTAAGGTTCAGCCAATTGTACTGCAACCTTAAGCTACAAATAGAAAGTATGACTATGTAACTGTCCTTGCTCAATGTTTCATTCACAGATAGCGAAGGTATGTGTCCCAAACACCATGTGACTATACAATCAAAAGAAAATGTTCTTGTCTATCTTATCAGAAGTTTTTTGGAGCTTATATTAACTTTGTGATCATAACTTCTGCATTTTTTTCACAAACTTTGTTAGTATTGTCCTTGTGTATATTATATTAATGTATCTATCTATAGGGCTTTTAAAATTATTTCCTAAATATTAAAAGCCAACAACAAATGTTATACTGCTATACTCTCCCTAACTAAGCTTTCCGTTGCATTCTCTTTATTAACTAGATGACTGTGTTTATGTTTATATTCACAGCTAATAAGTCTCACTCTCCCATCCCACAAACTAGTATACACAGCAAATTAATAAGACAATGTGACCAGCTAGTCAAAAGGGACGAGTTATTTTGTGTACCTCAGGTTTCGGGGCCCAACTGAAACACTTCAAAGGGGCCTGATTTTCAGAAGGGATGAGAGGCAGTTCAGTGTTCTGTGGACCACGCTTTAAATACGTTAAGCCAAGGCACATGTTCAGTTGTGCATAGTTTCCCATTTCAGACAGCCAGCTTCTTTTCCTTAGTCTAGCCGTGGCGCTCTCCCTCCAACAAGCACAAACAACTTCTCTTTTCCTTATTTATGTCTTCATTGGACTCAGTGGCCTATCCCTTTCCCCCTGTTCTTCTGCGCTCCTGGGTCTGCAATGGGCACTAGAAGGGAATTCTTTCCCAGCAGACTAATCTTTCCTAAAAGAGTCTTTTAGAATGGAGTAGGAAGCAGCTTAATGCCTCTCCCTGTTGACATCTCTTTATTGAGTGAAGGTAGGTATGTTCAGTACTTTCTTTTCTACATTTTTGAGGAACCCAGAGGGGCATTCAAGTACCCTACTGTACTTATGACAGATCAGAAAAGATATTAAACAGCTTTCTAAACTTTGGTCTTTCTATGCAAAGTTGCCGTAGACATGCTGGTTGCAGGATATTAGAGACAAAGCGGGTGAGGTAATATCTTTTATTGGACCAACTTCTGTTGGTCAGAGAGAGACAAGCTTTCGAGCTAACACAAAGCTCTTCTAAGATATTACCTCACCCATCTTTTCTTTCAGTCTTTCTAATCTAGACAGTAGTACTAAGTACTCACATTTCCTTGGATAAGTTTTCACTTTGTGCCATTTTCTTTTAAAGTTTAAATAAAAGGTTTAAATTTGGAATCATATTTACCAAAACCCTGCCCCTGCCTCTTCCTCTTTAACGGAAACAGGGGTTGGAGTCACTTTACTAATTCTGCTGGAGATGGACCATAGCACATGAGCAGACACATTGAAAGAAAGCCAGAGCTAGTGCGGAATCCCCCTTTGTTCCCTCTATGACCCCAGTCTCCCAGCAGGTAGGATGTTATCCTGTGAGGAGCTGAGCACTTTTGGAGATGTACTAAGCACTCTCAACTCTCACTGACTCTATAAGCAAACCAGTGTTGATAGGTCTTACAGCCTGGTCCAGTACCACTCTGCGCATTCACCAGTTTGTTATGAGTGGATCCAGTCGCTTGGTCCTGTGTGCTTCCAAGTTAACTGGATATGGATAGAGTCTAGTCACTGTTTCTGGCTCCATAGGGCACAGTCCGAGGCATACACCTCTTATGTGATACCTTCCTTGGTACTTGGATTGCTGCCAGACTAGATTAAACATTAGCACAGCATTGGCTTTTCTTCCAGTTCTTTGGATCTTCCTCGGTTAGCAAGATTATATTAAAACTAACATCAGTGGGCTAGGTACCTCTTTGGCAACTCTTTATAAACCTTTGGGTGCAAGTTATTGAAACCTGCTGATTTAAAAATGTTTAACTTTAACTGATGTTGTTTATCATCCTTATCGCTGGAAAAAAGTATTTCATTATCAAGGTGTGGCTACGTCATCTAGCTTTGTTCCGAATACTGAACATAAATACTTATTGAATACTTCTGTCTTTTCTGTATAATTGACAATTTTACCATCTCCATCCAGTAACATGTATAACAGTCTTAGGATTTTTTTGTTTTTGATATATTATAAAACATATTTATTGCCTTAGCCCAGCTGACCATAATTTTTTCATTGATACATTTAGTGTGTCTTATTAATTCTCTGCATTTATCACCTAATTTATATTCCTTAATTCAATTTACCTCCTTTCCATCTACCTAAAGGGTAGTTGAACATATTCATAATTAATGTTATTAATATATCAGAAAAATGAATGTGAACCTTAGTAACAAATTCCTACATTTTAGAAATGTGGGGAATAGATGAGGTAAAGATGGAATTCTCATCTCTATCTTTTATTTAGAAATGGCAAGGAATTGGATTTAATCTGACCTGGAGTCAAAACTGTAGAGGGAGGTTCAGTGCTATATTAAATACATTTGTGAACAAAATTTTTAAGTGTGAGCATGTAAATAGGATATCTAGATTCTGCATGTGGATGCTCAAATCAACATTTAGGTACCAAAATGCCAGCTTTAAGTATTTGAATGTTTAACTCTGGAATCTGTATATTTCTTTAAAATGCCCATTTTAAAAGTCTGACCCTGAATCTATGTTCATAGAAGAATAAATCTCATGGTCATTATCCAGATATTTGGACACAATTCTCCAGTACTTTAAATGAAATTCTGACTGTTGCTTTGGCTCCTGTATGGGTTAAAGAGTCAAAGCACCGTAAAGAGGCTCTAAAAGCCCCAAATCTGGCCAGGGAGAACTTCCTTGTTGCAGAAACTGAGGAAGACATCCACAGGGTTGTCTTCAGAGGGCTTCCTTGCAAATCCTGGCATAGAGGGTCCTGGCGGGGCAGGAGGGACATGTCAAGGGTGGGTCAACATGTGCTGCTGCAGATATTCTAGGCCAGGGATCGGCAACCTTTGGCACGTGGCCCGTCATGGAAATCTGCTGGCGGGCCGGGCCGATTTGTTTACCTGCAGCGTGGGCCGAGGGATGTGCTGGCCACTGCTTCCCGCAGCCCCCATTGGCCTGGAACGGCGAACCGCAGCCAGTGGGAGCAGCAATCGGCTGAACCAGTGGATGCTCCAGGTAAACAAACCGGCCCGGCCTGCCAGCAGATTTCCCTGATGGGCCACGTGCCAAAGTTGCTGATCCCTGGCCTAGAATATCTGCAGCAGCACATGTTGACCCACCCTCAACATGTCCCTCCTGCCCCACCAGGACCCTCTATAGGACCGTCCCAACCCGCCAGCGGATTTCCCTGATGGGCTGCGTGTCAAAGGTTGCCGATCCCTGTTCTAGGCAATGCTGGATGGCCACAGGGTCAGGCTTCCATAAGGTAGGCATACTCCGGGGAGCTGTTTAAAGTATGCTGGATGCTGCTCTGGCCCTGGAGCAAGCCAGAATTGGGAAAGCAGGTGGTTTAAAGTCACCTTAGTACCTCTCCCCCTATGCTATCAGTTTTTAGAGGTGCAGAACAGAGGTGCAGAACACTCTTATCTCACCCTTATTCTGATACATGGGGATCAAACGTTGTTTGAGAGCTGCATGGGTTCTGCACAAGGGGCTAATAGTATTGAATACTATATGCAGGAGGACTATGTATATCAGAGAATACTACTGTTCATGGTAGCTCAGTGTTTGTGATGTGGGGGAATGTGAACATGGGTGCAGAACAGATCCACATGGAGACAAATCTGCGTAGAAGGGCAGCGGCCAGGCATGTTTTACTTCCTGTTTCTCCCACTCAGTATTCGCTACACAAGTTCACTGGAGACATTTCTTTTCCAGTGAGGATTCCATTTGTCCTCCCTCATGGTGTCTGTGATCAAAGCTGTTTTGCTCTTGCACCTGAGTCTGTATCCATCGTTAGTGAAATTACTGTTATGACATTTAGTAGGTTGAAATTAAAATTGGACACTTGTTCATTAAATTGACAACTAATCTAAGAAAAAAGCTTTCCCATTCACTTCCAGTGCATTCAGTGCATATCTCACTCTTAAATCATATTATGCCTGTTTATGTAATGTTCTGCAGCAGACCACAATGTGTTTATACACTGTTGTCTATAACATGCAATTCTAAAATCAGAACAGACAACCAAAGTTCATTCATCCAAAATTTTATTCCTAAATTAACTCTTTCAGTAGTTCATTATGTCCTTTCAAAATGTAGAAATGTGAATAATCATGAACCAGTATAAAAAAGTATACATGAGAAGTTCAATATAATTCAAAGAATGCAATTAAAAATTAAACAAAGCATGTATTTCACGGGAGGGAGACATCTACCAGATACTAAGAAGTTGTTGTGTTGTGTGTAACCTTTGATTTAAATATTTTCACTTGGTATTTTAAATATAAATAATAATACTAGAGATCAACTTAAAGCCTCTAGGTTTGAGTCACCAGGCTGGTTACAGATAAATTTAATTTGGTGGAGGATTGTAATGATACAAGTGATAGATTTAGTCTTTATTTAAAATGAAATAATTAGTTAAAGCAAACAGGCATTACAATATAACCATATGCTGTATTTTAAATTCAGACTGGGAATAAGGCCTACATTTTTAACGGTGAGAGTAATTAATTATTCGAACAACTTACAAAGCATCATAGTGGATTCTCCATCATTGACAATTTAAAAATTATGATTGGCTGTTTTTCTAAAAGATATGCCCTAGAAATTATTTTGGGGACCTATTATGGGCTGTGTTATACAGGAGGTCAGACTTCGTGATCATAATAGTGGTCCCTTCTGACCTCAGCATCTATGAAAGTTGCATCCAGGGGCAATCAGTCCCTGGATGAACAGAGTGGGTATATAATCCTTCCTCTAATGCTGCCTTGATGGTGGGTGAGTGTGCTAATCTAAAATTTTTATAGATTTAGTTTAATATTGTAAATTATTTTTATAATAATTTACAATACCACCCCTTACTTAATCAGCATTAAGCCTGCCTTTTACCATATCTATATTTCCACTACCATAATTAAAATACTTTCTACTCCCTCATTGGCTATTTAATATAAAACATCACCTTTAATTAATATCTGTGTAAATGCCATTCCAGTAACTATCAGTATAGGTAGCATTCTTCCAAAACATTCACATTACATCCAAAAACTCTTGTTAAAATCAGGTAGAACCAAACATGTTTACAACATGACCTGGGGTTATGTCCTCACTTATCTTTAACTTGCCTCTGAGCTGTCTCATTTTATTTCATCCACAGTGTACCAGACTTCATTATTGTCAAGCCTAAATTTAGGCCCAAAAATGTGTTTCCTATTTACATTTCAGCATATTTCTATTACATTTTTATTTAACATAAACAAATGTTATTTTTATACGTTTACATGTCTACCTCATTGCCTAGTTTTGTGGAACTTAATTACACTTACTCTGTAGAGCAGTTTTATAATGCCAGTTCATAGGCACTGATTCTTTCAATGATAATGGATGAAGGGGTGCACATGGATCTAACATACCTAAGTCTCAAATGGCCTGACTTTAATTCCCCTTACAATGGTGTAAATCAGGAATAAGTTGATTTGAATTCAGTGTATTTTTACCAGTGCATGCAAGATCAGACTCAGGTCACAAATCTTTGCTAGGCATAAGAAAATATCGAAAACATGGGACACCTTTTTTGCTGTGGGCAGAAAACAGTTTCTCTTTTCATGAACTGTATTCATTTAAATTTATATGACAATTCAATTTTTGACAGCAAGCACCTCACCTGGGTGAAGAACTTTGGGTGTGAATGAGAGCTACTCAGAACCTATGATGAGGTTTTTAAGAATAGGTTAGACAAACACTGTCAGGAATGGTCTAGTTATTCCATAGTCCTGCCTTGAGTGCAGGGGACTGGACTAGATGATCTCTCGGGGTCACTTTCAGTCCTACACTTCTATGATTCTATGAGGATCATATACACAGCTAGACAGAGAACCCAAGGATTTGGAAGCTGAGAGGGTGGGATTAGGGTTTTTTAATTAGTTTTTCTTCCCAAATTTCTCTTTCATTTTTTCTTAGAGAAGAAAACGATAACATGTTTTTTTCTCTAAAATGGTGAGTGAGATGGGGAGGAAATGTATTCCTGGCTTTCTCTCTCCCTTTCTCCCTTCCGTTGGCAGTGATAGGGTTAAGACTCACTTGGGTATATTCTCTTTCATGCACTCAGCATCTTCCACACCAGCAGACCTATTTACTTAGCACTCCCTAGTTTACCTAACCAAGGGTGCACGTACACAGAGGCTAGGAGATGTATATCCTAGCTTAGGTAGACATATGCACAACAGCTCTGCTCAGGCTAGTGCCAAAAAATAGCAATGTGGCTACACCGGGTATGTCTACACATCAAAGAAAAACCCTTGGCTGGCCTATGCCAGCTGTCTCAGGCTCACGGGGCTCAGCCTAAAGGGCTGTTTCATTGCTGTGTAGACTTCTGGGTTCAGGCTGGATCCCAGGCTATAGGACCCTGCTGTGTGGGAGGGTCCCAGAGCTAAGGCTCCAGCCCAAGCTTGGAAGTCTATACAGCCTGAATGCCTTGAGCCTGAGTATAATCCTTCCCAATCCCATTCTTGGGAGGCTAGCCTGAGCCACTGTCCATGCCACCATGGACACACTGCAGTTTTTAGGCAATAGCTCAAGCAGAGCTAGCGTATCTACCTGTGTTAGAAATTACATCTCCCAGCTGCTGTATAGACCCGCCATGAATGGGGAGCTCTGCTCAGGTCTAGACAGAATGGGGTCCTAGTCTGTAAGAGGCAGAGCTGGGAGATGTGTGAAATGGACACTCTATGATAGTTAGGAAATATGAATTTCTCATTGATTTCATTGGTAGTTGCGGACACTGACTAGATCACAGTAGATCCACAGCGCCTTGCACATGTAGGACCTGTATAAGCACCTATTCTTAATGTGCCACATACTTTCACATACACTTCCTGTCTACTCAAGTTCTGTTCTTTGGAGCAGGCAAATTACTAAAATGTACACGAATCCATTTGTGTGCCTGCAAACCAAAACACAGCTGGTAGATCTAATTTTAGGTTTGCCAGCCTTGTCAGTGTCCCTTTGAAAGCAAAGTACATATTGTTCTGTGTTTCACACAAAGACTGAAGGGATATATTCTCCTTTCAACATGCATGTTCTGTTAACACAAACAGAAATGACTCACGCACCTCAAGGACAGCAATCTATCCACTAATCCTGCATTTTAGGTTTTGACTCTTTTCAGTGATGTTCCAGCACAGGTGATACATATACTATACTATTCTGCATTCAGATGAAACATCAGAAGTTGTAACACAATTGAGAAAAGGGCTAGCCAGTTGAGAGCCCCTGTTATTCCTTCTGGGGCTGAAAAACACACAAAATAAATAGGGACCTGCTTTTCAGAACCCACAACTAATTGAAATAAATGGGAGTTGCAGATATTCAGCATCTCTAAAAATCAGACTCTAGGTCTTTGGTTGTTCACTGTTCCTTTAAAAAAAATTTTTTTTTAGTATTACGTTTGTAACCCTTCTGCCAAGTGAAGTCGGCCGCAACCAGGACCGGGTTCAATATCTAGGGTTTCCTTTTTAACAATACAGCACAGCACCGGCTTGAGCCCCCACCCAGTAACCTGGAAAAGTTACACACCACCCCTTGCGCCTCTAACAGGCGATGCTTTCCCACTTGCAAGAACAGAGTTTGAGTGTAAAAAAGAGATTTTTCATGAAAGGAGGGAAGTCACACAACATTAATGAGAGAAAATGCTGCAAGCAGGATTCAACCATGAGCAAAACACCCCCCCCCCCCCCCAGAGTACGTTGGGCAGTGTCTTTTGATGCAAGTATTTGAGTTTTACAACCAAAAGTTCTGTTAACATGCCCCTCTCTGCTCTTTCACCATACCTCACTAACAGTGGTTGTCCTTGGTCAGTGAAGACCCAGAGTTCAGCTGTGCATCTGTGTGAGTTCACCTCCCACACAGGGGGCGGGGGAGAAGGCACCTTGCTTGCTCTCTCATCCAAGCTCTTGCTCTGGTGTCACCACCCTGCCAGCCAGCTACTGCTCCGCTCCGCTGGCCACCCTGCCAGCCACTGCGCTGCACACTGTCACCTTCTGCTGCTACCTGCTTTTCTGTTATGACCTCTGCAGGTCAGTCTCTTGAGGTTCCACCCAGCTCTCAGTAATTGTTAGCTCCTAGTGGGGGAACTTCATTGCTGAAGCAGGCTGGACGGAAATGCTTCCCACAACAAGTGATTTCAGCTCTAGTGATCTCTTAATAAAACAAAAGACTCCCAATGGAGCCTTCATTATTTCTTTCTTTGAACAGTGGGGAGGGGCAGGTTAAACCATGCCTAGGACTCTCAGCTGGAGTCCACACCTCCTAGCAGTGTCACTTATCCCCATCCCCTCTTAGCTTTCACAGGGGTCTGGTCTGGCATTCAGTACTCCTGCTTAGTGACTTCATTTCAATTGAGGGTGACCCCCTCAGTCAGGAAAGACTAAGCATAGTTCTGCTGCCCTTTACTCATACAATAAGGATAACATTTCATTAGCCTTGCATTCAGCGATTTGTAACCCAACACCAGCCAAAGTTGATCACTTTAGCCACACAGCTCTGTCTGCTGGATACCTAGGCAGAGTGGGTGCGTTCATGTAAATACAGTCTGATCCTGAAGATTTTTCCTCTCCCCAACTAGCTATCAGGGGAGAGCTCATTCAGAGCCAGCTTACACACTAGTTTGTAAATCGTCTCAACTGCAGTTCCATCCAAATGATCAAAGTCTTAAATACAGGTTATTAGCAAAGAGGCTGACTTAATATCTTAATTTAACGAAAGATTTTCAGTTTTGAGGAATGATCCGGTAGTGTCACAGCTGGCTGTTTTTTTGTCCGTTTTTTTGTATAACCTCCAGTAAGATGGTGAGCTCTCTTAACAGCCCAGGAAAGAATCAGCGCACATCTGACTCTATTTCAGGCCCTTGTCTGAGGGCACAAGTTTTGTTATTCAAAGCACGCAACTCATGAGGTAATACAAAAAGTGATTCCTCTGAACAAACCAGGCTGCATTTCTCAGAGGCCTTTTCCCTTGCCTATCACAGCCTCCACCCCGGAAAGAGGACACATCTCTTCCTTAAAATTTCTGCTGAATCATAGAATCATAGAACCATAGAATATAAGGGTTGGAAGGGACCCCAGAAGGTCATCTAGTCCAACCCCCTGCTCGAAGCAGGACCAATTCCCAGTTAAATCATCCCAGCCAGGGCTTTGTCAAGCCTGACCTTAAAAACCTCTAAGGAAGGAGATTCTACCACCTCCCTAGGTAACGCATTCCAGTGTTTCACCACCCTCTTAGTGAAAAAGTTTTTCCTAATATCCAATCTAAACCTCCCCCACTGCAACTTGAGACCATTACTCCTCGTTCTGTCATCTGCTACCATTGAGAACAGTCTAGAGCCATCCTCTTTGGAACCCCCTTTCAGGTAGTTGAAAGCAGCTATCAAATCCCCCCTCATTCTTCTCTTCTGCAGGCTAAACAATCCCAGCTCCCTCAGCCTCTCCTCATAACTCATGTGTTCCAGACCCCTAATCATTTTTGTTGCCCTTCGCTGGACTCTCTCCAATTTATCCACATCCTTCTTGAAGTGTGGGGCCCAAAACTGGACATCATGTGACAGCCTTTAACCCTTTCCTGTCTCTCTGACCCTCTCACATCCCCTCACCCACCAAGAATGGGGTCAAGAACACTCTTTGTCCAACAAGCCTGTCCCCTTTCCTGAGAAAATAAATTTGCATTCACCTGCGTCACACCAGGTTTGTGGTGTACAATGAAAGTGTAGGACTGCAGAACCATATTCTAGCATGTCAGTCAGGGGTTGGTCTCCATAGATTGCAGCCATGTCAGACGATTATGGTCATCAGCCAGAGTAAAAGATGGCCCCAAGCAGGTAGTGTCTCTAGGCCTTGATGGCCCATTTTATCACTAAGCTCTCCTTGATTACTAATCTGCTTCTCTCTCTAGGAAGGAGTTCTCTACTGAGGTGGAGAGTTAAGGCCAGAATGAACCACCAGATCATCTAGTTTGAACTCCTGTATATTCCAGGCAACCAACACCACCCAACATTCACTCGCTAAACCCTACAACCAAACTTAGACCAAAGTATTACAAAGTAAACCTTTATGTGCCACAGGCAGAGAATAGGAGGGACCACGGTGCGCCAGAGCCCAAGGCTCCCACAATGGCAATGAAGTGCAATATACCCAGATAATCTTGGAAAATGACCCCCACACATGCTGCAGAGGAAGATGGAAAACCTCCAGGTCACTGCCAATCTGAGCTAGGGTAAAATTCCTTTCCAACCCTATATATGGTGATCAGTTAGACCCTGAGCATGTGAGCAAGAACCAGCCAACCACGCCACTGAGAGAGAGAATGCTCAGTGCTACATCAGGGCACCAGCCCACCCCATCCAATGTCCTATCTCCAGTTGTGGCCATCCTTGATGTTTCAGGAAAGAGATTAAAAAAAGACATGGTCCCAGAATACATTGGTGGGGGAAAATGCTTTCCTGACCCCTGCAGGTGGCAAGCTGAAACCCTGAAGCATGAGCTTTTAGAAACATAAGACATAAACTGGAAATGAGCCCCAAGGCTGTTGAGACTTCCTCCCCATTAAAAGCAACCCCATCAAACAATTGTACTCAGATATTTGTCAAGTGTTTTCTTAAAACTAATAAGTTGTTTGCCCCCACAACTCCTGTTAGGAGGTTGTTCCAGAATCTCACCTCCTGATGGTTAGAAACCTTCTAATTTTCAGCCTGAATTTGTTCACGGCCAGTTTATATCTATTTGCTCTTGTGCCAACATTGCCCTTTTGCTTAAGTAGCTCTTTACTCTCCCTGGTATACATAACGAGCAATCATAGCTGTTCTCAGCCTTCTTTTTGTGAGGCTAAACAAGCCAAGCTCTTACAGAGTCCTCTCATGAGATAGTCCCTCCATTCTCCTGATCATGCCAGTAGCTCTTCTCTGCACCTGTTCCAGTTTAAATTAATCTTTCTTGAGCATGGGTGATGAGAATTATACACAGCATTCCAAATGCGGTCTTACCCATGCCTTCCACAATGACATTAATACTTGTCTATATCACCTAATGTTGTGTGCTCCCCATCCTTTAGATCCTGCTGGAGAATGGCATCTGTCTGCAAGACGAATTTCTTCGTGCAGCACTGGTTCTCTGCAGAGGAGCCGTATGCACTTCCAAAAAGCTTCTGCACAAGAGGAGAACCAATGTATGTACCTTCCAGGGTGTTCTACTGCGCAAAAGGTAGGTATTAATTATCATAGATAATATGCTGCTATCCCCAGGAAGGATTTGACGTGCTGCAGTGGTTTCCAGGCCAAGGTTCACTAAGCAGGCTTTTCAAACTTCTGCCCATGCCCCGGTGAGAGGAGAAAAGAAGAGGACAGGGAACTTTCAAGGGGATTGAGAGGGGTGAACAGGTCACTTTTTATTTGTATTGTGGGAGGGAGAACAACAGAGACATGGAAGTGTGGAAAAATGAAGAGGACAGGACAGAGAAGACCTGCAAAATTGTTACATGGTCTTAGGTAACAGGGCCAGGTTCTTTGACTGGCAATACCAGTATCTAATCACCTGGGGAGTAAGTTAACTAAAATCTTCCCATGGCCCACCAGGTAGGTAACAAAAGACTAGAGAGGGAAATTATTCGAAAACAAACAGAAAATATATTAAAAGAGTTACTAACAATGTCAGGGAGAAGTGTGTGTGTGTGGTGGGGGGGAGAGGGGAATAAAACAGTTTAAAACCATAAAACAGCAATGTGGCCCAAAGATGAAGCCCGGTCCCCAGTACAACCCTTGGCAATTTACACTTCTAACCAAACTAACTAAACCAAGGTACCCCAGAACTGTACTGTATCTCGAAGGATGGATCTTAAGTGGGATCAGCTGTGGGTGTTAAGTGACAGTCTCTTCATTGCTTGGGTTCGCAGGGACCTGGATCTGCAGTGGTTACTAGGAACAGGAGGAGCTCAGGACCTTCACTGCTTTGGAACCAGCAACCAGGAGACTGCTGCTGTTGGTAATCGCTGGAACCAGAAACAAGGTAAGTGGATTCAGGTGGAAGATACCCGGATTGGTGGGATAGATCAGGTAAGATGGTGAAGGAAGTCCTCGATGCCCAAACATGACAGTCACTGGCTGCCTCTCAGACGGACAGTCCCACTGACAGGGTGTGCAGCCCTTTTATGCCTTCTGTGTCGCCCAAGTTCTAGTCCAGACACGTTTGATCCAGTCTCCTCAGAGGCAGTTTCTGGGGCAAACCCTGTTTCCCGCTAAACGAAAAGATGCAAAAGTGAGTTGTAAACACCCAAAATTGGACTCCATTTTAAAAGATGGATTCTATTGTCCAAAATGCCTTATAACTAATTATTTTAATACAAATACAATAAATTCAAATGTGAATAGTGAAACAAGCATAAGTAAGCATGAATAAAAATATGTATAGGGAACTCCGCCCTACAAAATAACGGAGGCAAGGGGGAACAAAGGCAGAGTATGCCAGGAAGTAGGGTGGAGGAGGAGTAGATCTTGATGGTGAAAGAGAAAACATAAGAACGAAAACATCGGAGGAGAAAAGGAGCCATAACTAAGGAAGGACATGTTGCTAAGTGGGTTGAGGAATATTGTGTACATCAAGCAGAGGAATATAGGGGTATGGTAAAAATACACAAAATAGTCTAGATGGCAGGGAAATTATAATGGCTGAAAGAGACAAACACTAAATAAAAGGTGGGTTGTAGTAGAGGACATCGTGACAGGAGGAAACTGCAGGGTGTCCTGATTTTAAGGTCTAGAAATATGGTCACCGTATTAGAGAATGAATGGCTGAAAAAGTACAACCTGGAATTTTTTCTTAGGCTTGGACAGTTTTTGTTAATGCATTTAATTTTCCTGTTCAAGATGCTCCACTCATCAAGTCATATGGTGTATAAATGCTTTATGTTGCTCTTTGCTGAGTTAAGTAAAACCCGTGTGTGTGTGGGTGTAAACTCTCTCATAGTTTGGTTGAAACTGGCATTTTTTCACTTGAACCAGGTAAAGGTGGAGTCAGGGTGTTTTCTTCCAGGCATCTATTTATCATGGTGTACAGTTTGCTTTGTTGTTCAAATAATGTACGACTCCACCCTCTTTCATTTATTACTAAGAAAGGGCATAAGGCTGTTTAAAAGAGTTTCTACGGTAGGGCTAATGAAGCCAGGTATCAGATCATTTCACAATGCTTTTACGACCAAAGCTTTGTAGAGAAGTGTTAGAATGTAGATATATCTGAGGTTGCAAAAAAAAAGTCCACAAAGCTTAAGGAAATTTGGACACTGAAGTGCCCATTATTTATTTGGGGCTAGATAGTGCCCTGGTCTCATGAAAGAGGGAATAAGGAGTTTACCCCACCTTTTTGTGTGGTCTGAATTAGGGAGCCCAGAACTGCAGTCCCTGTTTTTGACAGAACTCAGGGTTTTGCTACCCACATGGTCTCCCGGGATTATTTCATGGAAAGGGGGGAGTATGCACAACAATAGCTCTGCCTCCTTCATGTACTGGCTAGCAGAGCTTGCTGACCACATGGAGGGGAGGACATTGCATCCTATAAAGGGGTGTTATGAACTGAACCCACCCCCTGCACAAATGAGATGCTCCAGGAGGCATTGCTCTTCCTTGAGGCAGAATCCTTTGGCGCGCTCCGCAGGGGTGGTGCAGCTCTATGCTGCCTCTGTTGCAGGGCTGTGGCTAAAAGCCATGGTGTAGCCCTTAGCAAATTTCTTATATTGCATGTGAAAAAATGTCATTTCTGTTGAGTAGCTTTACATTAAAAACAAATCTGTTCAAATGCTTTCATATGAAATTTCTGGGCCACAAGTTCCAATGAATTAGATGGTGTCATTCAGGTCCCTGGGAGGCACTTTTTGGCAGTCTCTTCTCAAGGGGCTGAGCAATAGAATAGCAGGGGTGTTGCTGAGTAGGACTGAGGTAAATTGGCAGAACACGGTTTCTTCCACAGCATCTGCTCAAATGTCTGCCTCAAGCCAACAGGAATTTGTTTCTCACTTTTATAGACATCAAAACTCAATGGAAAAGAGTTTTTAAAATACTTGGCTAATTCCTATTTCAGCAGGGCTGCTTGAGAGTAACAGAGATCAGGATTTGTTCCATGGAGCTATCATAGCTGGAGTCCAGGAAGGAGACTGGCTGTGATACTGTACCTTGATAAACTTAAGCTACTGTTTGTGAGCTCTATTAGGAATTTTCAGTTCCTCTAAGTATAACCATCATCCTTTGTCAGCTGGTTGATAGCTCCAGCCATCTTTCTGTTTTCTGATGACAGTTTTTCAGGGTCCCTTCAACAAACTATTATTCCCAGTTTCACTTAATAGACCACAGAACCAAGATCCCTCAAAATAAGTTTGTGCAGCACCTTTGTGCTGAGCACAATATAATCTGAAAGCAAAAGGTACAATTACAAAGGGGAGAGGATTTCCCAGAAAGGTCAGGGAGGAACATTTCTTTTAGATGACTAATATAGGTAGGGATGGGCAAACCTTGTGCTGTTGGAGGTTTTGTGAACCTTGTGAACTGTAGTTTCAGGTTTGCAGGGTTTGCAAAACTAGTTTGCATCAGCAAATGTTTTTTTTCCCCCTATAATGTTATTTTCATAGATTATTCTTTTTCCACTTAAAGAGAAGTCTCTGCTTCTGTATGTATTAAGGTTAAAAGAACAAACTCCAAAAGTTAGGCTGGCACAAGTTAGTTGCCTGTAATACAACTTCTCTCCCTGTTAACTTTTTTGTTCTCAGTATGTCCATATTTGACTTATGTCCTTTTCAATGTTCGACATAGCTATGGTATTTTGGGTTTTTTCCCCTTCTTCTTCTTTTTTCAAAATCTCTAGGTAGATAAAGGTGCAAATCAGAATCAGGGTCCCATTGTGCTTAGCAGTGTGCTTTGGAACCCATAGCATTCAAGCAGGTTTGAAATTAGGCAAAATGTTTCCCTCAATCACTACTAATAATGTTGTAGTGTGTGTATGATTAAAAGTCCTAAGGGCTGCATGAAACTGTTTTTAAAAAAGCTATTTTATGTTATATAACAACACATTATAAAATACTTTTGTACCATGCATGACTGTTCCATATTTATCACAGGTTAATTTATCCTACATGATACTACTCTATTGCATTTATATTTAAAATGTAATGTTGAATTGTAGGCACACGGAAATCTTCACATATTGTATGGTGATTACCTTCAGGGCAATAATCTATAATTAAGGAACATTGTTTAATGAACCATCATCTGAATATCTTTATCTTAGAAATGGAACCAAAAAGTTTTGGTTTTTAGATAATGCTTAAACAGATCATTACTGTGTCCTGAATTTTGCCTTTAGCTTATGTCAGTAGTATTAAATAAATGTAGGTGGGCAACCAGTAAGAAAATAAAAGCTATTTTTTATTTTAAAATACACTAATTGGGATTTCCATATGCAGTTTAATTGCCCTAATTAATACTACAATTCAATTTCAAAACAGTTAATCTTTTAAAGGAGCAGGAGTAGTAGGTAACTATGAAAATTATCAAAGATGAAGGCATATTTTTAATTACTCAAATTAATCATTAACATCATTTCTTACAAAGAATCACCTCAGGCATAGGTATAGGTGTGTGTGTGTGTGTAAAATATTAAAATAATATGGGTGAGAGTAAAGCTTTTTTAAAAAATAGAACTTAAAACACCATTGAAGCCAACTTTGATGAAAGCTTCTTTACAGTTTTAAGCTGACTCTGGGGTATAAACCTAATCAAAGTGGAATTTTAGTAAACTAGAATGTTAAAGCAATAGAGCACAATCTGTACACTGCCAAGATGTTGAAGAATTTTCTAAAAACCGTTGGTGCAATTATAATAAATTAAGTATGTAAAATATGCTATATGGAATTTCTGCTCGGTTT
Source organism: Caretta caretta (assembly GCF_965140235.1). Lineage (NCBI taxonomy): Eukaryota > Metazoa > Chordata > Testudines > Cheloniidae > Caretta > Caretta caretta. Next base: position 317,853,227 of record NC_134206.1, on the reverse strand, counting down.
ACTATTCTGCCATGAAAGGATTTCTCAATGGAATGAATGACTTTTACAAGACATTGAGATTTGTAACAGAAACATGTGCCTCTGAATATGTCGTTTGGGAGGACATTCATTTTTACATGAATTCAGCCCTTTTATGCAATAATACCCTTTTAATTTGCATTATTGCAACAACATTTAATATTAGGGCTACTGACAGAAATGTTGTTTACTACAGGTAAAAGGATGGATTGACAGTTTTCAGTTCCCCAAGCAGTTTCCCACAACAGCTCTTCTGCGGATGAGCCAGTATGGCAAGTTTTGGCTTGCAGTTTCAGTGGTTTGCAAATGATTTCATCTTGAAAATATGGGAGTTACTCAACAACTGGAGCCAGATTATGATCTGAGTTATTCTGGATTTATTCTTGTGTATCTCCGTTGATTCTACCAAAATTATTCCTAATTGACAACAGTGTTATTTCGATCAGAATCTGGTGCAGTTTCCTATCCAGTATGGAAACTGGTGATAAAGAGAAGACAATGCTAGCTGGAAAGGAAAAGTGCATGCCTCTTTGGTGCAGCTAGAAGAAATGATTAATTATTCTACTTGTAAAGGCACCTCATGCTGCCTTTATAGCCTTGGTTTATATCAAAGACCATTCCTACTAAATTACAGAAGACTATATAAATGTAGAGCTCATCTGTGCTTGGAAGGCTTGTAAATACTTTTCTGCTTGGATGCAAGCTCCACTAGTGCTATTAATGGTGGAAGTTGCAGTGTTAGTGTAACGCTGACAGCTGGCCGGATTGAACCAGGGACCTCTGGAGCTTAGTGCATAAGCCTCGACTGCATGAGCTAAAAGCCAACTAGCTGTTAGCTAAGACTATAGAGCAGACTGATTTTAACTCTCTCTTTCTAAGTGGTCTCAGTGCCACTAGATGGGACAGAACACCACACCCAGGAGGTGTGTGGGTTACATTAGCAAGGTGCAAGAAAACAACACTTTTTTAACTCCCCCCCCCCCCAAAACCCCTGTGCCCCATCTATGTTGGAGCTGCATCCATGCAGAAAAATATGTAGCGGAGAGAAGACTTCAGAGGCGTCTTACTACTGCCTAGTCAAGAACTACAATTCACAAACAGTGTAATTAGTTATTTCAGGAGTGAATCAGTATCCCATTACGGTGTTGTGGCACTACTGATGTAAAATGAGTGGTCCTGAACACTTGTTAAACAGATGTCTGTTTTTGAAAGCACAGTGGGGCTAATCCCAGTGTTTTAGCCGTATTCCAGCTAAAATAAGTATATTCTGTTTAAATTTGTCCCGTAATTTAAATGAACATTATACTGCTTTTCTTATCCTACAGTACGGTATAATGTTGTGCAATGTTGAACTGCTTTTTTATTCCAGAGATGAGCAAAGTCATTAATATATGTGCTATTAAAATCTAAGATACTGAGGCTGTATTTCAGTAGCTTAATTGTATGATAAAAACACTGAAAACTATTGGAAAACCCTCAGAATTATTTTACGATTCTATGCGTGAGGGATCTAAAGAGTGAATGTTTTGTGGCTTGATGGTGAAAACAAACAAGAGGCCAAGATACTGAGGCTTTATCTACACTAGGAAATAGAGCTATCAACTGCACCCATACTGTCAATTATATAAACTCTGGTGTATATCAAGCACAGGTGTCTTTACCACTGTGTCGTCTAACCCTGCAAATATCCTGTGATGGTGCCCCCATAAGGCTTTATGGAAATATGCTTATGAATATATATGACATAACTGGAATATGTTCTATGCTACATATGCCATGTAATATATCTATGCAAAGGTTATGATCTACTGAATCTATTAATCCTATTTGTATGCATGTATAATTTTTGTATTTGAAGTTATGAATATTGGCCATATACTGGCTTGATTTCTAAATAACCTTAGTAGAGCATTTGGTCAGTTCCTGGAAAAAGGAATTCGCAAAGTTAAGTGCCCAATCAAGAAGCGCTTAAGGAACAATGTATCTTGGAATGCTCCAATCCACATAAGAAGTCTTCCTGGAGACAGTCAAGATACCATGTGGGCAACGACTTCTGCCTGTAAAAACTGTGAGTCATGCATGGACATGTGACTTGCCCAGGTGACTCCAGAACTCCATCTTGGAGCTGGACTTTGCATAGGAGAAAGGAGGGGATCTCCACCCACAAGAGAAAGTCTATTTAAGCCCGTGGGAGACCCCTCCATTTTGTCTTCAGCTGGCCTAGGAGATGGCCTTTCCACCCCCAAGGATACCTGAAAGAAACTGGAACAAAAGACAATAACTACAGGGGGTGTGAGTGATTGCTGGACCTGGATTAGAAGGAGATTAGTCCGTAAAAGGAAGCTTATGGGAACTGGTGAGGTTTTGTCCGTATTCAGTTTTATTAGACATAGACTTGGGGGTTTTATTTTATTTTGTTTGGTAATTCACTTTGTTCTGTCTGCTACTACTTGGAACCACTTAAATCCTACTTTCTGTATTTAATAAAATCACTGTTTACTTATTAATTAACCCAGAGTATGTATTAATACTTGGGGGGGGGAAGGGGGGCAAACAGCTGTGCATATCTCTCTATCTGTGTTATAGAGGGCGAACAATTTATGAGTTTACCCTGTATAAGCTTTATACACGGTAAAGTGGATTTATTTAGGGTTTGGACTCCATTGGGAGTTGGGCATCCAAAGACAGGCACACTTCTGTAAGCTGCTTTCAGTTAAGCCTACAGCTGTTAGGGGACGTGGTTCGGACCTGGGTCTGGGTTTGCAGCAGGCTAGCTGGTCTGGCTCAAACCAGGCAAGGCACTGAAGTCCTAAGCTGACTGGGCAGGAAAGTAGGAACAGAAGTAGTCTGGGCACATCAAGTGGCAGCTCCCAGGGGGTTTCTGTGATCCAACCTGTCACATATCCCTTTTAACATTTTGACATTAAAATCAAGCAGGGGATTCCTCATGTTTGAACAATCAGGTCAGACCTTCTTGCTGTGCTATTGTCCTGAAGCCTCACTGTGAGGGCCCTACCAAATTCATGGCCATGAAAAACGCATCATGGACTGTGAAATATTGTCCCCCTATTTAATCTGGTCTTTTGTGTGCTTTTACCATATACTATAGAGATTTCATGGTGGAGACCAGCATTTCTCAAATTGGGGGTCCTCACCCAAAAGGGAGTTGAAGGAGGGTCACAAGGTTATTTTAGGGAGGTTGTGGTATTGCCACCCTTACTTCTGCTCTGACTTCAGAGTTGGGCATCCAGAGAGCTGTGGCTGCGGGCTGGGAGCCTAGCTGGGAGCAGCAGTACAGAAGGAAGGATGGCATGGAATGGTATTGACACCCTTATTTCTGCACTGCTGCCTTCAGAGCTGGGTGGTCGGATTGTGGCAGCTGCTGACTGAGGGCCCAGAAGTAAGGGTAGCTGTACGACAGCCCCCCCACAATAATCTTGTGACTCCCCTCCAATTCTTTTTTGGGTCAGGACCCCCTACAATTACAACACCATGAAATTTCAGATTTAAATAGCTGAACTCATGGAATACATTTTTACAATTTTAAAAATCCTGTGACCATAAAATTGACCAAAATGGACTATGAATTTGGTAGGGCCCTACTAACTGTGAAGGATTCTGTGTACTAGTGGAGGGGGTGATGTTGAAGTTTGAGTGATAGCATTTTTTCCAAATGATTTTGGTTAGTAAAAGGAGTTCTGAGACTAGGCAGTAGTTTGAAATCATGATGTAGCTCAAGGCAGAATTTGGTGTAATATGTTAGACTTTAACCTATAATTAAATGGAAAGATTGCTGTATTGTTCTCAAATGGAAAAGAACATGTATTTGGACACTGAAAGACACACAGTTATATACCAAAGCCCTATCAGTTAAATGTAAAGGTCTGACATAAAGCCACAAGTGCAAGGACTTTCAGAGAACACTGATAGTTTGTCCGTAACAAGCTCTGTGGTTCATAAATGGTCCAATTCAAAGCACATTTATGTCAGTAAGCTTGGGACAGGCTTGGGTACTGCTGATTAGAGGCCCTTTCTGTACTAGACCTGAGCAGCATGTTTGAAAATGGTTTTCATCCACAGGTACCGTTGTATCACAGCTTGTATTCATGCTTAGACATCTTGTTAAGATTTTGGTTGCACTTTTCCCCTCACCTTTTTATTTATGCACTCCCTATCCGTGGCCCCACAAAGTCATGGGACCTCCTGGTCAACCTCCTCCTGGCCATGGCTAAAATGGCCATCTATAAAACCAGGGTGAGGAGGTTGGCCGATGGAGTCTCCTGTGACCTTGGGGCCTATTTCCGATCCTCCGTCCGTTCATGTATCCGGGCAGAGTTCCTCTGGGCTACGTCCACTGACTCCCTTGACGCCTTCGAGGAGCAATGGGTGCTGTCCGGGATTCTCTTCTCAGTGTCCCAGTCTGGTTCCCTTCATTTGACCCTTTGACCGCACTCCTGTCCCTGTTATTTCATTAGTTGTCCCCCCGTAATCATTTGGTTTCTAGGTTCTGTGGATCCCCCTCTTAGGCTGGGGAGAATCCTTTAGCAGTGGGCGGGCTTTGCCTGCCCACTTCCTGGATCCCAGCAGGATCACTCTTCTGTACAGGCCCCTGCCCTGTGGACCCAACCGGCTCCCCCGCCCCTTCACCGTGAGCTGGCTGCACGACTTGCAGCTGGTTCGTTTCCAGACCGCACCAAGGAAACATCTATACATGCTCGTGCTCCACACCCTTCACTTCCTCACCCTCACATTCCGCCCCGACACAAAGTGTCGGGACCTCCTGCCACCTCTGGAGGGTGAGGCGCCCCGGTGGGCCAGGCTATACTCTACCCTGGTCCCAAGGCCCACCGGGGATATCAGTTGGAGACTCCTTCATGGAGCCGTGAGCACGGGTGTGTATTTGACGTGGTTTACTCCTGTCCCAGACACCCGCCCCTTCTGCAGTGCGAGGGAGACCCTGGTGCACATGTACTTGGAGTGTGCCAGGTTGCAGCCCCTATTCTGGCTCCTCACAAATATTTTGTTACATTTCTGGCTACACTTTTCCCCTCATCTCCTTATCTACGCACTCCCTATCCGTGGCCCCACAAAGTCACGGGACCTCCTGGTCAATGCCCTCCTGGCCCTGGCTAAAGTGGCCATCTATAAAACCAGGGAGAGGAGGTTGGCAGACAGGGTCTCCTGTGACTGTGGGGCCTATTTCCGATCCTCCGTCCGTTCATGCATCCGGGCAGAATTCCTCTGGGCGGTGTCCACTGGCTCCTTTGACACCTTCGAGGAGCAGTGGGTGCTGTCCGGGGTTCTCTGCTCGGTGTCCCCGTCAGGTTCCCTTCGTCTGACCCCTTGACTGCAGTCCTGTCCCTGTTATTTCATTAGCTGTCCCCCAGAATCACTTGGCTTCCAGGTCCTGTGGACCCTCCCCTTAGGCTGGGGGGGGGGGGTCCTTTAACAGTGGGCGGGCTTCTGCCTGTCCACTTCCTGGATCCCAATAGGATCACTCTTCTGTAGCCATCTCGGCTGACCCTGTCACACAAGATATTTTAAAAGGTATTTTTAGAATAAATTTGAATAGAGAATACATTTAATGAAGTTATGATCTACTTGTGGTTTTTCTTGGAAGCAGAAAAGTGTGGCTGAAATAATTGAGTAGATTTTTCCTTACAAATTATTCTTTCAGCTTTTCACAGGCACAGGATTAATCATTATTTTAAGTCTCCCTGCTCGAAGATCATACACAATAGCAGGCTGCAATGTCAAGGCACACCAGAGTGACTTAGCTATAGTTGATAACTGTGTTTATTAATTGCTAGCCAGCCCTGGCCACTTTTAACTTCCACTTTTTGTTACACAAACTAAACAGGGTGAAGTGCTACAGATTCAGAAGAAAACACTGTAACCTTTTGATGTTTGCCTGCTAAATCTCAAGGGTTTTATGACGAGACGTGCTATTAGTCTGGTATTTTGGCCACACCGTAAACTTTAAATCCTCCCATTTGTCACGTTTTTCTCTTTTGGAGGACACACTGTTCAGACTTTTCTATATTTGACATGAGATTGGAGGGTTAGACGGGTGACTAACAGCAGTGCAACTGGTGACTTTCATTTGAATCGATTGATGCTATGGAATGTTTTTCTTCCATCTTGATTTGAATTGCACCTACAGCACTAGCTGTTTTAAACTGTGAGACCAACATTTTCAAAAGTATCTAGTGATTTTGGAGTGCCTCAGTTTTTGGATGTGCAATTTGAGTCACCTTTTAAAGGTCCTGGTTTGTGAAAGTGCTAAGCACCTGCTCTCTGAAAATCAGGCCACTTTAAGACATTTCAGTTTGGACACTCAAAATTGGAGGCACGCAGAATCACTGGTCACTTCTAACAGGAATTCAGAGCATAATAGAAGAAATGGCAAATAGAGATGGCATCTTGATATGCGAGGAAGTGAATATAATAAAAATACTGGGCCAAATCATGCCTTCATTTACATCTCTGAAATCAGTGGGTTTGCACATATGTAAATAAGGGCAGAATCTGACCCAGTCAATGTACAGAGGTGACAGATTCATGGCACAGCTGTCAGGATAGAACCCAGTCACATTAGCTTGGGTTACTGTGGAATTATAACAGTATTGTTCATGGAGGTATATTGTTATTGCTCCAAAATAATGACCATTATTTCCTGCTGACTTTGCAGTTAATTTCTATTATTGCTTTAGACTTCAGCCTTAGAATTAAAAGGAAAAAAATCTACTGTTTGCTAGGCTGAAAAGTGACTTTCAATATGGATTAATTCTGAGAATCTGTCCTACTGTCAACCCACAGGACAAAGGTTTTTCAGTAGTTACCTCAACTTCAGTCAGGGTTTCTTATATAAAAGCACAGACTCACTCTTCCTGGCAGAGTGAGATAAACTGCAGTTCCGTGGTCCTCCTGTGCTCTGGGGCTGCAGTTCACCAGGAGACAGGCCAGGTGGTATTGCAAGGTTTCACAAGGGGAAGGCAGTTTTAAAAACTGCTCAGGGTACCCTGTTATGTGACCGCTCCCCACCCTTTGCTACCCACTTCTTGGGTTGCACTGGCTTCCTGGGGGTGGTAGAAAGCTATGGCCTCTTTGCACCATCAAAACTTTCATCTGGTGGACCTTGTGCTGCCATGGGCTTTTGTCAGTTTAAACTAGCTGAAGCTGAAGTCAGCCCATGGAGTTCACAGAAGCAATGTGCAACAAATTCCTTTTAGCTCTTGCACTCTGTGAGGTTGCCCAGGTGTAACTGGGGAAGAAGTCAGCCTGTCTTGTCTATTTCTTACACTATGTCATAATTCGAGTTGTGTGACAGATATGCCATAAATTGATTCTACTCTTCAATTTTAAAAACAGATTAAAAACATAGACAACATTTTCAGGGTTGGTGCCTGAATCTGGGCACAGAAATTAGAGGCCTGATTTTTCAACTATTAGTATTTATTTTATTTCATAATGCCCAAAATGCTTGATGGAAGTCTTCCAGTGCAGATATGATAACAAGATTCATGTCCTGATGATCTGACAATCCAGTCTCAAATATGACACAACAAAAGGGGTGGGGAAGCCACAAAACATTGCAGAGGGTGAGGGAAGAGGAAGGACAGGGTTTGTTTGCAGCCAGATTACATGGTTGTTTACCAAAATCATATGCTCATCTTGGTAAAGCAATTCTTTTTAATATCATCGTATAGATTCATAGATATTAAGGGCAGAAGAGACCATTATTATCATATAGCCTGGCCTCATGTGTAACACAGGCTTCAGATCCTCACAAAATAATTTCTGCATCAAGCTCATATCTTCTGTTTGAGCTTTAGCATATCTTTTAATATAAAAATAAATGTGATATATGATTTTTTTTAAGTGAAACTTTAGGAAGGATTTGAATGAGGAGAGGGTTTTGGCCTTTTGGGCCAGCGCAGGGGGCTTTTAGTGTGAGTTGTGATGCACAGAACACTTATTTAGATGCCTATTTTGAGACACCTAACTTTGCAGAATACGTTGCCAACATTTTCCAATAGTTGTTTCAAAATTAGCGTTGACTGAAAACATAAAGAGACTGATCTGAAGTCCATTGAACTTAATACGGGAGTCTTTCCATAGATTTCAATGGATGTTGCTTAGGTTTCAAAATGACCAGCATTCTGAACTCTTGGAACAGAATTTTCTAGTTAATCCCGAAATTAAAATTTCCCCATTTGATTAACTATTTTGTTGTGTTAATTAAATGTATAATGTAAGAGGATGATTTTAAAGCAAACAAAAATACCTGTAGTAAATTCAGAGGTTTAGCATTATCTTAATGAGAATCCTTCATTTCAGCCGCAGGTCTGAAACCTAGTCAGAGCTTCCTTCTGAGAAGGGCACAAAGTTCCTGTGACACACAATAAGCTCTTGGCTACAAAATTTTTTGGAACTGATAAATAGCTACATATGTGCTCTGCTTAAAAATTATACCCCATTGATTCTGTAGAAAACACCTCAGTATGAAGCAGAACCACAGTCTTGAAAAACTGAATAAAAAGACTCAAACCAAAGCAAATTTAAAGAAAATTTTGAGGCAAAAGAAGTAAAATGTACTAGGTATTACAACTTTTCTAATTAGATCATTTTTAACCCTTGCAATACCAAAATGCCAATATAGGTAGAGTGACCAGATAGCAACTGTGAAAAAATGGGAGGGGGTGGAGGGGGGAGGGATCATATCGCCTATATAAGAAAAAGTCCCAAAAAATGGGACTGTCCCTTTAAAAATGGGACATCTGGTCAACCCTAAATATAGGTGTGTCAAGATTCCTTCCCCACTCTGAACTCTAGGGTACAGATGTGGGGACCCACGCGAAAGACCCCCTAAGCTTATTCTTACCAGTTTGGGTTAAAAACTTCCACAAGGTACAAACTTTGCCTTGTCCTTGAACAGTATACTGCCACTACCAAGCGTTTTAAACAAAGAACAGGGAAAGAGACCACTTGGAGAAGTCTTCCCCCAAAATATCCCCCCAAGCCCTACATCCCCTTTCCTGGAGAAGGCTTGATAATAATCCTCGCCAATTTGTACAGGTGAACACAGACCCAAACCCTTGGATCTTAAGAACAATGAAAAATCAATCAGGTTCTTAAAAGAAGAATTTTAATTAAAGAAAAGGTAAAAGAATCACCACTGTAAAATCAGGATGGAAAATACTTTACAGGGTATTCAGATTCAAAACACAGAGGATCCCCCTCTGGGCAAAACCTTAAAGTTACAGAAAATAGGAATAAACCTCCCTCTTAACACAGGGAAAATTCACTTAAAACAAAAGATAAACTAATCCGCCTTGCCTGGCTTACCTATACTGGTTGCAATATTGGAGACTTGGATTAGGATGGGTTGGAGAAGATGGATTTCTGTCTGGCCTCTCTCAGTCCCAAGAGAGAACAAGCATGTAAACAAAGAGCAGAAACAAAAGCCTTCACCCCTCCAAGATTTGAAAGTATCTTGTTCCCTTATTAGTCCTTTGGGTCAGGTGCCAGACAGGTTAGCTGAGCTTCTTAACCCTTTACAGGTAACAGGATGTTGCCTCTGGCGAGGAGGGATTTTATAGCACTGTATACAGAAAGGTGGTTACCCTTCCCTTTATATTTATGACACGCCCCTCAAATCACAGATAGGGTGAAACACTGGTTGGGATTTCTTCCTGGAGCTCTAGGATAAAACAGAGTGAATAAGACACATGCATCTCTAAATATACTACTAACTGTATGAAGACTAATAATATTTCCCACATCTTAAGGAAGATTTGGACCAATTGATTCTGGGAAACTTTCACGGGAGAGTGCATCAGCCATTTTGTTAGAAGCTCCTGAAATGTGTTGTATGTCAAAATCAAAATCTCGGAGAGCTAAACTCCAGCGAATAAGTTTTTTGTTATTTCCTTTGGCGGTATGAAGCCACTGTAGCGCAGCATGGTCAGGTTGCAAGTGGAAACCCCATCCCCAAACGTATGGGCGTAGCTTTTCCAGAGCATAGACAATGGTGTAACATTCCTTTTCACTGATTGACCAGTGGCTTTCCCTCTCAGACAGCTTCTTACTGAGAAACACGACAGGATGGAACTCTTGATTCGGTCCTTCCTGCATTAAGACTGCTCCCACACCACGCTCGGACACATCTGTGGTTACTAGGAACTAGGTTTGTCAAAGTCTGGGGCCCTTAGCACAGGGTCAGACATGAGTGTCGCTTTAAGCTGGTTAAAGGCCTTCTGCCACTCTTCAGTCCACTGAACTGCATTTGGCTGTTTCTTTTTGGTTAGGTCTGTCAGTGGGGCGGCGATTTGTCTGTATTGCGGTACAAATCGCCTGTAATATCCGGCCAAGTCTAAGGATTGGACCTGTTTCTTTGACTTTGGGACAGGCCAGTTTTGGATAGCATCCACTTTGGCCTGTAGGGGGGGCTGATAGTTCCTTGACCCACCTGGTGTCCAAGGAAAGTCACTCTGTTTAGGCCTATTTGACACTTCTTTGCCTTAACAGTTAGTCCTGCCTCCTTTATGCGCTTGAAGACTTTTTGTAGATGTTCTGCCTAGGAATCCGAAAATATGGCCTCATCATCAAGGTAGGTGACTGCATATTCTTTTAATCCCTCTAGGAGACCATCTACAAGTCTTTGGAAGGTGGCAGGTGCATTCCACAGCCCGAAAGGGAGTACATTAAATTCATACAGCCCGACATGTGTGATGAAGGCTGACCTTTCCTTGGCAGATTCATCTAGCGGTACCTGCCAGTACCCCTTGGTTAAGTCCAAGGTAGAGATGAACTGGGCCTGTCCCAGTTTCTCCAGTAGTTCATCTGTCCGTGGCATTGGATAGTTGTCTGGGCGAGTTACAGCATTTAGCTTACTGTAGTCACGCAAAAACATATCTCCCCATCTGGTTTGGGAACTAGAACCACTGGAGATGCCCAGGCACTGCCAGAGGGGGGGATTACACCCATCTGTAGCATATCATGGATCTCCCGTTCCATAGCAATTTTAGCTTGAGGAGACACCCAGTAAGGTTGGGCTCTAATTGGGTGAGCATTAACTGTGTCAATGGAGTGGTATGCCCGTTCAGTCAGTCCTGGGGTGGCTGAGAACGTCGGTGTGTAGCTAGCGCACAGCTCCTGGATCTGCTGTCGCTGCATACGCCCAAGGGTCATGGAAAGGTTCACCTCTTCCACGCCACCAACACTTTTTCCTTCGTAGTAGACACCTTCAGGCCACTCAGTGTCATCTCCTCCCTGGGCTGTAAACTGACAAACCTTTAATTTTCTGGAATAAAAGGGCTTTAGAGAATTAATATGGTTGGAGTTGGGGAATGCTATGAGATAATTAACAGCTCCCAGGAGCTCTTGGACCGTGAATGGCCCTTCCCACGATGCTTCCATTTTATGGGCCTGGAGTGTCTTTAAGACCATGACATGGTCCCCTACTTTGAAGGACTGCTCTCTGGCATCTTTATCATACCAAGCTTTTTGCTATTTTTGAGCATCTTTTAGGTTTTCTTTAGCAAGGGCTAAAGAGGTTCAGAGGGTGGTTTGTAGGTTGGTTACAAAATATTAGTAATTTTAGTTCCTGGAGAAGGTGTAAATCCCTCCCATTGCTGCTTCACCAACTGTAATGACCCCATAACCTCGCGGCCATATACAAGTTCAAATGGTGAAAACCCTAAACTGGGATGGGGTACAGCTCTGTAGGCAAAGAGCAACTGCTGCAACACTAGGTCCCAATAATTGGAGTGCTCATTTACAAATTTACGTATCATGGCCCCCAAAGTTCCATTAAACTTCTCCACCATGCCATTTGTTTGATGGTGGTAAGGGGTGGCAACCAAGTGATTTGCCCCATGAGCTTCCCAAAGGCTTTCCATAGTTCCTGCCAGGAAATTAGTTCCTGCATCTGTGAGGATGTCAGAGGGCCAACCTACCCTGGCAAAAATGTCTGTTAGTGCCTGGCATACACTTTTAGCCCTGGTGTTGCTTAGAGCTACTGCTTCCAGCCATCAGGTGGCAAAATCCATGAAAGTCAGTATGTACTGCTTTCCTCTGGGTGTCTTTTTCAGAAAAGGACCCAGAATATCCACAGCTATTTGCTGAAATGGAACCTCAATGATGGGGAGTGGCTGGAGAGGGGATGTGACCTGGTTTTGGAGTTTTCCCACTCTTTGGCATACCTCACAAGATCGGACAGAGGCAGAAACATCCTTGCCCATTCCCTCCCAGTGGAATGACCTCCCCAAACGGTCTTTGGTCCTGGTCACCCCAGCATGGCCACTAGGATGATCATGGGCTAAGCTTCAGAGCTTTCTCTGGTACTCAGTTGGAACTACCAACTGTCTCTGAGGATGCCAGTTTTCCTGGTGCCCACCAGAAAGAGTTTCCTTGTATAAAAGTCCTCTTTCTACAACAAACCGGGATCAACTAAAAGAGTTGAAAAGTGGTGTGTTGCTCTGTGCCTCGGTCCACGCTCTCTGGAGGCTTTCATCTGCTTCCTGTTTGGCCTGGAACTGTTCCCTTGATGCTGGAAACATCAGTTCCTCAATGGATTGTGGACTTGGGCTTGGTCCGTCTCGAAGTGATGCAGATGATGGAGCTGTTTCCATTGATGGTGAACCGCTCTCCGCTGGTGCACTATGGAGTATTTCAGGCTGTGGCTGAGCCTCTTGTGTAGGGTCATCTGCTGCTGCTGCCAGTGCAGGCTCGGTGGTGCCCTCTGGTGTTGAAGCTGTAGACGGGGTTGCAAGCACTGGACTCAGTGCTAGCAATGGTTCTGGTGCTGTTTGCTTTGCCAGTTTCGGTTTGGAGACTGGCTTTGGCTGAGTCTCTGGGACTGGATCCACTACGGCCGTTGCAGTTGTTGGCAGGGGATCTGGTTCCACCACCTCCATCTGGGTCTCTGGTAACACAGATGGGGCCCTGGTGGAAGGCTCAGGAACAGGGATAGGTGTGGAAGCTTGCTTAGTCTGGCTGTGGGTGACCATTCCCACCCTCTTGGCCAGCTTTACCTGGTTGGCCAAGTCTTCCCCCAGCAGCATGGGAATGGGATAATCATCATAGACTGCAAAAGTCCACATTCCTGACCAGCCCTTGTACTGGCCAGGCAATTTGGCTGTAGGCAAATTGAAAGAGTTGGACTTGAAGAGTTGAATCGTCACGTGGGCCTCTGAGTTGATTAAGTTGGGGTCCACTAAGGATTGATGGACAGCTGACACCTGCGCTCCAGTGTCCCTCTGCACTGTAACCTTCTTCCCGCCCACACTCACAGTTTCCCTTCGCTCTAAGGGTATCTGGGAGGCCTCTGGGCCTGAGGACCTTTGTTGTGACCTCGATGCAATGAACTGTAATCTGTTGGGTTTCTTGGGGCAGTTGGCCTTCACATGCCCCAGCTCATTACATTTAAAACATCGCCCAGTTGACTGGTCACTGGGGTGAGGTGGGTTGCTGGAGAATGGTGTGGTGGGATGATAAGGTGTCTGGGATTATTATCAAACCTTCTCCAGGAAAGGAGGTGTAGGGCTTGGGAGGGATATTTTGTGGAAAGGTGTCTCCAAGTGGTCTCTTTCCCTGTTCTTTGTTTAAAACACTTGGTGGTGGCAGTAAACTGTTCAAGGATAAGGCAAAGTTTGTACCTTGAGGAAGTTTTTAACCTAAGCTGGTAAGAATAAGCTTAGGGGGTCTTTCATGTGGGTCCCCACATCTGTACCCTAGAGTTCAGAGTGAGGAAGGTGCTGGAGGTCTAATTCAAGAATGACACTTGTTCATAGGCTAAGTGTTGTGTCATCACGCTGTTCTGGGACAAAGCTTCCCCCTTGCAGTAGAGCCTTGAGGTCCACGGCAGATGCTGGCCATTTAGGAGTCATCCTGACTGGCCCGAGTCCCCGGAACGTCCCCTTTTTGGGGTCTTCAGAGTCCCCCCAGGCCTGCTAAGTTTGTGGTGTCCACAGGTCAGGGATTTTAGGAGTTCAGCTGCAGCATTAGTCAGTTTGTTTACAAGTTGCCAAAAAGAGGGCCAATTATCACAGGGTATGCTAATTTATCAACTAGCGATACTGTAACTGAATCGGTTGGGTCCCCACCATCAGTTCCGGTTGTATACTGGGATAAGGCTTTATGCCTCCATGTTTACGTTGCAAGCAAATCACATCCCCACCCCAGGTCGATCATCTGTCCTGCTAGTTCATCTTGAATCACATTTGGCTACACCCCAAGTCTACAAACATGGATGCTTAGTGGGACCATCAACTTGTTGGGGAGGGGCTCTCGCCTGCCTTGCAGCCCTCTGTGTATTCACACTCCATCAATGCACACTCTTTCTTTTTATGTCCCTGTGCACTTCTGTGCTCCCACAGGAGTAGCAGATTACCAAGGTTGTCTCTGTCAGCTCCTTCATAGAGAACTATGAGTAGAATCTATGCTTAAGCTCAAGGGCTCCAGAATAGTTGTTTGCATCACTCGGCAGCTATCTGGGTGATCCTACATCTGAGCTCAGCCCTGTGTCTCACTGAGGTCTTCCCCTCTGCTTGTAGGTAGCTCAGGTCACCGGGATGGGATTTGCTGATGATATTTTTCATCGTGCCCAGGGTGCAGTATCTGCTGGTAGTAGGGTGACCAGACAGCAAATGTGAAAAATCGGGACAGGGGACGGGGGCGGGGGGGGGGGGGGGGGGGCTAATAGGAGCCTATTTAAGAAAAAGACCCCAAAATCGGGACTGTCCATATAAAATCGGGACCCCTGGTCACCCTAGCTGGTGGGCACCTAGAACTGCCTGGGGCTGTTTGGTGAGTGGGCCGGAATACCCACTCCTGGCCCCTTACTGGAAGTATGGATACAAACTGCTCTGTTAGGACCAGCTCTGCATCTTGAGCCCTGGAGCATTCTTCTGGGCAAAGCCATTCCCAGCAGTGCTCTTTTAATGGTTGTGCTACCACCTGAGGGTGGGCCCCCTTGGGGTATGTCTCTGCTCTAAAGTGCTGCCAGTGTGTCTCCTCGCTTATAATCCAGGTAATATGATATAGACATTGTCACCTGACTGTAGTCTTGAGCCTACTCTGGATCAAGGTTACAGTAGGTCAGCTGTGCCTGTCCTATCCACTAAAACTAACACCCAATGCTCCAGAGGCCATTGAGAGGCCAGCACCACTCTCTTGAAGGTGGTGAGGAATGGCTTCAGACCCATCATCTGGGTCCATCTGAGTTAACTTCAATGGCACAAATGGCAGAGCTCCCCCAGGGGTATTGGGCCCTGCAGGGCCTCCCTGGGCGGGGGCTAGTGATCTTAAGTGTTGCAAAAAGTCTCTGGAGTTCTTGCTGCTGGAACACAATCTCCTTCAGCTGCTGCTGCTGGACTGCTTGGGCCTTCGACTGCTGCAATATCTGGTGCTGGAGTTGCTGTTGCTGTTGGCCTGCTTTTGTTGCCACTCTTCCATCCACTTACACCAGTGCTCATGGTCCATCTGGACGGAAGCCCCCTGTCAATGGACTGGTGTGGAACCTTTTTCTACTTTGGGGCATCGTATCAGGCGTAGGACTTTAAGATCCACATTCTCCAACACTTGTAGTTGACTGACTCTCAACCTGGGCTCGGCCATAGTCTCTTAGTCTTTTGCCCCCGGGTCACCTTTTTAAGCTGTCCCCTCTGCAGGTGGAGTATGCTCCGTAGGTGCACCTAATTGGAGCTGCCTGAGTGCGTGAACATGTGTTAGCCTTTCTATTAGTGGGATTGGAGTGTGTCAAATAAAGTCAAATGCTGCAATATAAAGCATGTGGAATACATTTATACTGGGCATTTGCAACTGCATTACAGCTCCTTTATGTCATGTGACTGGTGGAAAGGGGCTGTACCCACTCTTGAGAATCTGGTCCACTAGCTTGCGTGCGATAAATTGTGGAAGCTAATCTACCAGCAGTATTAGTTCTCTTTAGCTTTTAATGCAGGGGTCTCAAAGTCCCGGCCCGTGAGCCATCTGCGGCCCGAGAACCTCCCCACTGTGGCCCGTGGAGGAGAGACGCAGGCAGCCACGCTGCCCAATGTCTGCTGCAGGCACCGCATCCCCCGCAGCTCCCATTGGCTGGGGGAGAGGGACAGAGATACCATCACTAGTTGCCAGGCAGAGTCAGCCATGGAGGGAGCATCATTAGTTGCCGAGCAGAGTCAGCCATGGAGGCAGGGTCACTTTTTTCCCCACAATGAATATAAACAAGTCAAAATACCAAACACAACTGTCTGATGCACACCTTGCAGCAATCCTGAAGGTTTCAGCTGCTCAGTCACTGAGGCCAAACGTCAGCAAACTGACAGAACTGAAGTGTTGCCAGGTGCCTGGCAAACACTACAAACTCTCTGGCAGGTGAAGAATTGTATCAAGTTGTATGACAGTTTCATTATTTCTAAGAAATCTGAAATAAAAAATACAACACAAAAGTTTTCTTTTCTGAACACCATCTTCAGTGACATTATTGGCCCGCTGGGAGGATTTGAGGACTGGCACTGGCCTTAGGGTAAACTGAGTGTGAGACCCCTGTTTTGATGCTTTCACTTATACATGTGCCTAAATATTTTTTAAAAGCTAGTGGGAAAATAACCTAAATAAATATACAACTGTTACACAAGTGCATCACACTTTGTGAGCTAAAGAATGAGTGACTGCAAGAAAACAAGTCTGTACCAGTTAGTCTGTACTACATATATGTGTGCCTGCTGCTCTGACCCATCCCTGTCCCTTCAAAGCTGCTATCTACCTGAGCTTCTGCCTCAAGTTTTTGCTCCTGTTGGCTTTAATCCCCAGAAGCCACTCAGCATGCATCCCTCTGGCTATTGCACTCACTTCTTGTCTTCAGCAGCTCTTACAGCAGAGGCACTGGAAGAACTGACAGTGTCCCTGGGGCCATAATGGCCTTCGCTCTACTGCCTGACTAGATTAAATCCCTATGAAAGTGTGGGGCAGCACTGTGTATTTCCTACAGGTGTTCATGGAGAGGGGTAGATCCTCTTTGGAGATCTGCTTAACAGAAGGGAATTAGGGACTGGGCTTTCCTTGGTTCCATGCACCAATCTGACACCTCTTAGCAGCAGCCATTTAGCCTCGGGGCCATTCATCTCCAATCTTCACACACAGGGCATAAGCCAGAAAACATGTAGTAATAATCCTTAGCACTTTCCAGTGGTAGGTCTCAAAGCACTTTACAAAGGTGGGTAAGCTTTGTTGTCTTCATTTTACAAATGGGGAAACTGAGGCAGAGAGGCGTTAAGTGATTTGGCCAAGATCAGGCAGCAAGCCAATGGTGGGGCCAGTACAAGCCAGTTCTCTTGACCTATAGTCTGGTGCCTTATTCATTGTACAATGCTGCCTTCCCACTTTCTCTTGGTCTTAGTTGTTTCTGAAGAGAAATGCTGGCCACTTACAGTTTCTGGAGTGCAATAAGTAATTTGCTAATGGTGGGTCTGCTTTCAGACATTGTAATATTGATTGCCGTTATAATTTTGGTGACAGAGAAAAATACTAGAGTTCAGTACCAAAGCAATTGGTCTGATTATAAAATGTCAAGAGCACAGCACCTGGAGAGATAACAAGTGTCACACCTGCACTGTAGCGAAAAAAGCTGAAAAATGACCTACCCAAAGATTAATCAGCTAGTTTTCTGGCACTCATGAAAATCCTTCCCCCCACTGCCTCCCAAATGCTCTTTTAAATAGCCAAATTATCCATATGTCCCTGAACTTGATGATATTTCTCATGGGTGCACTGACAATGATTGCTGAAATCACAAATGATCAACATATCCAATATGCTACTTACAACAGGAGCAGATGTTTCTGACTTTCAGATGGCAAGGGATTTATGGACAAGTAAACCCAGGTGGTTGGTTGGTTGGTTTTTTTCCTTTTCCCCTCTCTCACTGACTGGAAATTGAGATCCGGAATCTGGGTTCTGAGATATTTACTGCTCAATAGCTGTATTGACTTGTTCACCCGAGGGCCATGTTAGTACTCTGATTCAAGATATAAACCTTACAGGGCTATATTGGCCCAGGCTGGTCCTGGGGTGCACAGAGGGATGGGGCCGGTAAACTATCCTCTTCCCCACAGGCCCCCTTCATAACCATAGTCCCTGTGGTTCCCAGAGCAGAGAGTGCTCACACATTGTGCCCTTGGAGCCCAAGGCATCCCAAAAGGGATGGAGTTGGCTGGGCATGCAGGGTGAGGGAATAAGGCAGAATTCCTCCTACAGCTCCAGAGTAGCGAGTCTCTGCTCCATCCTGAGTCTGGTGCTCATCAGTTCACAGATATGGTATATCTTCCTGGAGAGGAAGGCATGACTCAGCCCATAGTTTAAAGGTTTAAAGGCAGAATATTGACGTGTCCATAACTTGTTGCAATACCTACACATTATGCTTTACTTTATTTGTGGTATGCTCTTCTGTATCAGGCAGCTATTGCAAATATTCCAAACACTTGGAGGCACCTCCTCCTACAGAAGTGTGCATGGAGGTAAGGGAAATAGAGTGGCCAGGAGAAAACTCTGTGGAGATTTATCTCAGGGAAACAGTTTCCTTGGTTGGAGAGAGCAGAGGGATTTGGGAATCCATAGAGGAGGGGAGCAGGCATTTGGTCTTCCAATAGTGCATATGCTGGGTGGGGGATCTACCGGGAAAGGAATGGTCAGTTCCACAGAGAGTTGGTCTTATCCAGCTCCACCAGTCACTGTTACCTGGCAGCATGGCTTCTACAGCCACCTAACATCTGTCCAAAATTCCCCTCTCTGAGAGGGTTGGGAAAATGGAGACTCAGTTAATGCTCCTTGAGGGTAGATGCAGGTATCAGCTCAACCGAGAGGATGCTGCAGAATGTGTCTCCTTCTGTCCCTCACACCCCAGATTCACACATTCTGAGTGCCAGTATAGTGGCTTTCATGGATCCTAAGGTGAAGAAAGGGAAAAGCACCTATTTTTTGGTGGGCTCTAACTAGGGTCCCCTTCATCTGCAGAGTAGATGGGATATGTTGCAGGCCACCCAACAAAAGAGTAAGTGCTGGAAATTCCCCTGGTCTGAGTAGCTTTAACAAGAATATGGTTGCCATGATTCACTCTATTTCCCAGCTAGTTCTGCTCTACTGGATTGAGCAAGGGTGGCTGCGGACTACCAAAAGCAAGACTTGTCCCTCACCACTGAGAAGGAAGTAGGGCTCCAGTCAACCCTACATATTGACTAGTCTTAGGCCCTCAAGTGGGGGCGAGGGGGACAGAAGCACAGGATTCCTTATATAAACCCTAACCATTTCCCCAGAGAGCTTCCTCCCCCTCAGTGGCAGTGCCTCATAGAGGCTTTTTGGTTTTTTTTGGTAGCAAACATGGAATGGGATAGCAATAGCCCACAGGGATCTCCTCATGAGCTTCACTGGATCATCCCAGGTTTCAGAAACAACAATGTGCTGGCGTGGGTCTCTGGGGGCTACTGATAGCCACATGTTAAAATTCTGCCACCAACCTGAAGGAAAGATTAGGACCGTGTCCCTGTTCCCTGCCTCTAATGAATTTCATCACATCTCTGGGCACTACTAAATCACTCCTGACTGATTTGTTTTTATCCCAGAAGCTTTCATGAGTACTTCTGAAGAACGCACATTTCCTCCCCTTTGGAAAAACACTGATTTCACTGAATGCCAATTATTTTTACCTGTTTCCTGTGGGAGAATATTCTGGAACACGCCTCAGACACCTTCAGCGCTCCACCCACTTCTGTTTATACCAGTTGAAGACAGTGCTGGAGTGACACTAGAGTCATGTTTTTTCCAGGAGGAAGTATGGACCTTTTTAGCAAAGTGCAGCTTAGTTTGAGTTTGGTTGCCAAGTGGTACTGCCTCCCTCCTTGCTTATGATAAAGCATTTTTATTTAATGGGGGAAAAAAATTAATAGACTATTTTAGCCTCCTCTTTGCAACCTCAAAGCCCTCTCACTCCATCACCCCTTCAGGACACAGGGTATATCACAGGCAAATCAAAAGCTTGTTAGGGAGCCACTTGTTACAGCATTGGCAGCAAAGCAAATGAAATATATAGTGATAAGGTTATTTATTTTTCCAGTGGGAAAAAAATTGAGATAAACACCTCTTTGCAGAGCACTCTGGGAGAGAGTAGCATAAGATAGGGGTATAATGAGAGTAGAAATAACACTTAACCATAGCACTGCATTTTGAGATACACTAACCATGATGAAGTGAGCTGTAGCTCACGAAAGCTCATGCTCAAATAAATTGGTTAGTCTCTAAGGTGCCACAAGTACTCCTTTTCTTTTAACCATGCACAGTCATTCATAGGGTGCTCAGATTTTTGCAGAGGGACACATTTCTTTATATGGCTCATACTTAGATATGTGGTGTGTGGAGAGGGAGCAATAAACCTTCTGGCTTTTTAAGCAGCCCAGATAAGGATCAGGCAGAATTGCAGTCTTTGTGCTCAGGGGAATGTGGAGAGGGCTCCATCTCTATTCTACTGGGAGTGCACTGTGCTCCATAAGCAGGAGTTCGGGACACTCCTACACATCCCTTAGCAAAAATATACAAAGATAGCTCCATCGTTTTCTTCTTAATTAATCTTCCCCCCTAAACAGTTTATTGATTTTCTCCATTTGTCAATATCTTTCAGGAAAGGATGTACTCAGAGCTGAACACAGTACTCCAGATCTCACCAAAGCCATGCAGAAAAGGACTCTTCTCATAATATGCTTATGCTTAGTAGTACACTTATCATGCTTCCACATGTGCAACCTAAAGTGCCAAAACTGAAAAGGGACATGCCTGTCCATATCTCTTTGTAGGACTAGGGCCTAAAACTGTAATGACCTTTAGCTGTTTTTTCACATTGAAAAATCATAACTAATTGGCTGTTCCCTGCTCCTAGTGGGATCCAGGAGCTTCCCTGGTATAACTCCAGTAAGGTCATTTTATAAGAGATGAATGTGACCACAAATGTCCTGAATGCAAAAATTCCAATTTAGAGACCTGATTCACCTTTGGTGTGGATCAGGAGTAATTCCACTGGAATCAGTGATGTTATACCTATGTGAACCTCATGTCAGTGAAAGGAGTCTCAGGCCATAAATACTTTAAAATATACACAGGTGCACAAATACACTATAAAACTGCCATGAAGGAAATGACTTGATAAAATGCTTGCATGTCACAAATACAAATACATGGTTAGAGAGTCTGGAAGCATGCCTCTAAATACTCCTTTATGACCTATCCTAGAATCAAATGAGTGTCATATGACAAATCTTAAAATAGAATTGAAAATATATATTTTTCTGGGCACGAGGTTATGAATCCATGTAAATATTATAAGAAAAAATGTGCTAGTAAGTCAAGCACAACATCATTCCCCCCCAGGATGTTATTTGCGTTATTCTAGAGTGTAATATATGACTAACACTACAAAAGTCATTAGTTCAGTCTCTCCATTCCGATAAATCCCAGTGGATTAGAAAAAAATGTCGCCGCTGTCCATTAAACAACAGGAAACATATGGCTAAGGAAATGTGAACATGTTTTGATAAGTCTATATTTTAAAGACCTGAAATCTAAAATGATTGTTATCTGAGGCATTCCTATTTTATACATGTGCCTTTTGGGCTAAGTAAACATTCATAATACACTGAAATCTTCATATTATGAAATACTGAATTCTATGAACAAAGTTGATAATATCAAGAAAATTACTGTATAATGAGTAAGTAATTTCCATCTATACTAATTTATCCTGAAACATGAGAAAAACATCACAGATGCATGCTGCATTGTTTGGAGAACATACATATGCATTTAAGTCATTTATGTTGTATGTTTTAGTGATGTAATTGTGAAATATGTCCCTTTTTACATTCATAATTGTGGAGCAGAACAGATGGCAAAGACTTAGTTCAAAGTAATATATACCCATTAAATGAAATTATATTGCCAGCCATTTTTCAGTGATAGAGGAGTTTACTCTGCCACTCTCTTAGAATATAAATAGACAATACTACGGACTGCCAAAATTTGTAATTTGTATTTCAAAGTTTCATTTTTATGGAAATTTTCAGTCAAAATTAGTTAGAAAATTGTTTGAAAGGGCCAGGTAGCTTGCATTATCAGGTATAACATTTCAAATACATATGTCATATGGCAGCATGGCCTACTCTATGGGCATGAGACTGTGAGCTAGGAATCCTGAAGTACTACTAATTTTGGCTCCGCCACACACTTGTTGTACGGTCCTGGACAAATATTTTAAAGCTAAATTGTGGCTTTAAGGCACAGCCTACAGTAGAGGGGTGGTACAGTGATGGGCTCCCTCAGAGAGAGCTCTCAGAAGCCTTGTTCCTGAGGCAAGCCTTGGGGAACACAACCTCTAGTGTGCCTATTGAAAGGGGACAACATGTGGTTCTTCCCAAGTCAGACCACCCTGCTAGCTGGGGGTGGGGATGGGAGTTGATGTTAAAGCCCTGTGTGGGACTTTTTAAAATTCCACTCCCACCCGCTCCTGGTATTCGGTAGTGCGTCCTGCAGGACCCGCACGATCCCAGTCCGGCTGCATGGCTGTACACTAGTCCTGCTCTGGGCTCTAGTTGGTGCCATGATCCTACCATATCTGAACCATGCTGGGGATTTCTAGCATTGCTGGCAGTGCTCAGGATCCTTGTGCTCAGAGTGTGTTAGGAAAAGATTTTGCTTGGTCCTTACACAGGGTCACAAGGGTAGAAGTAAGTTCTTGAGTCTCAGCTTTGCATCTGCAAAGTGGAAAAAAGTATATCTACTTCACAGTGGTAATGGGAGAATTAATTAACATTTATAGAGCACTATGGGTTTGGTCCTGCAAGTTGTTCAGCAAAGCCCTTGCACCTGCACAGAGCCCCATTGACTTCTGTGGGGCTCTGTGTGGTGTAAAAATACACCCAGACATCCCTGCAGTGGAGCCCCATGAATTACTGCAGCCTAACGCCAATCGTAAGACAATCTCCACTTGCTCAAGCACTATTTCTCTGGCATACACACTCCTTATTTGAATACATGTATCTGGAACAGCCTGTAGATAACAATTATTGTTTCCAAGCTGACTGCCCACATGCACAACTGGAACTAATGAGCAAAGTAGTGTATGTGACTATGATGTGATTATAAACAGATCCTTCAGTATTAAAATACTGTCTAAGCATAAATAATGTTTTCCTTAATCTGGCACTTCTTTAGACACTCTGTGCATCATTGACTTTCTGAACTTTACATAATTATTGGCTTGTAGAATAACTGTTCAGAATCTTTCTCTGGTTATGGGATTTTGGGTCACCCTGTGCTAATATTTGCTCTGTCTAAATAATATGAAGGCACCTTGTCTTTGTGAAAGGATGATTGGAGGAATTATACATCTTCTGTCTGAGTGGAACTAATTACTGAAATGAATCAAGCTCCTTTCTGCTGATGTAGAGCTAGTGTAAATCCTTTAAGACCCAATCTTTCCCCCAGTGAAATCAATAAGAGCTTTGCCATAGACTTTCAATAGCTGCAGGATCAGGCCTTAAGTAAAAGGCAATAATAATATTCCATGGTTTTGGTCCTTCAATTGCTTATTAATTATAGACAAAAAGAGTAAAACTCCTGAGGCAGAAACAATGTTAGACCCACTAGCTGTTCATTATTGAGTACTCTGTCCCTACCAAACCTTCCATTCCCAGAATTCCACGGAAGCCTATGGAGAGTTCTGAAAAAATTTCCCACAACTTGCAGAGTACTCTTTACTGAGCAAGGGGAAAAAATCACTTGGGCCATAGAAATTTATTTTGTACCGTTCTGTAGACATGAAAGGGGTGGTGGAGATTTCCTAGAATGTTTCTTTTTTTCCACACCTATTCAGCAGCCCACTTGATTCAGCCCAGCTTGAAAACATGCTTTAAAAAGCTTACACAGACAAAGATGGATTTTCAGTCTTAGAAAGTAAGTGCTACTCAGAGGGTTATTTGTGTCCCTAGATCCACACGGATTCCCCACTTTCCTGGGGCAGAAAGGAGCTCAGCTGCCTTCACAGCACCTCTTGGCTTCCCAGACCCTCCAGAGGCTTCTTCGTGCAATCTGGGTCCATAGTGTGGGATGAGACGGGGCAGGCTAGGGGAGAGGAGTGGAGGCAGCCTGGGAAAGGAGACGCATATCATTTCTCATCGTGTCCTCCAGAAATTGTGTGAGGGAAAGATATACTCTTCCCTGCGGAATTACTTCTTCAAGGGACCTTTATGGGTTTCTAAGAGCATAGGAATGGGGTGGCCCTGACATCATAGCTCCTTTGGCGTTGTGAAGTGCTTGTATGGCAGGGTCCAGAGCTGGTGCTTGGGGATGAATTCCATGTACATTTCTGTTGAAGTGCAAACCCTGCCCTTTCTCAGGCTGAGGTATGTGTGTGTTGGGCGGGGGAGGGGGGATCTCCACAAAGGGATCCTTGCAGAGATTTCCTCCCTTCTGCATGTAACCCTTCTGCCAGGTGAAGTCCGAGGCAACAAGGGTGGGGTTCAACATCTAGGGTTCCTCTTAACACTACAACACAGAACTGGCTCCAACCCCCTCCCAGTAATCTTGGGAAACTTAACTCCACCCTTGCAGAGGTGACAAATGCCCCCCCAGATTGGCCTGCCAGGGGTGGGGAGGGAGAGGGATTCTGTCTTTCTCTCCCTGTGCCTTTCCCCAGACACGGTCGGCTGCTCTCCCTGGCAGCCAGGCGGGGAGTGGGACAGAGCTGCTTCTGCCTGAGAGGCAGTGCAGAGCCTCCAAGCCAGGCTGTCTCAGGCAGAAGCGGCTCCTTCCAGGGAGAGCAGCCGAAAGTGCTAAGGGAGAGGCGCAGGTAGAGAAGGACAGAGAGTCCCCCACCCCAGGAGGTAACGTGGGGCAGGAAGAGTACTGTGGCCCTGAGCTGGGAGCAGGGCAGGAGGGGTCACTGGGAGGGGAGACAATTAGGGTGGTCACGTGTCCACCCCTTTAGCTTGTGCCCACCAGTAGGGGAGGCACCCACCATCTATGTACCCCTGGGTGCCTCTAAAAGAGGCAATATTTCCCCACTCACAAGCAGAGTCTGTGTACAACAAAAGACAACTTTTATTAAAAGGGGAAAGGGAAACAAGCATTAGTTTGGGAAAACATGCAATCCCATTCAAAACATGCAATCATAAGCCAAGCACCCATCCCAGAGTATGTTGCACCATGTCCTTTGCCTCGGTTTCTCACCTTGCAGTGTGAAAGTCTGACAAACAAATGTTCCTTTATCATGCTACTCCCCTCTCCCTCCACTGCACCCCACTCACAGTTGGTGTCCTTGGTCAGTGAAGACCCAGAGTTCAGAGGTTGTTCACATAAATTCACCTCCCACTTTGGGCCCACAAGCAAGATAGGTGCTCTCCCACCTATCTTCACTTGGTTTGAAGATCACACTGGGGCTTAGGCATGAGGTAGAAGTGTAGAGGCCTGCCGGAGGCAGCAATCTCATGCCCAGATGCAGAAACTTAGGTGCTTGAGGAACTTTTATGGCAAAAATTTAGGTGGCAGTTGAGAAGGGGTTTTATGGATCACTGTAGCGCTTAAATGTATGACTTAGGGGCCTACATCCTTTGTGGACCTGTCCCTTGGTGTGTAAAAATGAATATAATATGAAAAGACTTCAGGGCAAACCTACCACACCAGAGACTGTCACCAAGAAATAAACTACAGAGGCAAGAACACATCTTGGTTAACAGGCTGGAAGAGAATACAGTGCACCAACAACAGTATTTACACATTCTTTCCTTTGGGGTAAAGAAGATATATGACTTTGATCAAAGTTCTGTTGCTTCCACTGATTAAATTAAATGATTGATTGAGGCGTAAACAAAAATATGAATATAAAAGACAGTGATACAGAGTAGCTTAAGGTATCAATAATGGGCCACAGGGACATTCACTTCTAGTCTATTTTGGTGATACCCCAGAAATGTTGCCATCTGAAGAATGTTCAATGGCCATCTGATATGAGTTGGTGGTCCAAGTAGAGTTCCTTGTGGATAAGTGCTGACATATTGCCAGATTCTGATCACAATGACATCTGTGATCAGACAATAACAATAATTAAAGAAAATCATACTCAGTTGCCACTGGTTTTCAAACCTTGATGCCAGTCTCAGCAGGGCTACAAAGACGTATGGTCAGATCTTCCAAGATTCTGCCATCCCTCCTTGCATTTTCCCAGGAGATGCTTCGTATTTTTCAGGATCTGTCACAAAATGGTTTTGAGGGTGAGCTGCTCTCTTCAGTTCAGGTGTGATGCAACCTGTGTGAGGGTAACTTGTAGAGCTGCTCCTTGCAGTATACCTTTGCAAGTATACTGGTGGAGAGAGAATTTGGATCTCTGTGACTGTCACTTCTGCACGTTTCATAAGCATTACATTCTCTTGAAAAAAAGACAAGACATATAATCTGTTTCCTAGCTATAGTCAAACATTGATGAGATGGAAGAAGATTAAAACAGTTAGAAGAAATATTTTATTACCCAGAAATACCTTTTAGCAGTGCACAGGCAAACATCTCTTGTATAGCAATGAAACACGAAAGCTCATGCTCAAATAAATTGGTTAGTCTCTAAGGTGCCACAAGTACTCCTTTTCTTTTTGCGAATACAGACTAACACGGCTGTTCCTCTGAAATGAAACTGTTGATATTTACCTGAACAAAGTGTGCCAATGCAAACTCAAAGAAACAATATGTGCAGTGTATGTATTTTACACATATTGCATATTATACTAATTAGCTAATTGAAACCAGGAGAGTGACCAATGTGAGAGAAGCCATGGGAACAGAGATGAATGGCAGCAATAGATCAAGTTTGAAGAATTTACTGCTGATATAAAGATCTGCCTGCCTTGAAGGTGGGTCTGGTGAGAGCCAGGGAGTATGGGAATTAGTTTCCAGTTCACTCCCTCAGCTCATGCTGGAGCTCTTGGAGCTGTGATTGGTAGGTTGTTCAGGTGCAGAAGAGGATATAAGTTTGGGGCCTCTACTTGTGGCCTCCCATAAGAGTTCTGGAATTGATGGAGGACAGCTCAAGTGAGATAAGGAAGGTCCTCTGGGCCCTACTGCTCTGAAGCAGCTAGCTGCAGGCCAATGAGAATTAGGAAATTTTCCCTGGGGTGCTCAGTTTATTTCCCTGGCTTCTGCTGAAGCTACTGGTGTTGATGCTGGTGTAGTCTTCTTAGGGTTATGAGGCTGCTAGATACTGCCTCTAAAAAGAGGGCTGGGCCTAGGGGGAGGAAAAGAATAGGAATTATAGGAATTTCCTCTCTCCTGTATATGTTATTTCTAAGTAGAAGACAATGAACTATCAGCTCAATTCAATGAGACTTTACTGGCATGACAAACTATAAATGGCATCAGGCGGTGGGTGGAGATGTATATAAATTCTATAAAAAGAAAAGGAGTACTTGTGGCACCTTAGAGACTAACCAATTTATTTGAGCATGAGCTTTCGTGAGCTACAGCTCACTTCATCGGATGCGTACCGTTTCCACGGTATGCATCCGATGAAGTGAGCTGTAGCTCACGAAAGCTCATGCTCAAATAAATTGGTTAGTCTCTAAGGTGCCACAAGTACTCCTTTTCTTTTTGCGAATACGGACTAACACGGCTGTTACTCTGAAACCTGTTATAAATTCTATAAAGTATGTACAATCAAGTATATAAATTCTGAATATCTGCGTCCTTTTATTCCCCTAACATTATTCTTTGAATATTTTTATTTATTTTGCTGCACTATGTATCTCTCTATATGTTTTTTAAAGAAAAGTAACATTGCTGAGTGGCTTCTTATTTCATGAGAGAGAGAGAGAGAGCGAGAACATATGAGATTGTTATCACTTTGGGTGCCCTCTGCTTTTTGGGCTAATCTCATCCCTTATGTAGCTCAGCTGAGGTCAAGCACAATGAACTGTCCTGCACATGGAAAACTGATGCACCCAAATTCTTAATTAAGTGGGATGGGTAAGGCTGAGCAAATTAAGATGAACCTCATCAAAATAACAGAAACAAGATAAGTTGTCTGAATTCTTTTCATTTGGAACATTGATTACAAAATATCTCAGGAGAGGGTGGGTCTGTATACTGAAGGGATTATATCTGCTCTATCTGTTATCCTGTTTTTATTGATCAGCAAGAGCACAATTCATTTGATAGTTCCTTCAATTTAACAGCTAACGTAAAAAGAAGTACGGAGAATGTCCAGTTATACTCACTAATCTAAATAGGCCTGATCACAATTGTTCTGAAAAAAACCCACAACACAATATTTATCTTCCCCACCCCATTTTACACACACCTGTAAATGTCATTGACTGCTGATTTGTTAGACTTTGTGCTGATTCTGTGTCTGTAGTGGGAGTATGGGCAGTCTATATCAGCAGTCTGAAATTACAGAGACAACTACAGAAATAGATGTACTCTTAGGTGAAAACTGTTATTGTTTATTTATTATGGGATTGCTGAGATATGAAGTGTCTGTGACTTTCTGGATAAAGCTGATAAAGTTTTGGTCTTTCACCAGTAGGCCTTCCATCCATTTAAAACAAAAATTTAACCCAGTTAGCCAAGGAGTTCAAGTGACAGGTCCCTCCAAATCCCAGTTTTCTTCTGCCAATTTGTACAGTTAGTCCGAGAGGTGCAGGGGTGTATTAAAACATACGTTCTTGTGCATACACACTTTAAAATGTACACTTTCTTCGGTACTGTTTCCACAAATATTTAATGGGTGCCATGGACTATCTTGAATAAAATTTGACAGATTTAGAGTGAGACCATTTTAACTGCATCACATCAACAGTTTGATCCCTAACTCTGTGCAAAACAAAACACCCCTAGAAAATTTTTGAAAATGTTTATTTATCAGCAATGCTTAGTTCAAGTGACCCCTAATTTGGATCTTTAATCCTACTATGCATCCTCTTGGGGGACACCAAATTTCAAAGGTACCCTATTAAACATGTTGAGTTTAGAAGACTTACAAAGATCAACCTTTAAACAGAAGTTGTGAAGCAACCTATGATGAAAAACGTACTGACTTCACTGGGAGGGAAAGGAGTCACTATGGGATTATGCTGGTCAAGCAGAATTTAATCCCCAAACATTTAGAAGATTGGAAAAAGAAAAGGAGGACTTATGGCACCTTAGAGACTAACACATTTATTTGAGCATAAGCATGCATCCGATGAAGTGAGCTGTAGCTCATGAAAGCTTATGCTCAAATAAATTTGTTAGTCTCTAAGGTGCCACAAGTACTCCTTTTCTTTTTGTGGATACAGACTAACACGGCTGCTACTCTGAAACCTGTCATTATAGAAGATTGGAGTGACAGATGCTGCTACAGACACACATTGTGAATGTATATTGGCCCCGATTATGCCTGTACTTATACTGTTAATCAGGAGCTACTCCATGGAATTAAACAGGTGTAAAACTTGTGAGAGACAACAATATGGCCCTTCAGGTGCATGTAAGAATACTGAAGATAATTGCTTATTATTCAATAACATCAGTTCTCCAAATTCGAGTCATCATTGCTAGTGTTGTTTCTAACAGTTTAGATAAATGTATATACTTGTTTTAAAAACATAAAGAGGAATTGTGCCTGAGAAAAGAGGACTAAGAATAGCAGGATTTAACTCCTAGTGAGCAAATCAGATAAATTATATTGTTTTTCAACTAAATTCATATCTTCAGAATGATCAATTCCTGTCATTTTTTGTATAAACCTTCATTCACATGTCCATGCTGAATCCTAAACGTGACACAACAGTAATAGACTACTTCATTTCAATTGATTACCTGGTAATAGGTGCCAAGTTTCTTTTTTATTTACTCCTGGCACAATCCTAAATTTTCAGGAGCCTTGTTGTCAGTTTTTAAATTCCTGCTTTTAATTTTCCAGGAAAATTTTGTAGTAAAAAACCTTCTAATTCTGTAAGATCTTAAACTGAATGACTGAGCTGAGAGAACAAAGAAGCAAATTATATAGTATGTTAACAACAGTCCCAAAAACTTGGGTGAGGAGCTGATGCAGTAGCTGAATACTAATTAGAAGCTTCTCTATAAACACTAGTTATATATGCCTATGAAAAATATTACTTTTACATATCTTTAAATTACCTTTTCTTTTCTTTTCTTACGTTTAATTCTTATCATGCAAGGGGAGCCTTTTAATCTGTAATAGACCATTATTAAAGGCTAAGGAACTGAATGTAGACTACCTTTCGAACAAAGAGCACTACTTTACCTGAGAGGCTGTGAATATGAATGGTTGCTTACACAAAGGTGTGGCTATATCAGGCAATTTGAGGCCATTTGGCATTTCCCCTCCATGTGAATAGTGCACTGCTGTTTCTAGTAGGTACGTCTCTGCATCTCAGAAGTCACCATAACATCTTGCACTAATTGGCCTCCTTGCTGGCAGTCTCAGCAGGGAGTGCAAGGACAGGACGAACATGGCAATAATTACTGTGGCTCCACAGAGGTGAGCGCTAGGGACTATTTGTGGGGCAGCTTGGTACAGCTTGTACTGCAGTTTACTGGGCTTTATCTGATATACAGATTTTCTACAGAAGACTTTTACCCCCAAAGTTGTCTATTTGATACTTTTCAAGAATTCCAAATTCACGTATTTATTTGTTAACAGTGCTTTGCTGACAGATGTTACAACGTATATGCTAGTGTTAGGTGCTGCTGTGGCCATGGCTAAAAAGTTAAGGTTTGCCAACTGTTATCACTCAGGTTTCAGAGTAGCAGTTGTGTTAGTCTGTATTCGCAAAAAGAAAAGGAGGACTTGTGGCACCTTAGAGACTAACCAATTTATTTGAGCATAAGCTTTCGTGAGCTACAGCTCACTTCATCGGATGCATCCGATGAAGTGAGCTGTAGCTCACGAAAGCTTATGCTCAAATAAATTGGTTAGTCTCTAAGGTGCCACAAGTCCTCCTTTTCTTTTTGTTATCACTCAGAGCTTTTCCACTCATGATTAATGTGATGAAACCAAACTTATGGCAGTAAAACAATATATATTGTCTGTATCATAGCTGCACAAAGAGGCTCCAACTGAGATTGGGGCCCTATTGTGCGAGGCACTGTACAACTGAATAGTGAGAGACAGCTCTTGCTCCTGACAGCTTGCATTCTAAACAGAGAAGACAGATATAAGGTGGGAGGGAAAACATAGGCATAGGATGGTGAAGTGAGTACACAGCAGGGTCATTGGGAGAGTTAGGAATAGAACCCAGTTCTTTTGATTCCGAGTCAGGTCTCCTATCCACCAGAGATTCTGTTTCCCTCCTTTCCACAATAGAATTGTATATTCTGTTTGTTAAGGCCTTGTCTACACTGGCAAGTTTCTGCACAGTAAAGCAGCTTTCTGCGTTGCAACTGCCAAGGTGCACACACTGCCAAGCCACTTAGCGCGTAGAAACTGCGCAGTTGAGGTGCTGTGAAAAACCGACCCCGACAAGAGGCGTACAACTTTCTGTGCCGGGGGTACAGCGCTGCGGTGCCAGTGTAGACAGTGATTGGCCTCCAGGAGGTGTCCCACCCACAATGCCTGTTCTTGCCTCTCTGG
The DNA here is from genome assembly GCF_965140235.1 of Caretta caretta. NCBI lineage: Eukaryota > Metazoa > Chordata > Testudines > Cheloniidae > Caretta > Caretta caretta. The sequence goes on along the minus strand of NC_134206.1, from coordinate 317,821,546 downwards.
TCTTCGTTTTGAACGCTACTGCCCTGCCCTCAGGTGACCAACTGTCATCCGCACCCTGGAAATTCCTTTGGAATTTTGAAAGTCCCCTCCTTGTTTGCTCGGTGATGCATGCAGTGGTCTCAGCGCATCTTTCCAGGTGGCCAAGCCTGCGCCACACACTAGGCAATCCCCCGCTTGGAGCAATGCCGAACTGCTGGACCTCATCAGCATTTGGGGAGAGGAGGCTGTTCAGACCCAGCTGCGCTCCAGCCATAGGAATTATGATACCTACAGACCGATTTCACGATGCATGACAGAAAGGGCCATGACTGGGACACACTGCAATGCAGGGTCAAAGTGAAGGAGCTGCGGAACACCTACCACAAGGTGCGGCAGTCCGGTGCTGTGCCCACAAGTTGCCGGTTCTACAAAAATTTCCCCTGCCCCTGTGGCTACTTACCACTTTGGGGGTCTTGTGGCTCATGTGCGCTTGCCTGGGGTCAGCCAGTTAGTGACAGGTATGTGAATAGTGGCTGTGTTTTAAATAACTGAATCAGTGTTCTGTGTATTGCAAACAATACTGCTTCTGTAAAATGTTGCATTTTGGCTTCACAGACATGACCTTGGGAGCTTAGCCTCCCTCTCTGTTATCGCCGGTTGAATGGATGTGCAGAATTAGAAAATGGCCACGAAGAACTAAGGAGGACTTTCTGCGTGAGGTTACGATGCACTCTGAGGCCGAAAAACAGGAATTGAAGGAGTGGCAGGACAGCGAGAAGAGCGACCGAAAGGAGAACGTGGCATGCCAGAATGAAGCCATGGAGCAGCTCTTAAACGTTATGGAGTGCCAAGCAGACACGAACCACATGATACCAGCACTGCAAACTGAGCAATTCCGTGCCTGCCCTCCCCTGCAGCTGCTGTCACAAAACGCTGAACCATGCACCCCCCAGACACTGCCAACACACTCTTATCAACCTGGCTCCAGGCTGTACCCGCGGCATTCCATTCCTCCTTCCTCACAGTCCAGTACTGCAGACTCCCACTACTCACTGCACTCAACACTCATTCCTCTGCAGTTTATCCCTGTTGAAGTACAGTATCTGCTGCACTGTGCTCCAAAGGACAAGGTTGGATATGACCCTGGACATACACAAATCTTTAACCATCCAGGACCCCACCTCCTCCTGGGACCTTCCCTTCCCCCACCCCCCTCAGTGCTGATGTGTCTTTTTGTTTGTCTCTCTCCTCTGGTTGCTGTTTTTTTAATAAAGGAATTGTGTTGGTTTGAAAGCAATCTTTATTCTATTAATTGAAAGCAAACAGAGCCCTGCAAAGCAACAGACAATTATCTTAAACCTTCATATTGCATCATCTGCACCAATCACCTCCTAGCATTACAAGTACTGCAATCCCGAGCATAGCAACAAATATTAGTGGCTTTCAGCTTCAAATTGCTGCCTCAAGGCATCCCTGATCCTTATGGCCCCACACTGTGCCCCTCTAATAGCCCTGGTCTCTGGCTTTTCAAACTCAGCCTCCTGCTGCTAAGCCTTTGCGGTCCAGCCCTGAGAGAACCCTTCCCTTCACAAATATTATGGAGCGTACAGCACGCGGCTATAAGCATAGGAATATTGTCATCAGCCAGGTCCAGCTTTCCGTAGAGGCAGCACCAGTGGGCCTTTAAATGGCCAAAAGCACACTCAACAGTCATTCTGCACTTGCTCAGCCTGTTGTTGAACCGCTCCTTGCTGCTGTCAAGATGCCCCGTGTATGGCTTCATAAGCCACAGCATTAAGGTGTAGGCGGGGTCTCCCAGGATCACAATGGGCATTTCAACTTCCCCTACAGTGATCTTCTGGTTCGGGAAGAAAGTCCCTGCTTGCAGCTTCCTGAACAGGCCAATGTTCCGAAAGATGCATGCGTCATGCACCTTTCTGGATCAGCCTGCGTTAGTGCCTGTGAAATGTCCATGGTGATCCACAAGCACCTGGAGAACCATAGAGAAATACCCCTTTCGATTAATGTACTCAGTAGCTAGGTGGTCTGGTGCCAGAATTGGAATATGTGTGCCATCTGTCGCCCCAGTTAGGGAAGCCCATTTGTGAAAATCCATCCACAATGTCACGCACGTTGACCAGAGTCATGGTATTTTGGAGCAGGATGCAGTTAATGGCCCTGCACACTTCCATCAACACAAGTCCAACGGTCGACTTTCCCACTCCAAACTGGTTAGTGACTGATCAGTAGCGGTCTGCAGTAGCCAGCTTCCACAGTGTAATCGCCATGCACTTCTCCAATGGCAGGGCAGCTCTCATTCTCGTGTCCTTGCACTGCAGGTCTGGGGTGAACTCATCACAGAGTCCCATGAAGGTGGCTTTCCTAATCCGAAAGTTCTGCAGCCTCTGCTCGTCACCCCAGATTTGCATCATGATGTGATCCCACCACTCAGTGCTTGTTTCCGAGCCAAAAAGTGGCATTCCACTGTTGTCAGCACCTCCATGAATGCCACAAGCAATCTCATGTCGTAGGTACTACGTGTGGCGAGATCAATGTTGTACTCCTCTTGCCTTTGTAGTCCAAGGAATAACTCCACTGCCATTCGTGACATGTTAGTTAGAGCGAGCAGTGTACTGGTCAACAGTTCGGGATCCATTCCTGCAGACCGAAGAGGCAGGGTGCGCACTACACAAACTGTTGAAAGATGGCACCAAATGCAGATGGAAGCACAGGGATTGCTGGGATGCAAAGCAATGCAACACAGGGCATTGGGACAGGACCCAGGATGCCTCACAACCCCCTCCACCTTCCCACAACTCTTAGCAGCAAAAGAGGAAGAGATGCTCTGTGGGATAGCTGCCTAGAGTGCACCGCTCCGATTATCACTGCAAGTGCTGCAAATGTGAACGTGCTATTGCACAGGCAGCTGACAGTGTGAACACACAACAGCGGTTTCCCTTCAGTGCTCTCTGAGCGGCGCTGTAACTGCCGGCACTGTAACTCTGCCAGTGTAGACAAGGCCTTACACGGACACATTTGCTCTCATTCTCTCTCTCTCTCTCTCTGTATGAATGAGCAATTCTAAGGGTATGTCTATGCTACCCACCGGATCGGCGGACAGTGATCATTCCAGCAGGGATCGATTTATTTCGTCTTGTCTAGACATGATAAATCGACCCCCGAGTGCTCTTCCGTTGACTTCTGTACTCCATCGCTGCGAGAGGCGCAGGCAGAGTCAACGGGGGAGTGGCAGCAGTCGACTCACCACAGTGAATGAGTGGGTCTAAGTACGTCGACTTCAGCTATGTTATTCACATAGCTGAAATTGCGTAACTTAGACCAATCCCACCTCCTTCCCCCCACCCCCAGTGTAGACCAGGCCTAACTGATTTCCAGTGTGTGTCAGATGTTGGTTAGTTAACACAAAATAAATTAAAATGTCCTATTATCTGATAATCAAATTAATCAAATATCCAAAACTTTAGAGTCTATTTTATCAGAACAATATAGATTGTCTCTGTTCCGATCAGATCCACTGGATACTATTGAATGGCAAATCAAATGACAAGATGAGAAAAAAAAAATCAGTCAGTTCTAAAATGAGAGAAATGCTGGTGCCAAAGGCTGCTAAACTGTACCTGTTCTTTTGTTGCCCACAATCTTCAAGTGGAAAGAGAACAACTTGAGTCTTTACTCCATAAATATAAAAGGAAAATCACAGGTAAATGGAGAATGAATTTTTCCTCACATAGTCCACAACAAATATTTTCAAGAAAAAAATACTTTGGGTGAAACAAGGCAGATGTAGCTGATGTTGAAGGAACACTAGGTTGATCTTAACTCTTTCAAGAAATTATTTAAGGACAGTTCTTCCATATGTAAAGATTACTCTGGATGCATTCTCTAAGGTTTAGAATCCATGTCCATGTCTGTTGCATATATCAAGGATAGCATGCAGGCAATATTAATCTGTGCATTTATATTTCAAGTAAGGTTTTTCAATCTATGATCCTGGCTTAATTGATTATGCTACCTATCACATTATAGCACATCTTGTCTGGTTTACATCTCCTTTTTCACATTTTGACACATATAGGGTATTACTGAAGAGTAAGAAACACCCATGTATTTTATTCTAGTATTTTTTTTAACTTTCCAAGTAATTTTACATGAAAGTAACCCTTTCATGGAACATGAGTCATTTGAGGCTCTTTCTAAAAGTAATAATAAATAATAATAATTAATAAAGTAGTAATCAATAATATCTATTTTCTCATAAAATTTGAAGAGGAAGATTATTGTGGATGAACGTCCTGGTTAACCTTGTACAATAAGAAAGAGGATTTGAATGGTCAAGACCATAGCAAAAACACAGAAGAAAATAATCTTTCTAGAATGAATCTAAATGATATCCCTAAATCTCTCAGAAACACCATTTCAAAATATTGAAATGTAGAATCAGACAGTTCTTTCTGGGTTTTAGATAACTGTTTGACACATGTCCTTCAGAGTTAAAAGCCAAGAGTGAACCAGAAAATTGAGGTCAGACCCAAATCCAACTGATGTCAATGGAAGGACTTTCACAGGACTTTGGATCAGGCCTATGGTAAATATAAAGGGATGGACACTGCTGTGGGCTTTTCCCTTCTGCAAAAAATTCAGAGGTTTTGAAAAATGTTTTATTCCATAGTGGAATGAAAGCAAAACTAAACAAAACAAAAATACCCTCAGAAATCTCAGCCGGGGATCCAGGAAGCCATGGTAGCCAACTTGGCTGCCAAGGAGCTGGGAGCCCAGAAGCAAGGGCTCCCCAGCAGCCTGCCAGGTTAGCTGCCAAGGAGCCAGGCAGGTGAACTGGCAGGAAACCTGCCTGGTTCCCATTAGAATTTCATTGAGCCTGGTTTCCACTGGAAATTTTCTGACCAGCTCTAGTCTGATTGTTTATTCTAATAAAAAAGCATTTCGGATTAGATTTTAAAAGCATTGTATTCATGGAAAGTCATAGGTTCATATATAAATTTTCTAGATGTCATGGAAGACATTTTCAGAAAGGGTATAGATAGGTGAGTGTAGGATTGTGTGACTAGTAAAACAACCAGAAATGGTATGGTGGGTGGGATTAATATAAACCTGTCAGGTGAAGCTAAAAATCTTCATGCTAATCCGTATTGAATATAGCAGATGAACATGTAGACTGAAGATTTTTGCCTATGACTTTATGTGCATGGATGTGTCACTATACAAAGTAAAACTATTTCCCCTTGTTTATTTCCCCTCCTACGGTTCTTGTAAACTGCTGGAAATGGCCCACCTTGATTATCATCGTCCCTCTCCCCCCCCCCCCGGTAATAGCTCACCTTTCCTGATCACTCTTGTTACAGTCTATATGGTAACACCCATTGTTTCATGTTCTCTGTGTATATAAAATCTCCCCACTGTATTTTCCACTGTATGCATCCGATGAAGTGAGCTGTAGCTCACGAAAGCTTATGCTCAAATAAATTTGTTAGTGTCTAAGGTGCCACAAGTCCTCCTTTTCTTTTTGCGGATACAGACCAACACGGCTGCTACTTTGAAACCTGTGCATGATCTGTACATTCTCAGTCATGGCAAAAAACATGTCAACATTTACTACAACTAGGCTGTGAACCAGAGCCCAACTCAGCTGCTCAAATAAATTGGTTAGTCTCTAAGGTGCCACAAGTACTCCTTTTCTTACAGACTAACACGGCTGTTACTCTGAAACCAGTCCTTATTTGTTTCTCCTTTGATTTATAACAGCAGAAGCAAGTCATGCATGATTGTATAAGATGTGATGATACTCCATGAGTTCTAGGTGTTATAAGAACATATAGCTAACTAGCTCAGCCTCACAAAGCTAAATGTGTCTGGATAGGGATTTCCCTAAATATGAAAAGATGTAACGATATTATTTAAAATGTCATACTTTGGATGTCGGAGATATACCCCTATAATCAAACATCTACAATAAATGTTTACATTATGCTTCTTGAAGACAGAGAAGCTGAAGATGTGTTTCAAACATGCCAAACACATCTAGAGTAAATCCTAAACATCATTTTTCATGTAGAAAGGCTGATTGTTGTTTCATAATGAAGGGTTATAGCTAAGCAAGTACTTCGGTATTCTGAGCACATAATGCAGAGCCCTGCAGAAAGAACTCCTGACTCCAACTCTGGCATGCTCCCTACACTGGGACTTGTGGAGTATGTGAGTATGAGGGGGAAGTATAGGGTGCCTATGGAAGCTCAACATGGTGCTGAGCTGGGGGAATTTTCATAAAGAACCCCATTGCAATCTCCTTTTGGCTCCCATATACCAGCAGAGTCGGGGGTGGAATCCCACATCCAATGCCTAGAAATGATCATGTTCTATTAGCAAAAAGAAAAGGAGGACTTGTGGCACCTTAGAGACTAACAAATTTATTTGAGCATAAGCTTTCGTGAGCTACAGCTCACTTCATCAGATGCATTCAGTTTGTTAGTCTCTAAGGTGCCACAAGTACTCCTTTTCTTTTTGCGAATACAGACTAACACGGCTGCTACTCTGAAACATGTTCTATTAGTTTGCCTCCTAGGCTAATATCTAGAATTGTCTTAACTCCTTACTCATTGGTTCTCAAACTGTGAATCGGGACCCCAAAGTGGGTCGCGACCCTGTTTTAAGGGGGTCGCCGGGACTGACTAGACTTGCTGGAGCCTGAAGCCTGAGCCCCACCTCCCAGGGCCAAAGCTGAAGCCCAAGGATTTCAGCCCTGGGCAGCGAGGCTCAGGTTACAGGCCCCCTGCCTGGCGCTAAAGCCCTTGGGCTTTGGCTTTGGTCCCCCTGCCCAGGGTGATGGGGCTTGGGCTTTGCCCTTGAAGCAGTGGGGCTCAGGTGGGCTCAAGCTTCGGTCTCCCCTTCTGGGGTCACGTAATAATTTTTGTTGTCAGAAACGGGGTTGAAGTACAATGAAGTCTGAGAACCCCTGGTCTAGACATGTTTGAAAAATAAGCCTTTTTGTTTCTTTGGGGTTTTTTTTTTTTTTTTTTAATTTTTAATAGCCACGGTTTCATATATGATGTACATCATGGTCAGACAAATTTATTTGGCTGTGGTTTTCTGTTAAAATCTATCAATTGTCTTCTGCGTGACTATGGGGTTATGTGTTGTAAGACAAGCATTTCTCCTTCCTTTATTAATTTTGATCCATGCTGGTGTGAAGAAAGGGTAAATGTTTTCCCTCACTAGAAGCCAATTACTTTGAAAAGGTGTTTTCCTAAAATGGAATGTCATATTTATAACTGTATAATTAATACATATTATTTACACTCTATAACTGTATATTACCAGGTTTCAGAGTGGTAGCTGTGTTAGTCTGTATCAGTCTCCTAGTTTTTTTTTATATTACCAGTTTTCTAGGTTATGCTTCTTGGGCATTGCACCCCTAGATTCCCTTGATAAGGTGGTTTGTCATTTTAAGACAGTGTTTGGGTTCTCCTCCCTTTGAAGATCAATTTTTACTCCTGTTTTAGGTATTCTATCTTGTGGTATGTTTGTGTGAGTTAATGTGATATAAATGGTGTATGAAAAATAGTGAACTCTTCCTTTATTATCTTTCAAAGGCCCTGAACTCCCAATGAGCTCCATATGAGCAAACTCCTGTGCCTGTATTTAGCCCCATTGACTTTAGTGGGGCTTAACGTAGTGTGACGGGGCAAGGACAGTTGGCTATAGAAAAGTAGTGGAATATAGATATATTAGCTCCAGGCTAAACAAATCCCTGGTACCAGGTTAAGTGAAATGGAAGCTGCTCCAGGTCAATTAAGACACCTGGGGCCAATTAAGAATTTTCCAGAAGGCAGGGAGAATGCTAGGTTGATTGGGACACCTGAAGCCAATCAGGGGCTGGCTGAAACTAGTTAAAAGCCTCCCAGTCAGTCAGGTGGGTGCAGATGTCAGGAGCTGTGGGAGGAAGTTGTGCTGTTGGAGAGACTGAGCAGTACACACCATATCAGGCACAAGGCAGGAGGCCCTGAGGTAAGGGTGAAGTGGAGCTTGGGGAAGTGAGGGCTGCTGTGGGGGAAGTAGCCCAGGGAATTGTACGTGTCATGTTTCTAAAAGGTCAGCTACCATAGCTGATACTATTAGGGTCCCTGGGCTGGAGCCTGGAGTAGAGTGTGGGCCTGGGCTCCCCCCCCACCTTTGCCCCCTGATTAATCACTGAGACTGGGAGACAACAGAGACTGTGCAAAGAAGGATAACTTCTCTTCACCTCCCCTGCTGGCTTATGATGAAAATGGCTCAGTAGACTGTGACCCTTGTCTCTAGAGAAAGAAGGGTTACCTGGAGGGTCACAGTGAGCCTCTGAGGCTAGCGAAATCCGCCAGGAAACGTGGGAGCCATGGAGGCAAGGACAGAGCTTTGTCACAGTAGGTGCAGGGGTCCATCAGTGCAGAGCTGATAGGAGGATGAGGGCATTAGACTCTGCAGCTTTTTGTCTCTCTCTCACCCTCCCCAAGACTAGGAAAAGAATGAATGTATATAATATCTTTGCTAGTTTTGTCAGTGCTGCTTGTTGCCTGGCTACTAAAGGCCAGATGAACTAGGTGAGCCCAAATGGGATTAGGAAGTCGCAGTGCAGCAAACTGTAAGCAAATGCAATCAAATGCAAGTCAGCAGGAAACTGCAGAGGTATAATCAGAAACTTCGTGGGGAGAGTCCATCTAGCTAGGAAACTCTGAAAAGAGAACCAGAAGCCAGGTTCTGAGCTGGCCAGTGAAGTCTCACATCACTGTTAGGGGGCTTATTCCTTCACCCACTTACTTCCCTGGTCCTTCTCGCATGAAGAGAGAGCAACAATACCCGAAGTCCAAAAGTGCAAACAATTCGATGTTTATTGGGATGAACTTCCAGCAAGCATGATTCCAGTTTCCTTCCTTAGTGTCCCCCTTCCCAGCTCTGACACCACAGAGCCTTACCTGTGTCCCTGTTCCCATTCCTGCCCTTAGCCAAACATGATTCCAATTTCCCCACCCCCATTCCCTGTTCCCATTTCCCCACACACACAACCTCACTTCCTGACTGACTGAGATTATATAGTAAAACTTGAGATCTGCTTAGCTATACCTTAACCAATCATTTTACTGAAATTTAACTAACCAATCCTAACATGATTATGTAACCAATTATATCTCACCACCTTAATTAGTTTACACCCAGCAAAATTAATTATACAGCAGACAGAAACAATCACAGAACCAGACAGAGACCATGCAAATAAACAATAGCAAAGTGGGAACTATAATGACAAAACAATACAGAAGTGAGGATTTCACATCCCAGCTATTGATAAGTGAGTTCTTGCCAGACAGGATGCTATCAAACTAAGTTTCCTTTTACATCTTCTAGGCACTTCCCTTTCTCTGGAGGTGATAGGCATTATCAGGACAGGATTGTATTCCTAACAGCCCAATAGCACCTTCTTTCAATGTGACTAGTTTGGAATGTGAGGATATGACCATTCCCTTCTCAGTTTATGGCTGCCTCTGCTGCTTAGCCAACCGCCTTAGCCTAAGAACAGGGCCTCAGACTGTCACAGTAAGAGAAGGCCCTTACACTGGCAGACAGTGACTTTGATTCTTTCTTTTATACCTCTATAACTAGCCAAGTGATAAGAAAACATCTAAATTCTTAGAGTATAGGACTTTACAGACAGGCCTGAATATCTATATCCTAACAATCACTTTGGGGAAAAACACTGTTCATTATAATTTTAGTTGTTACTTGGATTTTGGTTTTTTTCACCCTTCAAGTGTGAGTACATTTTATTTCATTTCTACTTCTGCTTTTAAATAAAATCCAACTGGCTACTCACCCTTTTATACTTCCACAGACATAAATACCAGCTATCTATACCCTCTGCTAGCTACATTTTTAGAAGGATAGAATGGGCCAAAGGCTAAGGTGCTATGCAGAAAAACACAGATCACAGCAAATATGCAGATTCTTCCCTACACTCTCCTCACCTATCCATATCCATAAGCTGCTTTCTCTCCAATGCAGATTACTCCTCCCTCTGTCTGTGCCCCAAGTATGCAATCCCCACTTTGGGTGCTCTACTCAACTCTCTTGCTCTGACAGCCACTCTTCTCTCCCACCTCCAATGTAGGCAGCAACCATCCACACTTTTCACCACCAAAAATGTTTATGATGGGTATCCAAATGAGCAGAGGATAAGGGTAGCATAGATGCCCTGGGATTTGCCCAGAAAAAAAGAATTAGAACTCCCAGTGAGAGCAGTTTCAGTGGTTTGGAGAAGGTGGAGTCCAGACACTAGAGAGTCCAAAATAGAGTTAGAGGAGTGGAACTTGAAGCAGTGGTTGCAAACAGCACACTTGATAGGCTTAAAGGCTGGGAAGAAGACAGCAGTTGAAGATGCATGTGGAATTTTGAAGCACGCTTGTATTTTGAGAGGAACAGGCCCAAAGAAATTAAAAAGTGAAGGAGGGAGAGGGCAGTGGGGGACAGGAAGTTAGCAGGGAGGAGAGGATGATGTCAAGCATAGTGGAGGGGCTGAAAAACAGATGAGAAACCTGACATCAGTGATGGGACAGGAGGAGCAGAAGGGGATAGGAGTTGTGATGGATTGTGTGGTAGTGGAGAGTGGTCTCTCTTTGAAAAGTAGGTGAGGTTTTGAACAGCGGGGAAGAAAGGGGAAATGTTTTTAGGGAGAATCAGAGGTAGCAAATGAGCAGTGGGGTTTTGGGCATGTGAACCACTGAGTCTGGAGAAACAGCGCTATTTTGGCAAATATGGCAGAAGTAAAGAAACAGGGCTTAATTTGTGCCAGGGCTTAGCAGGGCTGAGGCCCAGTACCTCAAGGCTTGATAGTTCATAGCCCCAGCACCTCCGGGCTTGCCACATCAGTTATGAAAGGGAAAAAAATTGCTTGAGCCCCTGCCCCTCTTTCATTACAAATTAACCACTGTGAAGTAGAGAACAAATCTGTAATGGATGACATCTGGAAGGTCATGGGACTTTCTCCAGAGCAGTTCAGTGGCTTGGGGAGCAGGACTGGAGGAAGTGTATGCTGGAGGTTGGCAAGATGGACATTCCAGTGAGGGAAACAGGTGCAGGTATAGAGAGTAGAATGAAGGGAATTAACAACTGAGTCAACAGAAGAGTGGTACAGTTGGAGAGAGCTGAGAATAGTAGACTAAAGACCTGAGACATAAAGTCTTGAAATTGGTAGAGAAGTCATGGATGTTGACAAATTGGCACTTACAACAAAGCTCGGTAGAGTGGCATGTGGTTTGGGGCAGATGGGTGATGCTGAAAGAGTGTTGGATCATATTAAAGAAGTTCTGTATTAAAATCACAAATGAGTTTGATTCCCCATAGTTTAAATTCCAGGGTATTACTAATTAAGAGGTCTCTTGGTTTTTGGTACTGTTTCTCTCCCTCTATGTGTGAAACTTGCAAGCTGCTAATTGTGTTAGTAAAGACATAGTCTGTTCTCAAAGCAATTCTTTGTAACAACAACTACTCACACAGAGAGACTCAAAGCAATACTCTGTAACAACAGAAACAGCACTCAGAGACTCCCCGCCCTTTTGTTGTATTCATCTCGCTTTGTTAACAATTATGATTAAAATAGAGATAGAGGATGTATGTGGATGGATGCTTGGTGTGGATAATAACTGAATGATCAGGGAGGTGCCAGCCTAAGAATCCAGTGTCCATCGGCTGAAGAAGGCATCAAGTGGAAATAACCAGAGGACCCCTGGAGGGCAGACTGGAATCCACCCAACAGCCTCAAGAATGGGAGAACCAAAGAACAAGATAAGATCTAGCAGCACGGAGCCGTCAGGAATGTGCCATCTGCTGATTGATTCAGCAACAGCATGATGAAACAATTCCCATAGACTGGCATAGGAAGAAATTCCTATAAAAATGGACTCTAGAAAGTGAGAACTTTGGGGTCTGATTCTTCAAACCAACTTCCAGGAGCATCAGATGAGCATCTGACAAGGCTCTGCTCCCTTCTCGTGTCCAGGCCACCTGGCCAGTGGCTTGGCATGAGCAACTCTAAGGCTGGTAACTATGATAACAACCTTGCAGAACCTGTGTGTGTGTGTGTGTGTGTGTGTGTGTGTGTGTGTGTGTGTGTGTATGAATGAATGTGTGAATAAATATGAAATTGAATGGAATGTTATAGATATAACTAACTGCTTACTATGATTCTTTCTGTATTCACAATAAATGTGGCACTTTGCCTTTTCCCATTTAATAAGATCCTGCTGGTTTTTATTTTGTTGGTATAACAAGAGATGATGTCAAGGTGAGAAGGATGGAACTGAGAAGTAAGAGAAGGAGCAGTGTTTACTGTTCAATGATCTTTCTTCTCTTTCATTGGTTGTCCTAAACTTGTAATTTTCCTGTTATAAAAAACATATTTGGTTAATTTTTTTCAAGTGAATAACCATTTGTGTTAAGATTTGTGAAATATCTGGAACATGAAATCTATCTTAAAAATACCTAGAGGTTATCTGAATATTTGTGAACAACAAATACGATCCAACATTCACAGGGATCCAGACTTGGTGCTTTTATTAACAAATAACTTTAAAAAATATTAAGCCCATTGTAAGTAGGGAAATATTTTTAAAAATAATTTCTTGCTTCCTGTGTGAGTGAAATTCACATGTAACAAATCTGTTAAAAAATTTTAAAAAACATCATTGCATGGTTTGTTGTGATTTTTATAAAGAAACTTAATAGTTATTTAGGGATACATGTTGAAGCATATTTTCATTGACACCAGTTGCTGATTGGAGTTACTTATTATTTATATTGTTTTGAGAGCATTATCTAACACAAGAATTTTTATTATTGCTGGCTGCCTCTGAGTTCATTGTAATATTTTTCCTGTGGATTAATTGAAATATTAGTAACAAGTAAGAGAATCCATTTGGAATTTGTTTAAAAAATACTTTTTACTTTCTTCTCTATTACTTTATTCAGACCAAATAGAATTCTCTTTGTCCTCTTTCTTTACATTTGTAACTTTTTCCATCACTGGTTTTAATTTGAAACAAGCAATGCTTGTGCAGAGACATTTTATTATGAGGACATCCTGGTCTATGCCAAACATTGTTCCACTAGCTCAAACGAGAACTGCAAGAAAATAGTCCAGCCTATGCCCCTTTTTTTGGCAGTTAATTCCTAGTGCTGTTGTTACGGTTAGAAGAACTTATTGCAGGTTAATACTGGTTAACTGGCACAATTTTTGTACTAGAAACTGTCTAACTTAAAAACAGATCAGCGTTGATGATATTTTTTTCTCTGCTGCTCATGGCTCTCTGGTAATATATAAAAGTTATAAATAATTAATGGCGCAATTATGGATGATAAAACACTAAGGGCCCAGTATGCCCCCTTTTGGATGCCGATCCTAAGCTCCTCATTCAAGGCAATAGCAATTTTGTCTTAAGTGAGGAGCTGAGAACTTCAGTGGGACTTGCACCGTGGGCAGAATCAGAGCTAAAGCTACCTGGATATGTATCATAAAACAAATACTCTTCTGAGTTCTATGACTATATCCAAAGAGGATGCAGGTGATTTTGGCAGAATATCACATTTCAACTATTTTTCTGGAAGAGTCATTTATCAGCTTCTAATTTCCTTAATCCCTATTAGTCTTGTCCCAGACCTGGTATAAAGACTGTATGATATAAGTGATGTCAGAGTATTCATTAGTTCTGACAGTACAGACAAATATAGCTGTCTCAAAAATACTTAAACATGAGTTACTATTGCACTTGGAGTGGACAGGGATAATTCAGGACTCTCTACAGCACATACTTGATGTTGGCTTACAATACCACTAGCATGGACCTACCCATCTATAGTGCTCCCATGATTTCATTTCTGCTGTGAAACAATTTGGCATCCTCCCCTTTTTTTTCAGAAGTTAGCTATGCTGATATAATGGACAATTTCTCTGCAGAGAGAATAGCACTCTTTGAAAAATTAAGCCTGTGATGTTTTACATGCAGATGTCCAATAAGTAATTATATCAGCAATTATTGTGACAGTGCTCATTAGAAATGGAAAATAACTCTACAGGCTTTCTACAAACTTTAAAACTTTTAAATGAATTTGCTTTGATCACATTCACACCCCCTTTGTGTTCGCTTTTTGAGGTTATTTGAGTGATCAAATTTTGCTGGCCAAAGTTAGCAGAAAGCCCACTTCAAAATTGCCTGCCTATTCTTGGAGACTGAATTTTAAATTTGCATGTGCAAGTACTCATGATGCAACTGCTGGCATGCTCATCCAATCAGGGAACAGATTACTTACCTGTCCAATCAAGGAGCAGAAACAATACCAAGTAACTTTTCTGACTAGTTTAATTAAGCAGCACCACTAAAATTTAGAATATTTTCAGTCAATCCATAGACTAAAACAAATTTAAGATATTTGAATAATACATACCTCTGACAAAATCATGACCTACTCTCAGACATTCTGTGAGCAGAAAAACCAACCAAATGTGTCCAATAAATCATTAGTTGCAATTTTATGTTCCACTCGAGTCATCATCACAGTAACACCAGAGCACAGAAAACAAGTGGTCATAATTACTTACACGATTTGAAGATTTAAAAAGAGTTCCAATGCCCCCCACAGTTTTCTGGGTGAAACTTGGCAGCCCTGGAGTGTAATTAGAACATAGAAAGGGGAAAGCAAAGGTAAGAAGAGCCAGAGCCAGTTAAGAGAAATGGCAGTGTCAAGACAGCACAGCTAGCAGTGCCAGAGCTAGTGTTATGTCCAATGTACTGTATATTTTTTATTACATAGACAGTACATTGTTCAGGTCATATACAACTCAAATGAACCTCATGGCTGCAAGGCCTGGGAAGTTCCACAAGCTTCCTAGACTGTGCAGCCCAGGAGGCTGTTGTCATTCCCAAGGGAGAAATAAATACCCTTTTGAGTAGCAGCCATAGAACTCTGCATTTGGTATTGCACAGGAGACAAGGCTCTGTGATTCCACCCAGATCAGTTGTCAAAGATCAGGCACTTGTATATGTACCTTGAGTAGTAGAACATTGCCTGGAAAAGTGTCTTAAAGAAACCACGTCCTGTTGCCAGTAGAGCAGCTGGCTTCCTTTATAGAGAGCCACAAATGAGAGGAGCCAGGAGACTCCAAGTTTAGCCCATGCCTCCAAAAAGACTATTGTGAAGAATGAGGAACCCAACTGATGCCCACAGAGTAGTGATCAAGGGAGTTCCCCACTGAGCACTGTGGGTGGCAGAAAGCTCCTTGACCTTTTAGGTAAAATTTCAAATGTTTTTAGCTCAGTCTGTTCAGATGAGGCTTAAGGATGGATCCACACATCTGGGACCAGGGTTGTAAAAGACCAAAGACTCCTGTATGGGACCAAAAAGCAGAGGATCAGTAGATCCACGGACATAGTTTTCTGAGGCAATTTGGGACAAATGTCTTGGGACAATTTCTCCTAATAAGAAGGGTTCTTTAAAAGTCATCTATGGCTAAAAGACCTTTCTCTGGGGAGGTTGACCTGCTATAGGCCCAGCAAACGCTACCTACTGATGTGTAGATGACCTAGAAGTCTGCACACAATTTCTGCTGGACTGAGGTCAAAGCTTTCAGTCGTTACTTGTATATTGTAGTTAACCCACTTGAATCACTTCAGCTGAAATAAACGCAATATTGTATCTTGTTTTTCAACTGCGTCAGTGGATTTACAGTAGGGATGAATTGGCCTACAGGATGCAGTATTGTGCCCTACTTCCAACAATAGGATGAAGGAGTGTGTTTTGATGGCACAGACTACAGAATAAAGCTGCATGTGGTTTTGACTCAAGTTCCGTGTGCATCTTTTGTCTTATCGTAATTTAATGAGTTTGTATTGTGCTAGCGCCAAAGACGTCCGGTTTGGAGCTAGGCATTATGCAAACCCAGAGGAAGATATGGTCCCTACTCCAAAGATTTTATAATCCAAAGCCCTGATCCTGTGAAGATTTATGTGTGTGCTTAACTTTAAGCATGTGAGTTGTCCCATTTAAGTCAACAGACCTACTCCTGCACTTAAGGTTAAATGCATGCATGCTTATAGGATTGGAGCCTTGTAGGATTCATGACTCAGTGCACTAGTTATACATTCAACTGTGAGCTGGATACTTAAATATTTCTAAAGCTATCTTTACCTAGCTGACTATGTAAACATGGAAGGTTAAGGAGGAAATAGAATTAAAGAAGGGTAATAAAATTAATGCAAATCAATATGTATTAATTAATTAATATAAATTAATATTATATATTAATTAATTAATATAAATTAATGCAAATCAAAAATAGATCTTATAAGACTAACCTGATAACTTTTTTTTATGAGATTACAAGTTTGGATGATAAAGGTAATAGTGTTGACTTAATATACTTAGACTTCTGTAAGGGTTTGACTTGGTACTGCAAAATATTTTGATTAAAAAATAAGAATGATATAAAATTAACATGGCATACACTCATGGATTTAAAATTGCCTAACGGCTAGGTTTCAACTTTTAATTGTAAATGGGGAATCATTGTTGAGCGGGTATGTTTGTACGTGCAGCCATCATTTCTTGGCCTTATGCTATTTAACATTTTTTCAATGACTTGGAAGAAAACATAAAATCATCACTGATAAAGTTTGCAGATAACACAAAAATTGGGGGACTGATAAATAATGAAGAAAATGAGTCACTGATTCTGAGTGATCTGGCTTATTTGGTACAGGATGGGGGACTCTATCCTGGGAAGCAGTGATTCTGAAAAAGTTTTGGAGGTCATAGTGAATAATAAGATGAATATAAGCTCCTCAGGATATGTCTACATTGCGAAAAACAAAACCACAAACCTGTGGTACACAGACTCAGGCTCACGGGGCTTGCATTACCATGCTAAATATAGCCATGTAGACCAGAGATCGGCAACCTTTGGCCCGCGGCCTGCCAGGGTAAGCCCCCTGGTGGGCCAGGCTGGTTTGTTTACCTGCTGCGTCTGCAGGTTCAGCTGATAGCAGCTCCCACTGGCCCCGGTTCACCACTCCAGGCCAATGGGGGCTGCGGGAAGCGACAGCCAGCACATCCTTCGGCCCACGCTGCTTCTCACAGCCCCCATTGCCCTGGAGCGGTGAACCGCGGCCAATGGGAGCTGAAATCGGCTGAACCTGCGGATGCAGCAGGTTAACAAACTGGCCTGGCCCACCAGGGGGCTTACTCTGGCAGGCCACATGCCAAAGATTGCTGATCCCTGATGTAGACATTCCCATTCAGCCTGGAGTTCAGGTTCAGAAACTCATCCCTACCCCCGGGTTTCAGAGCCTGAGCACCAGCCCAAGCGGGAATGTCTACACTGCTATTTTTAGCACAGTAGCATGAGCCTAGCAAACCCAAGTCTATAGAAGTGAGCTCCAAGACTCACTGTTGTGGGTGGGTTTTTTTGCAGTGTAGGTATAACCCCAGAATGGTGCTGTGGTCATAAACAGGGGAATCTCAAATAGGACTAGAAGAGTTATTTTACTTCTTTATTCAAGGCTGGTGCGAAAGCTGCTGGAATACCATGACCAGTTCTGGTGCCCACAATTCAAGAAGGATGTTGAAAAATTGGAAAGAGTTTAGAGAAGAGCTGTGAGAATGATTAAAGGATTATAAACCATGACTTATAGTGAAATATCAAAAAGCGCAATCTAATTAGTTTAACAAAGAGAAGCTTAAGTGATGAATTGATTAGTCTATAGGTATCTACATGGGGAATACATATTTAATAAAGAATTCTTCAATCTAGCAGAAGAAGGTATAACATGATACAATGGATGGAAGTTAAAGCTAAACAAATTCAGATAGGAAATAAGGCATACATTTTTAATGGTAAGAGTAGTTGACCATTGGAAAAATTTACCCAGGGCCGTGGTGGATTTTTTTAAATCAAGATTGGATGTTTTCCTAAAAGGTATGCTCTGGGAATTATTTTGTGGAAGTTCTATGGCCTGAGTTATGCAGGATGGCAGACTAGATGACCACAATGAGGTCAGACTCGTTGATCACAATGACCCCTTCTGGCTGTGGGATCTATGAAGTTGATAAGGGCAGTGAGTTCTTTTGAGTGTTACAAACAGTGACAATTGCTATCCCAGCAGCATAGTTCTGTAGCTAGAGCCCTGGACAGGCAGTTAGTAGACTTAGATTCTATTCCTGGATCTGCCACTGACCTGCTGTGTAAGCTTGGGCAAGTCACTTCACCTCTCTATGCTTCTGTTTCTACTCCCACCATTATCTGTATCATTTATTCAGACTGAAAGCCCTTCACGGTAGAGACTGTCTCTTGCTATGGATATGTACCATTTTAACATAATGGGGCTCTGGTCTTGCTGGGGCCTCTCAGTGCTAATGTAATACAATAATAAATAATTGCCTTCCAACATTCTCTTTCCATTCTGAGCACACTAGTCACTAGTGATCAGTGTGGATGTACGGACAAGAAAAACATGATGGGGAAAAGTCTACAGTTCCAAGATTAATAACTCTTGTATTAGCTAAAAGAAAGTCTTCATTGAACAGGAAGGGGGAAATGACGGCACAAAACCAGTGGGGACAAGGGGGAGAAGTGAGCAAATATAATAAAACATTTGTAGAAGCATTTTTTTCTCATAACAATTTATCAGAGGGAGCTCAAGTAGCGTGCTATAAATAATGCATGAAACAGAAGAGGAAACAGTCTCCCCTCTTAAAATAAGGGGCCTTTATGAAAACAAACAAACAAAAAGAGACCGACAATGACATACATAAATGATGATAAAATGTGCAATAGCTCCCCTCTTCTACATAGGGAACTTACAGTCACTGTTCAAATTTAATGGCTAGTTTTTAAAGATAAGCATAAATATATTTTCACATTGCAATGAGTAAACAAAGTGATATATGTACATCTATAAAGGCACTTAATCTTTTGGGTTTCTTTAAAAGGAGACACTAGTACACATAACTCATTTGCTAATGTAATTATGAGGCAGCAGCATATAGCTGGTTTCAGAATATGGATTAAATCCTACTTACAAATGAGTCATGTGTCTCTTACATGCTTTCAAAAGGTATCATTCCGGAAAGTTTTGTTTAATTATTTCCATGCTAGTATATAATTGCCTCTTCTGGTTTCTTAGAAAGCCTTGATCTTTTTTACAGGAATATATGTTTTGTACAAATATCTTCTGTTACAAATATTTTTTGCAGTAATAGAATCATAGAACCATAGAAATTAGAGATGGAAAACACTATTACTGTTCTATAGGCCAACTAGTCCATCCCATTGGGCCTTACCAGACTGTTCCTTATAGTACAGCGTCTTGTGCTTTCTTCCCAGTTTAAGCTTAAGGGCTTGATTCAGAATTGTTACTCTAATGAGTGATACTGGCATAAAACTAGAGTAATGCCATGGTGAATCTGGCTCTAAAACATCCCAAGTGATGAGTCTTCAGCCATTCCCTTCCTTCTAAATCCGAAAATATCTCTCTATTAGCCTGAATATCAGCAAATGTTTTCTAAGTATTGTTCCCTTTGTTAATTTTATCCTCTAACTTTCTAAATAATTTCTTTCTCTTTGTATACACATAGACTGGTAGTATATCCCCATTAAAATGATTTAGCCAAGCTAAACCCTTTTAATCTTTCCTCATAAATTAACACCCTAACCCTCTAATCATTTTGTTGCTCTTCTCTAAACACGCTCTGCTTTGTTACAATATAGTGCCTGGAACTGAACACGCTTTTTGCGGTGGCTACACAGCAGAACTATATAGATTAGGACTGCTAAACGTTCTCTGCTTCTGTAAATACCTTCATGCTTAGATAATAATAAAAATACCATAGCTAGTGGTTTATGGCTTCAAACCGCTGTACAAACATAATTCACTAAGCAATTCTTTTATAATTTAACAGTGTTTAACCTTAGCTGTTATTTTAGATCAATGCTGGAAAACAAAATATACAAATTTGGTATATTTAAAGAGCCAAATATTTCAACAAACTGTTCATTCAGGAATCTAAGTTCCTGACCTTTGTTTATGTTGCTGATGTTAACTAGTGTTCCAATAGGAAGCACAATGTGCTCAACATCTAAAAACAGGGGTAAATAGAAGAGCTGGATTAGTCAGGGGGTTGGTAATGGAAGATGGAGCCACTAACCTCCTGGTCTGTCATTCAAATCAAATCAAATTTAGTAGTGACTGGAAGTCATTACCATCTGACAGGTGTTCAGTGGCCAAAGTGAAAGTAATTGGTTACTTCTGTTTACTTCTCAGCTGGGAGTTGTCCATATCACAAAAAACATGACTGTACCTGGTACAGTCTTTGGCCTCTTTTGTCAACATGGTTACCAGGTAAAATCATGTTGGCAGAGAGGCCAAAGATTGCGGTACAATAAGAGATTGAATTTGTTTCTTGAACAGCCCCAGTCAGAGCTGAGGCACACTGTCATGACAACATGGAGAAACATGCACTTTTGATGCCCTTTTTGTACCTAGTCTATTGATAAGAAAAGGATTTAAACTTTCAGTAGAGATGGTCCTTGACCAAATTCTTGCATCCAGATATTCCCAACTGAAGTTCATATCTGGAGCCAAAAATGTTGCAGCTGGTCACTATGCATATAAAGGCCTGATCAGAATTTTTAATTCTTTCTCGTTACTCGGAACTTTGAAGAAGTTTGGATTCAGATCATAATGTTGCTTTCTCCTTTGACACTAACGTTTCCTAAAATAATTGAAGTTTGAATTGAATATAACATAAGGGCTAAATATCAATGTGGATAATTGTAGTGATCTTATACATTCCTCATAAACCAAATCCACTAGCATAGCCTTAGATGGAGTGATGCATAATAATATTATTATATGGTTTCTTGTAGTGTGACAGCAGACTAATACTTTCATGTGAACAGTGCTAATAGTAAAAGTCAAGGAAGGAAGAGAACTGAGCCAACAACAAAATTGACTTTGTATTGCAATGTGAAAACTATTAATGATAATGCATATTATTACAGTCAATGCCATAACACAAGGATTGAATCTGTGCAACACAATATATTACATTTATTTCTATTTCCTTCTCCCCCCGCCCCAATCACTTAAGAATGGGAATTGGTTATATGAAGGTGAAACAGCAGTATATTCCCCCCACCCCGCTTTTCTCTTTCTGAAAGGTAATTTGGTTTGAATGTCTTTTTCAAAGAAATAAGCATAAAAAAAATTGCAAAATTCTTTCTGTACTATTGTTGTGTATAACTGGGGCTATACTATTGTTATGGCAAAAAGGTGCTAATGGCTTGCACATCAGGAGTCATTGGTATAGAAGCACCCAGGATGAAATTCCCCATAGAAAGAGCTGAAGATGTCTCTGTCCAGAGAGTTGTTAAGGTCATTGTGTAGGTTGAAGCACTCTGCTTTGTCTGTTTGGAGGCAGGATGGAAAGGGTGTTTATTTTAAAGTAAAAAGAAAAGGAGTACTTGTGGCACCTTAGAGATTAACAAATTTATTTGAGCATAAGCTTTCGTGAGCTACAGCTCACTTCATCGGATGCATTCAGTGCATTCCGATGAAGTGAGCTGTAGTTCACAAAAGCTTATGTTCAAATAAATTTGTTAATCTCTAAGGTGCCACAAGTACTCCTTTTCTTTTTGCGAATACAGACTAACATGGCTGCTACTCTGAAACCTGTCATTATTTTAAAGTAGTTCAGTAGGCCTTGCCTATACTGAGGATTAGCCCTGATTTTAGCAGCTGGGGAAACTGTACCAGTGTAAGTTCCTAGAGTAAAATCCTGATTCCTGCCCCTTCTGAAATCAGTGGCAAAAGTCCCATTAATTTCACTAAGGCCTGGGTTTCATCCTATTGTGGCTTTTCTTGTCTACAATTTCCACTGGTGAAGCAGATCTAAGCTTCAAGCCAGGGGCAAGCTCCCCCAGTGAAAGTTACATCTTTCCTTGCTACATTGGGGATTTGCAACGGTGCAGCTATCCCCTTGCTGGCCATTGATGGTTGCAATCAGGGCTAATCCCCATCAGAAACAAGGCCTTATATTCTAATGCTGACCTTTAGGATGACACTTCCTTGGAACCAGGTGTCATGCTCCCTGTCTGTTTTCCCATTGCTGGACAAGTGATTCACATGTACAACTCTGATTAATGCTAATGTGAGTTACCTGCATACATTCCTTGTTAACTGAAAGGAGGATCAATCATTCAGTTTGACAGAGAATCTCAGATGTCATGTGAAAGAGTAAGAGTAAAAAGAGACCGAGAGAAGAAAAACTAAGGGTATGTCTACACTACGAAATTAGGTCGAATTTATAGAAGTCGGTTTTTTTAGAAATCGGTTTTATATATTCGAGTGTGTGTGTCCCCACAGAAAATGCTCTAAGTGCATTAAGTGCATTAACTCGGCGGAGTGCTTTCACAGTACCGAGGCAAGCGTCAACTTCCGGAGTGTTGCACTGTGAGTAGCTATCCCACAGTTCCCGCAGTCTCCGCTGCCCATTGGAATTCTGGGTTGAGATACCAATGCCTGATGGGGCTAAAACATTGTCGCGGGTGGTTCTGGGTACATATTGTCAGGCCCCCGTTCCCTCCCTCCCTCCGTGAAAGCAGCAGCAGACAATCGTTTCGCGCCTTTTTTCTTGAGTTACCTGTGCAGACGCCATACCACGGCAAGCATGGAGCCCGCTCAGGTAACCGTCACCGTATGTCTCCTGGGTGCTGGAAGACGTGGTATTGCATTGCTACACAGCAGCAGCAACCCCTTGCCTTGTGGCAGCAGACGGTACAATAGGACTGGTAGCCGTCATCGTTATGTCCGAGGTGCTCCTGGCCATGTCGGCCAGGAGCACCTGGGCAGACATGGGTGCAGGGACTACATTAGAAGTGACTTGACCAGGTCATTCTCTTTAGTCCTGCAGTCAGTCCTATTGAATCATCTTATGGTGAGCAGGCAGGCGATACAGATTGCTATTGGACCATCTTCTGCCGGGCAGGCAAGAGGTGAGGATGGCTAGCAGTCCTATTGTACCATCTTCTGCCGAGCAGCCACGAAATGTGGATGGCTTGCAGTCCTTCTGCACCGTCTGCTGCCAGCCAAAGATGTAAAAGATAGATGGAGTGGATCAAAACAAGAAATAGACCAGATTTGTTTTGTACTTATTTGCTTCCCCCCCTCCCCTGTGTAGGGGACTCATTCCTCTAGGTCACACTGCAGTCACTCACAGAGAAGGTGCAGCGAGGTAAATCTATCCATGTATCAATCAGAGGCCAGACCAACCTGCTTGTTCCAATAAGAACAATTACTTAGGTGCACCATTTCTTATTGGAACCCTCCGTGAAGTCCTGCCTGAAATACTCCTTGATGTAAAGACACCCCCTTTGTTGATTTTAATTCCCTGTAAGCCAACCCTGTAAGCCATGTTGTCAGTCGCCCCGCCCTCCGTCAGAGCAATGGCAGACAATCGTTCCGCGCCTTTTTTCTGTGTGGATGCCATACCAAGGCAAGCATGGAGGCCGCTCAGCTCACTTTGGCAATTAGGAGCACATTAAACACCACACGCATTATCCAGCAGTATATGCAGCACCAGAACCTGGCAGAGCGATACCGGGCGAGGAGGCGACGTCAGCGCTGTCACGTGAGTGATCAGGACATGGACACAGATTTCTCTGAAAGCATGGGCCCTGCCAATGCATGCATCATGGTGCTAATGGGGCAGGTTCATGCTGTGGAACGCCGATTCTGGGCTCGGGAAACAAGCACAGACTGGTGGGACTGCACAGTGTTGCAGGTCTGGGACAATTCCCAGTGGCTGCGAAACTTTCGCATGCGTAAGGGCACTTTCATGGAACTTTGTGACTTGCTTTCCACTGCCCTGAAGCGCATGAATACCAAGATGAGAGCAGCCCTCACAGTTGAGAAGCGAGTGGCGATAGCCCTGTGGAAGCTTGCAATGCCAGACAGCTACTGGTCAGTTGGGAATCAATTTGGAGTGGGCAAATCTACTGTGGGGGCTGCTGTGATCCAAGTAGCCAACACAATCACTGAGCTGCTGCTATCAAGAGTACTGACTCTGGGAAATGTGCAGGTCATAGTGGATGACTTTGCTGCAGTGGGATTCCCTAACTGTGATGGGGCCATAGACGGAACCCATATCCCTTTCTTGGCACCAGAGCACCAAGCCGGCGAGTACATAAACCGCAAGGGGTACTTTTCAATAGTGCTGCAAGCTCTGGTGGATCACAAGGGACGTTTCACCAACATCAACGTGGGATAGCCAGGAAAGGTACATGACGCTCGCATCTTCAGGAACTCTGGTCTGTTTCAAAAGCTGCAGGAAGGGACTTTATTCCCAGACCAGAAAATAACTGTTCGGGATGTTGAAATGCCTATTGTTACCCCTTAATGCCATGGCTCATGAAGCCGTACACAGGCAGCCTGGACAGTAGTCAGGAGCTTTTCAACTACAGGCTGAGCAAGTGCAGAATGGTGGTAGAATGTGCATTTGGACGTTTAAAGGTGCGCTGGCGCAGTTTACTGACTCGCTTAGACCTCAGCGAAACCAATATTCCCAGTTATTACTGCTTGCTGTGTGCTCCACAATATCTGTGAGAGTAAGGGGGAGACGTTTATGGGAGGGTGGGAGGTTGAGGCAAATCGCTTGGCCGCTGGTTACGCGCAGCCAGACACCAGGCGGTTAGAAGAGCACAGGAGGGCGCGGTACGCATCAGAGAAGCTTTGAAAACCAGTTTCATGACTGACCAGGCTACGGTGTGAAAGTTCTGTTTGTTTCTCCTTGATGAAACCCGCCACCCCTTGGTTCACTCTACTTCCCTGTAAGCTAACCACCCTCCCCTTCTCCCTTCGATCACTGCTTGCAGAGGCAATAAAGTCATTGTTGCTTCACATTCATGCATTCTTTATTCATTCATCACACAAATAGGGGGATGACTACCAAGGTAGCCCGGGAGGGGTGGTGGAGGAGGGAAGGAAAATGCCACACAGCACTTTAAAAGTTTACAACTTTAAAATTTATTGAATGCCAGCCTTCTGTTTTTTGGGCAATCCTCTGTGGTGGAGTGGCTGGTTGGCTGGAGGCCCCCCCACTGCGTTCTTGGGAGTCTGGGTGTGGAGGCTATGGAACTTGGGGAGGAGGGCGGTTGGTTACACAGGTGCTGTAGTGGCAGTCTGTGCTCCAACTGCCTTTGCTGCAGCTCAACCATACATTGGAGCATACTGGTTTGATCCTCCAGCAGCCTCATCATTGAATCCTCCCTCCTCTCATCACGCTGCCGCCACATTTGAGCTTCAGCCCTGTCTTCAGCCCGCCACTTATTCTCTTCAGCCCACTACTTACTCTCTTCAGCCCGCCACCTCTCCTCCCGGTCATTTTGTGCTTTCCTGCACTCTGACATTATTTGCCTCCACGTATTCATCTGTGCTCTGTCAGTGTGGGAGGACAGCATGAGCTCAGAGAACATTTCATCACAAGTGCATTTTTTTTTCTTTCTAATCTTCACTAGCCTCTGGGAAGGAGAAGATCCTGTGATCATTGAAACACATGCAGCTGGTGGAGAAAAAAAAAGGGACAGTGGTATTTAAAAAGACACATTTTAAAAAACAGTGGTTACACTCTTTCAGGGTAAACCTTGCTGTGAACATTACATACATAGCACATGTGCTTTCTTTACAAGGTTGCATTTTGCCTCCCCCCACCGCGTGGCTACCCCCTCAACCCTCCCCCTCCCCGTGGCTAACAGCGGGGAACATTTCTGTTCAGCCACAGGCAAACAGCCCAGCAGGAATGGGCACCTCTGACTGTCCCCTGAAGAAAAGCACCCTATTTCAACCAGGTGACCATGAATGATATCTCACTCTCCTGAGGATAACACAGAGAGATAAAGAATGGATGTTGTTTGAACGCCAGCAAACATACACTGCAATGCTTTGTTGTACAATGATTCCCGAGTACGTGTTACTGGCCTGGAGTGGTAAAGTGTCCTACCATGGAGGACACAATAAGGCTGCCCTCCCCAGAAACCTTTTGCAAAGGCTTTGGGAGTACATCCAGGAGAGCCGTGAATGCCAGGGCAAATTAATCCTTTCACATGCTTGCTTTTAAACCATGTATAGTATTTTAAAAGGTACACTCACCGAAGGTCCCTTCTCCACCTGCCAGGTCCAGGAGGCAGCCTTGGGTGGGTTCGGGGTTTACTGGCTCCAGGTCCAGGGTGAGAAACAGTTCCTGGCTGTTGGGAAAACCGGTTTCTCCGCTTGCTTGCTGTGAGCTGTCTACAACCTCCTCCTCCTCATCATCATCTTCTTCATCCCCAAAACCTGCTTCCGTGTTGCCTTCATCTCCATTGAAGGAGTCAAAAAAACACGGCTGGGATAGTGGCGGCTGAACCCCCTAAAATGGCATGCAGCTCATCATAGAAGCGGCATGTTTGGGGCTCTGACCCGGAGCGGCCATTCGCCTCTCTGGTTTTCTGGTAGGCTTGCCTCAGCTCCTTAAGTTTCATGCGGCACTGCTTCGGGTCCTTGTTATGGCCTCTGTCCTTCATGCCCTGGGAGATTTTGACAAAGGTTTTGGCATTTCGAAAACTGGAACGGAGTTCTGATAGCACGGATTCCTCTCCCCATACAGTGATCAGATCCCGTACCTCCCGTTCAGTCCATGCTGGAGCTCTTTTGCGATTCTGGGACTCCATCATGGTCACCTCTGCTGATGAGCTCTGCATGGTCACCTGCAGCTTGCCACGCTGGCCAAACAGGAAATGAGATTCAAAAGTTCGCGGTTCTTTTCCTGTCTACGTGGCCAGTGCATCTGAGTTGAGAGTGCTGTCCAGAGCGGTCACAATGGAGCACTCTGGGATAGCTCCTGGAGGCCAATACCGTCGAATTGTGTCCACAGTACCCCAAATTCGACCCGGCAAGGCCGATTTAAGCGCTAATCCACTTGTCAGGGGTGGAGTAAGGAAATCGATTTTAAGAGCCCTTTAAGTCGAAATGGAGGGCTTCATCGTGTGGACGGGTGCAGGTTTACATCGATTTAACGCTGCTAAATTTGATCTAAAGTCCTAGTGTAGACCAGGGCTAAGGCCATGTCTACACTACAAATTTTGGTCCACACAAGTTATGTTGGCATAAAGCTGCCACAGTTAGTATATCGCTTGTGCACACGTGTACTTGGCTCCTTGCGTCAGAGCTGCATGTACTCACCAGGAGTGTTTGTGCTGATGCACAGTGCAGTGTGCACCATGGGTAGTATCCCAGTATGCAACCTGCCACAGTCCAGCGCACTGTCTTTTGGAAAATTTTGGTAATGCATGGTGGGGCAGAAATGAGTCATGCAGGGGTGACTTGGAGATAGGGGTCAACTTTGCAGTGTGCAATGGTCTCCATTCCATAATGCTATCTATATCCCATGATCTTCATGCCTTTTTTAAAAAAAATCCCATGAACCTGCATGGCCTTCCCCATTGCCCACTATCTGACAGAAGCATGGACCCTGCTCTGCATTATTCTGCAGCTCTGCATTATTCTCATAAGTGTTGAAAGCACTGGGCACACAATCCTCCAGTATCTGCAGCGCTGGAAGAAGAAGCAGATCAGCAGTGAACATGATGATTTTTTGGTGGACAGATTGCTGTGGTACGTAGCAAGAACCAATTTAAGGTTGTTGTTGGCGTTCTCTGAGCAACTGTGGATGGTGCAGGGCCTCTTCCGGGCCCAAGAAACGAGCACTGACTTGTGGAATTGCACCATAATATAGGCTGGGGATGATGAGCAGTGGCTGTAGAACTTACAGATACACAAGGGCACATTTCTGGATTTGTGTGCCAAGCTCATCCAGCCCTCCAGTGCAGGGATACGAGAATGAGAGCTGCACTGACAGCAGAAAAGCAAGTGGTGATCACCCTGTGGAAACTTGAAACGCCGGATTGTTATTGGTCAGTGGGAAATCATTCTGGAGCTGGAAAATCCACCGTGGAGGCCAGTGTTTTGCAAGTGTTCAGGGCCATTAATCATCTCCTGCTACTCAGGACTGTGACACTTCTTGGCAATGTGCAGTTCACAGGGGATAGATTTGCAGCAACGGGGTTCACAAACTGTGATGGATCAATAGACAGCATGCATATCGCTGTTTTGGCACCAGGCCACCTTGCCACAGAGTGCATCAACAGAAAGGGTTGCCTTTCTATGGATATTCAAGCATTGGTGGGATACTTCTCCGACATCAGCGTTGGCTTGTCAGGGAAGATGTATGACTTCGCATCTTTAAGAACACAGGACTGTTCAGAAAGCTACAAGCAGGGACTTTGTCTCCTGACCAGCAGATTACCATTGGTGATGGTGAAATGCCAATAGTGATCCTGGGGGACCTATCCAACCCCTTGCTCCCATGGCTTATAAAGATGAACACTGACCACCTTGACAACACTGTCAATAAATCCATTAATTTTGCAGTGCTTGCGGCACATTTATTATTACACTGTTTGTCACTTATCCTATGAGTTGTGTCACACTGTACAACAACAAGTAAGTGGGTACTTTCAGAACTGCTAAGCACTCTGCAGCATATGTTGTGAACTAATAAAGATGAATTATTTTCCACATAATAGAATTTTAGTCAGTATCAAAACCACTGCAAAGAAAAATCTGTGCAATTTAAAAAAATACATTTAAAAACTGAATGGAACAGAACTTAAGGGGAAGATCATTCATGTCCATTTTAGCTACACATACAACTACTGTGGCTTTCACAGGTCCTTAATGTCCCCTGGGGTGGAATGGTAGGGGTAAGGATGTGGCCCCTAATGCCAAGAGAACTAGTGAGGGGAGTGTAGGGAAGTGCTGTAATGGAGTCCTCTGTGACTGCAAAGAGAGGTGAGCCCATTACTGTTGAACCTGCAGGTGCACAAAACTCTGCAGCATCTGTGTTTGCTGCTTGTGCATGTCCCTCTCCTTTTCCTGGTGGACATTTCTCCTGTCTGCTCTTTCCTTCTCCAGGCTGCCTATGATGTTCAGCCTCCAGACCCTTTGCTTACAGTTTGATATAGTACTGGCTTGAAGGATCTCATTGAACATGTCTTCCCAAGTCCTCTTCTTTCTCTTCCTTATCTGGCTGACGCATTCCATGGGTGTGGAGGGGGAACCCCTCAAGGTTGCAATGGCAGCAGCTGCAGATAAAAATGCACAGAGGTACCACTGTCCAGATAGTCACAATGGAAAGTCACAATGGAAAGTGAAAGTTAAGATTCAGAACTCCCTTCCCTTGCTCCCCTAAAGTTTTAAACAAGATGTCCTTATTGACACTTCTGCGTCAGAATGCTTGTGCACGGTGAGTATGGCCCACTGGGGTGAGGGAAATCAGGAAGGAAGTACCAGGTTGCATGAATCAAGAGTGTAGGGCAATGACACTGAATACTGGCACCATTTTCCACAAGCGGTTCCACAAGATTTTAGCAATAACTCACTCCAGAGGGTAACAAAGAGAGAGGTCAGCAGCAGCTGGCATCCCGAACGCCTTGACCCATATGCCGCTAGCCTGGGTGTTGCAATGGAGCCTGCCAAAGTTATTGCTGACTGGCGTGGGAACGTGTCCTACCATGGAGGAAGAAATAAGGCTGCCATCCTTAGGGACTTTGGGAGAGGATTGCAGAGTACCTCCATGAAAGTTTTGTCAAGATCTTCCAGGAAGATCCAAGGGACATCCCTGTATGCATAAACAAACTGCTCTATATGCCCCCCTTTGCCTAACGCTACAGGGGAATGAAAAGTAGATAACAATGCTACTTGTCTTTGTTTTACCGCTACCTCTGCTAGTATGAGTAATAAAACATCAGTAGCTGTGTCCTCTTAAGTTGCGGATGCAATCAGTACATCATTTTAATGGGAAATACCATTCCACACTTAGCCAACATTCCTTTACCTGCATCAGGCTCACCTGTGCTTGATTGCTGGGATTGACGGAATTTCAATGGAGTCTCAAACAGGTCCTGGTTTGCAGCATAGCTGCATCCCACCCCCCGCCTCATCTCATGTCCCTTCTTCTATTTTTCCTCCTCTCCATCCTCTGCTCACTTTAGGGGCATGTGATTGGATTTCCTCAGAGGTATCCATGGTGGTGTGCGGAGGGGTCTCCATCACGTATGACATGCAGCTCTTTGTAGAAGCAGCAGGTCTGCAGCTCAGCACCAGACTCCCTGTTTGTCTCCCTGGCCTTCTATTGTGATTGATGCAGTCCTTCACTTTCATGTGGTATTGCTGCTGGTCCTCGTTATACTGCTCTCGCCTTTCCCTTTACGTGTGCCTGCAGCTCTGCTTGTACAGCCTCTTCTCCCCACAGGCTCAGGAGATCCAATATCACCTGTCTACTCTAAGCTGGAGCGCATCAGGAGTGTGTAGCTGGCATGGTCAGCTGGGCAGTTGTACACAACGGAGAGCTCCTAGGTGTGCTTGGAAACTGGACAAGGCACCAGCTTGGAAATGCCAGGAAAAGGGCTTTAACATGGAGGGGGGCCTTCTAGTCTCTATAACCCCTGGGCAGTGGAGCTCACAATTGAGACCAGAACATACAGTGTCTGGCATTGTGCTGGAGAATTGTTAGGATCAACGTAAGTAACAGTGTCTACACTCATGCTGCATCAACCTCAGTACATTGACCGGCTCAACACCTCCCGGGGAGGTGGTGTTAGTACGTCAGCATAACAAGGGAAACAAATCAGTGGGAGACAAATTTAAGTGTAAATGCATGCACAAGTAAGTCGACACAAGGTGGCTTACATCAGCCTAACTTTGTACTATACATCAGGCCTAATAGGGATCTGCCTATGCACAGAAACTGCAGCAGTTTAATGAAAGGTGTGCTGTTGCAGTAATGCAGTTAAACTGGTGCAGCTTTGTGCATGGACTCTGTAACATCAGTTTAAACCTGACTTATCTGGGGGCTTGTCTTCACTGTGGTGTAAATTGGCGCTGCTGTGATTGATGCAGCGGGCATCAATTTAGCAGGTCTGGTGAAGACCTGATAAGTCGATGGGAGACGCTCTCCTGTCGACATAGATTGACTTACAGCAGTGTCTACACCCCACTAAGCTACATCTACATAACTTAACATATCTTACATAACTTAACCAGATAGACTTATCTCGTTAGTGTAGACCAGGTCCAGATTTACCTTTGCTCTTGAGCAAGCCAGGTTTAAACTGATGCTAGCAGGCCCATGCATAAAGATGCAGCAGTTTGTCTAAATCTGTACAGCATTACACCTTACCTTAAATTGGCGCAGCTTCCAAGTATAGCTCACACTTAAACCCTATGAGCTACATTGATACACAACTCTGACACATCAAGCAGTAGTAATAACCCAACACATTCTTTCTGGGTATCATAGGAAACCTCACTAACTGAAGGCAAGTTTATGGCTGGCCCACCACAGGTGCACAAAGTGGATATTGGGGGAGAGCAGAATTCCCCCTCTGTTGCTGGGCTCAATGTAGAATCATAGAATCATAGAATATCAGGGTTGGAAGGGACCCCAGAAGGTCATCTAGTCCAACCCCCTGCTCGAAGCAGGACCAATTCCCAGTTAAATCATCCCAGCCAGGGCTTTGTCAAGCCTGACCTTAAAAACCTCTAAGGAAGGAGATTCTATCACCTCCCTAGGTAACGCATTCCAGTGTTTCACCACCCTCTTAGTGAAAAAGTTTTTCCTAATATCCAATCTAAACCTTCCCCACTGCAATTTGAGACCATTACAGTTCTGTCATCTGCTACCATTGAGAACAGTCTAGAGCCATCCTCTTTGGAACCCCCTTTCAGGTAGTTGAAAGCAGCTATCAAATCCCCCCTCATTCTTCTCTTCTGCAGGCTAAACAATCCCAGCTCCCTCAGCCTCTCCTCATAAGTCTTGTGTTCTAGACCCCTAATCATTTTTGTTGCCCTTCGCTGGACTCTCTCCAATTTATCCACATCCTTCTTGTAGTGTGGGGCCCAAAACTGGACACAGTACTCCAGATGAGGCCTCACCAATGTCGAATAGAGGGGAACGATCACGTCCCTCGATCTGCTAGCTATGCCCCTACTTATACATCCCAAAATGCCATTGGCCTTCTTGGCAACAAGGGCACACTGCTAACTCATATCGAGCTTCTCGTCCACTGTCACCCCTAGGTCCTTTTCCGCAGAAAAGTCCAAGTGCTCCCCAGCATGTAAGGATTTAGCCAAGACCTTCAAACAGTAGTACATCACAGTGCAATATGGAACTGTTAGTGCACTGTAGGAGTGTCCACATGGGATGTTCCTACGCAGCAAGCTAGTGTGCTGTAGGTTCATACCCTGGCTTCCTGAATGGTACTGTTCCATGTAGACAATCCTCATGCTGTTTGCCCTCTCCCCCTTCATATGGTAGAGTAGAACTGGTTAGGCAAAAGAGCATTCTTGAATCATGGCTTAGGGACTGCGCTCCTCCAAACTTCTGCTAGGGTGGTGACCCTTCACGGAGTCCCCACTTGTGCCCCTAATGATACAGGAAGAATTAAAAGCTGTCTCTTAGCGCTCAGTCCCGCAAACTCAGCAGCTACTCTGCCAAGTCTTGCTGACTTCAGTGCGACTTTGAGAGTGTAAGGGTCCTTGTATGTGTATCTGTTTCCACTCTCAAGTCCCTTAAATACTCTTTCCTT
This sequence comes from Caretta caretta, assembly GCF_965140235.1. NCBI lineage: Eukaryota > Metazoa > Chordata > Testudines > Cheloniidae > Caretta > Caretta caretta. Next base: position 317,788,782 of record NC_134206.1, on the reverse strand, counting down.
ACCTAATTGTATTACAAATAATGAGCCTCTATAGTTCCTTAGCAAAGTGGAATTCTGGCCTACAGCCTAATTTCAAGGCATTTAGGGATGTAAAATGTAGAAATAATATAATTTATTTTACATTATTGGGAAGAAATGTTTCACTCTAAAGAGTTTGTATTGATTTGTAGAACAGAAGCACAGAGAAAGACAAAAACCCATATAGGCCCCAATTTTGCCTCCCTTATTCATGCTGAGTAGTCTATTCCTTCATGATTGGTTTCAGTAGGACTACTCATGCAATAATGGATTACACAGCATCAGTGAGGCTGAAAACTCTTATTCATATGATTAAATATGCAGACAAGGATACCTTGATAAAGAGGTGTAAAGCAGGGAGCGGACACATGCATGTGTTACATAATTCTGCATATCTGAAGTGGTTAGTGTGCCTGAAACACCAAATATTCAACAATTTCACATTTGTGCTAGTTTATATACTAGCAAGTCACCCATTGCACTCCATCCTGTGATTTCTAGGATACATCTTGGCTGTCTGTTCAGCTGTAGGCTTGCCCACGCTGACTTCCTAAATACCAGGCGCCAGGTCCCCAACCTTGAGTTCTCACTCTGGCATCTGGAATCTACAAAACAGGTGAAGATGCTCTATTCCCCAGCCAGGAAGGGCTGAAAGCACTACAGAGACAGCACAATCAACAACTGGAGGAGGAATCAACTGTCATCCGTGTTTGATTAGACATATGCAGTGTTGTGATAGGAACTAAGAAGCAGGGCTGTCCCTACCCATACACAAAGTATGCAGCTGCATAGGGCACCAGCTGCGTGTTGCTCCAGCTCCTCCACCCCAGCCCCGCCACCACTTCACCCCTTCCCCAAAGCCCCCACCCCTGCTCCACCCCCACTCCCCTGAGGGCTGCAGCAGGGGTCAGGCCTGCATTCACCCGCGGCGGTAAGAGCGACCTGGCCCCAGCCTGCTCTGCTCCCCTGGCTCCCAGCTGCTCTGCCAGAGAGTGCTGGGGGGGGCGGTTCCTGCCATCCCCCAAGGCTGGGAGCCAGGAGACCAGAGCAGAGTGGGCTGGGTCACTCCACTTTCCGCCGGCCCATAAGTGCGGAGTCGAGCCCGCCCTTCACTCACCGGGCGACAGGAAATGGAGCAACCCAGTCCCAACCTGCTCCACTGGCTCGTGCTGGGAGGAGGTTTCCCCCCTGGCCCCCCCCAATAGCACCGCCGTGGAGCGGCTGAGGAGGGCACCAAAATGGCTAGGCACAGCCCTGTTAAGAAGAACCTATGCACAGTTCTTCTCACCAGAGGAAAGCTTGCTATCAGTTGGAGCCTTAGGCCTGGTCTACACTTAACATTTAGAGTAACATAGCTATGGCACTCACAGGTGTGAAAAATCCCTCCGTTTAGTGTTGTAGCTAAATTGACTTAACCCCTGCTGTAGGCGCAGCTAGGTCGATGGAAGAATGCTTCTGTCTATGTAGGCATTATTGCTTGGGGAGGTGCTGCACCCTATAGCCCTGGTCTACACTGGGGGTGGGGAAATCTATCTAAGTTACGCAACTTCAGCTATGTGAATAACGTAGCTGAAATTGACGTACTTAGATCGACTTACCGTGGTGTCTTCACTGTGGTGAGTCAACTGCTGCCGCTCCCCCGTCGACACAACCTGCGCCTCTCGTGGCAGTGGAGTACAGGAGTCGACGGGAGAGGGCTTGGGGAGGGGGTCGATTTATCATATCTAGACTAGACGCGATAAATTGATCCCTGCTGGATCAATTGCTGCCCTCCGATCCAGCGGTTAGTGTAGACATCCCCTTCTGTCACCATGGGTGCTTTCTATTGCTGTAGGAACAGTTACATTACAGAGTTATGCCAGCATAGCTATGATGCCATAGCTATGCCACTGTAGTACAGACATGGTCTGAGAGGGAGGGCAGTGATAAATAAGGGGGACTATCCTGGGGTGTTGTACTCACTGCTGGGTAGCACCTCCTTCTGGCAATTCTGGGGATTAGCTCTGCCCAGTTCAGCACCCTTTTTCTTCTCTCCTACTGTTACCCCTCTCCTCCCTCTCACAGAGTTGCGGCAGAGCTGCTTTGTGACTTGACCCTCTGGCTAGGTCACACTGTGATTTCCACATCCTGGGGAGTCTTTCAAAGTATCTCTGCACAAGCAGTGTCAGGCAGTCCTCACGCCTGCTGCCCTGGTTATGATGACTCAGGCAGTTTTCCTATTCACTGCCCCTAGCAATACCACCTTGTTAGGGGAACCCAAGCCCACCCTCTACTTTGGAGTTCCAGTCCAGAGCCATACAGCAAGCAATTAAGGTCTGCAGCTACACCCACCTTACCGCTTTTGTCCCTGGACTACTTCTTACTGTGCTTCTCCAGCCTTTCTAGTCAGACCTCTTTCTCTTAGGCCTACTAGGTAAACCCTTTCTCAGGGGGTTCCTCTTTCTTCCCTTAGGGAGAGAGGGACTGCACACTTCCTCCCTGACAGTGGTACCAGCCTCCTGAATTTATAGAAGCCCCCCTGTTCCCTCACAAGTGAGCTTCCTCCTAATTAGTGCCCTCTACACAGTTTAAATCTCTCCTGTTTGTAGCTTAATTGGTTGACTGGGCTCACCTGACCTAATTCAGCTCTTTCAAAGTGGGTTTGGGGGAGTATACCCCATGATAGGGACCCTTACAACACTACCTGGTGTGGGATGGGAAAAGAGAATTCAGATGACCTATTGGTAATTCTCTGAGGTAATTTGCTATTAGACACTTTAGCTGCTCATTAATTAAAATAATTTTCAAGATTAAAAAGGTTTACCACTTGTGGTAAACTGTAACTTTTCACTTTAAACACCATTTGCTGGGCAGCCACAAATATGAGATATGCAATGGTTAGCTACCATCCTTGTAAGTGATTTCCCAGTTGATCAGGAATAGATGGAAGGGTTACCATAGTCATTAGTGTTGTTAAGATGCTAATGTTGGAATTTATTCATGTTAAGGTTGAAAATGTCAATTGTCTTGCTTGCAGTAGCAATATTCTGAGCAAGTAGTCCGTTTATAATGTCTAGAAACTGTCTGAGTAGTCGATATGCCCCAGCTTGTTATACTCAGCTCATAAAAGACAGAATATATTAGTACAATAAAAGAATGCTGATGTCTTTTTTCCAAATTTCTCAAATAACAGTTTTAATGGCACTATAGCAGAGTGTTTCTGATTGCTATTTGTCATCACCCCAGCTGGTACAGGAAAAACAGTGGCTGGGATTTTCAAACAGTCCTGTGGGAGTTAGGTGCTCAACTCCCATTTAATTTTAGTTGATTGGGGTCAATTCTTATTTAATACAGACTGATTCACTTTTCTCTGAGGCCCTGATCTTGCAAGGAGTTCTGCGTGGGCAGCCCTCCATTGGAAAATTGCAGTCTAACAGTAGTTCTCTCTTCTCTTAAGACTGTTTTTCTTTACTAATTTTTTACATCCATTGCATACACTGGTTAATGGTCACTGGACTGTATATAAACACTGGCTTACTAAAACATCCAAACTCACTGATGCCCTTTTTTTGACAAATGTTCTCATTCCTAATACTAAGACTAATAGGGTGAAACTTTACTGATGAAGTGAGCTGTAGCTCACAAAAGCTTATGCTCAAATAAATTTGTTAGTTTCTAAGGTGCCACAAGTACTCCTTTTCTTTTTACTGATTCTGTAACTTTCATTTAAAAAAAAAAGTCACGTTAAATTTTGTCCCCATCAGCTTTCACAGTCTTTTTTAATGCTTGTACCTTAAACAAGAGCATGGTAGCTTCGAAAAGGGAGTAAGGTAATAGTAATTCTGATATGAAATGAAAATAGGAATTATTTTATCTATTTATATTTTTAAAACACACTTATCTGAGTTTTAACTGTATGCACAAATAAATATATACTAAAATTACAACCCTATCCAGGCCAACAGGAAAATAATGGACTCAGCCTTTCAATTAATCCATCTATAAATGGAGACCACCACCACCCAGCTGGATTATCACTATCCACTTCCAGTGCCATATGCCCCTTCACATTCCTCTCTTTCCTCAGAAACATGGGGAAACAGATGGCTCCTACAGCATGCCCTGAAGATCATCAGACTCAGGTTTTGTGTAACCAGGTTGTGGGAGATTGTAGGAGGGTGAATGAATTCCAGAGTCAAGAGGCCCCTTGCTATAATGTCCTGTGAGCACCTACCTCTTGATTAAATTGGTAGTGTGGCCAAATAAGAGCTCAGTCAGCTTGATGGTTCTCAAGTGCCAGTGATATCACTTGGAGAAAGGAGGCCTTTCAGACGTCAGGACTCAAATCATTTTAGTGGGTCCCTTCCAGACTGCCTATATACCCCTGCAGATGCCCAAGATTTAGTCAGGGGAGCTGCTGTCTGCATCACTATTCATCCCTCAGACTTCTTGCAGACACTCACTTGGCTGAACAGGCTAAAATCTACTAAATGTTTTATTGCAGTATTTGCATAATTCTCTCCTTGAGCTCCTTGCCAGACTTAATATTACTGCAGTGAAATTGCATACTCATAAAAGTAGTACGTTGGACAGAGCTAAGAGTTTTATAAATAAATGCCCTTCTGCCTTTTGCTTTCTACTAAATGCAAAAGGGACTTTGATAGCAAACTTGCTGACGTATTCTGAACAGTCACAAGGAGAGGAATAACCCTGCTGTAATCTCAGTGAGGAGGGAATTACCAGAGCATGTGATGGTGTTGCAAGGCCATCCTGGGATCAAGAAAAGTTCAGCTCATGTTGACTGTTATTGAAATAAACTTTTTTAAACCATGTGTGACATATAGGCTATCTGTGTAAAGGGTGTGGTTGAAAATGACACCAAGATTCTAAACTTGGCTCATTCATTACCTTTGAAATGAGCGTTCTCACACTGGTGTCTGCCCCACCAGACTACTTCTGCTTTCTCGTTTGTGAGGACAAGCTTACTCTGACACATCCAGCAATATTTATCCAGAGTAAAGACTGAATATGTAGGTTCTATGGTACAAAAACCATAAAGTTGCATTTAATTTATGTATTGCTACTGCTCTACTTGTTGCCCACAAGTAGTCTCCCCATGAAGCATCATAAATATGGTGAACATTACAGGAGAAGATGATTGACAGATGCTGACTCTTCTATTCCTTGTCAATGACACAATTGTCCACTGATGCCAACAGAGCCCTATCTTCTAGGTATGACTGCAAAACTCCTAAAGGCATTTGAAGAAACATCAGGAACACTACACTTGAAGGAATAATTCCTTGTTAATCATATAAGTCACGTTAATCACAAGGCTGTCTTGACAACAGTGTCCATCCAACCAAGATTAATACCACAACAGATGATAAATGAGGTCTCAAATGCAAACAGGGTCTCAGTCTCAAAACAAGTTAGGAACTCATGCTGCAGTTGGTCCAGTATATCACTGGCAGAATTATAGTTGCTACCTTTTCAATCTCCTTCCCCAGAAGATTTAAGATTGGCCAGTAATAGGAAAGCACCCCAATGGCAAGAGATGGCTTGAGTAGGATGTGCACTTCATTACGTTTAAAGATGGCTGGGACCCTCCTCTAGCTGAGCCACAGTGAATGCCTAGTTTTGATGGTGTTACAGGCCTATGCTTACTTTAAGCAGCTAAGATAGACTAGAGCCAGAACTGCAGGTGGTGAGCCTCAAAGATCCTGGAAGACTATGGATATCCTAAGCAAAAACCAAGCTAAAGCCAAAGAGGGGGAAACAGTCCACTGGCACCCCATAGCTCTCACAATCAAAAGACCCACAGAGAACCACAGAGTGTCCTACGTTGCTGCATTCAACACACAAAAATTAATGACAACTGAAGGGATTAGTAATGGGGAAGCTGATCTGGATTCATCAGACTAAACGACATGTTGACGAAGTTGACCCGGACAGTTCCTTGGGTTACATTAGCAAAGCCACTGGCTATCCATGAATGTTTGTGAATCAAAAAATGTACATGAATTTCAGTATGAATGATTATTCATCTTAAAATGTATATGGAAAGTGTAGCATTCACTAGTCTCCTGTGTCAAATTTTACAGACATCCAATCAGGGAGCAGAAACATCAACACAACTCAAATAGTAAGCAGTCAAAGCAAACAGCTAAAGAGCAACCCATTATAGCAAATGTCAGCTTCAGGTGGTGCTAAAGTAACTGTTTACTTCAATTGATTTACTCCGTGCTTACACATGCGTAAATTAGATCCAAGTTTGTCTCATGGTCTGAAAACTATTAGTCCAAACTACATGGTAATCCTAACAAATGCAGTTGAAGAAAATCATGAATGATTCATTGATCAAAAAAAAAAAAAAAAGGCTACAGGTCTTATGAACCTGTTGTATTGAACAGTCCGACCAGCTCTGCAAGGACTTCCATACACCCCTCTGGTAGTACCATGCTACAGGAGTAGCCCCACTTAAATCAATGGGACTGCTTCTGGGGTAGAATACTACTCATATTGAGTAAGAGTGACATAATCTGGCCCTTTGTAAACAGCACCTTAAGACCAATGGGACAGTTATTGAAATAAAGGGGAAAGAAGTTTGTTGTACTGGCTATGAAAGGTTTTTTAGTATGCTACTTAAACCTATGACTTCTATGCAGAATAGTAAATCTAGGAAGGTTTCCAGTGGGGGAAAAAATGCAAGAGAAAGAAAGTTGGTGTTCAGTTTGTTCTTAAAGGCCAGTGACCATGTTGCTATGAAGGAGCCCATATTTTGCACTGAATCTGTTTTGCAGAGATTTATGAAATACATTTTGGCTCCTGTTGTGGATTTACAAATATAGTCCAAGCTATGTTCCCTTATTTGACTTAAAGTAGTCCATTTTGTCCCTCTTCAGTAAAATAATTTTATTTATAAACAAATACCTGCCTAGCTATATACCTGTAGCCAATGATTTCATGTATAAAGCATACACACACTTCTTTATGCCATCGAGGTATTTGGGGTGCTACACGATAAAACAATAACAATATAATAAACTTTGTAAAATTATAAATTAAAACATAAATAGAGGAAGGGGACCCCCAAATGCCTGTCAAGAGAAGGTCTTAACATCAGTCACTACTATCCTTGTCTTCCTACAACACCAGAAAATGGACATATTTTGGCTTTATTCTTTTCAGCCCCCCCTTCCCTCCACCAAGTACTAATAAATGCTGCAAAAGTTGTATTCATTTACCTCCATACTTTAGCCAGCTGTGGACTCCTGCACATGCACAAAGACTATTCCTGATCCTGGCAAGAATAATCTGAGCAGAAGAGAGTATACAGAGGCTTTAGATTTCACAAAGTCCCTCCTATATACATTGCACAGACTACCTTGAAACTCTCCAGACCTGTTTTGGAATTTCCTTCCATGGTTCCACGTGCAGAGGCTTAGCGTGTTTACCTCACAGGACAAGGGGGAGCCAGTATCAGGCCATGACTGTCGTATTTTCCAGGTCTTCCCTCCAGGTAGCAGATTTTCATACATACATCTGTTGTAGCCAAAAGCCAGAATTTGGCCAATGATGTAGTATTGGGTCCATTACATATGTGTGCAAGGAAAGGGTAAATGGGTCCAGAGTAGTAAACATTTTAACATGGACTGCTATTTTCCCACTGAGGATAAGTAACAATGACCAGAATTTTATAAAATGTTTCAGAACCCTTATTTTTCAGAAAAAAAAAAAAAAGAAAGAAACTGCCTGGAAGAATTTTCAGCCAATTACTACAAACATAATTTCCAAGGCTCAAACTAGATCTTTTATTTGGATAGCTGTTCACTGACTAAATTATTGTTTTTATACAGGAACCAGCAGAGTTGCTGTTATCCTTGAAATGCATTGGCACAGGATGAGCTGAGTCAACACTCTCTTCAGATTTATAAAGGTAACCTACCAAGTATCTGGTTCTGTGAGTGTCTCCAAACTCACATGTGCTCTAAAACAATTAATCTGAAAAGCACTTATCTGACATTCTATTTGTCTTTTTCTCTTTAGTGTATGGCTTTTTGTATTAGTTCAACTTCAGAGCATTTTCATCTATAACAATTGGTTTAAAAGTAAAGCTCAAATTTTCAAAAGTGTGAATACAATGCCCAATCTACAAAAGCCAGTCATGATGGCCTGGTCACAGAACTATGGCCATGTACAAATCCTTCAATAATGCATGCAAAAGCGTGTGTGTATTTTTGCAAAATCATAGAATCATAGAATCATAGAATCATAGAATATAAGGGTTGGAAGGGACCCCAGAAGGTCATCTAGTCCAACCCCCTGCTCAAAGCAGGACCAATTCCCAGTTAAATCATCCCAGCCAGGGCTTTGTCAAGCCTGACCTTAAAAACCTCTAAGGAAGGAGATTCTACCACCTCCCTAGGTAACGCATTCCAGTGTTTCACTACCCTCTTAGTGAAAAAGTTTTTCCTAATATCCAATCTAAACCTCCCCCACTGTAACTTGAGACCATTACTCCTCGTTCTGTCATCTGATACCATTGAGAACAGTCTAGAGCCATCCTCTTTGGAACCCCCTTTCAGGTAGTTGAAAACAGCTATCAAATCCCCCCTCATTCTTCTCTTCTGCAGGCTAAACAATCCCAGCTCCCTCAGCCTCTCCTCATAACTCATATGTTCCAGACCCCTAATCATTTTTGTTGCCCTTCGCTGGACTCTCTCCAATTTATCCACATCCTTCTTGAAGTGTGGGGCCCAAAACTGGACACAGTACTCCAGATGAGGCCTCACCAATGTCGAATAGAGGGGAACGATCACGTCCCTCGATCTGCTCGCTATGCCCCTACTTATACATCCCAAAATGCCATTGGCCTTCTTGGCAACAAGGGCACACTGCTGACTCATATCCAGCTTCTCGTCCACTGTCACCCCTAGGTCCTTTTCCGCAGAACTGCTGCCTAGCCATTCGGTCCCTAGTCTGTAGCTGTGCATTGGGTTCTTCCGTCCTAAGTGCAGGACCCTGCACTTATCCTTATTGAACCTCATCAGATTTCTTTTGGCCCAATCCTCCAATTTGTCTAGGTCCTTCTGTATCCTATCCCTCCCCTCCAGCGTATCTACCACTCCTCCCAGTTTAGTATCATCCGCAAATTTGCTGAGAGTGCAATCCACACCATCCTCCAGATCATTTATGAAGATATTGAACAAAACCGGCCCCAGGACCGACCCTTGGGGCACACCACTTGATACCGGCTGCCAACTAGACATGGAGCCATTGATCACTAAAATTTGAAGCTAAAATAACAAATGCAGTTATGTGATTGGTAATGAACCATAACTACCCTCACACAATCACATTTTCAATATCTTCCCCCAATCTAGAGGTCCTGAATAAACTAACAACGGAACAAATCCAATGCAACTAGACTGCTGTGTATACATTTGGTCTTGTGTAAAACCTAGGGATGGATTCCTTAGAAGCTGTCTCTACTTTAGGTTTTTCTAAAGACCTAGTCAAGGAGCTTATTATTAGGGGGGGGTGGGGTGCCCACAATGTTAGGCCACATGTATAGAAGAAATTATCCTTGTCCCAAAGAAGTTACAATCCAAGAAGTGAATATAGAAGTAATCTCCTCTAGACATTACATATATCATAAATTAACAATTAGCTACTCTCACACCACTTCACATAACAAGATGCATTAAAGAGGGGTAACTGTTGTAGCCCAGTTCTGTAGTGGTGGTTGATTATTATTGATTTCTAATTAGTGACGGCCCCTAAGTCCTATAATAGGCCAGACCACCATCGTCAGTTGATCCGGAGCTGGACCATCAGACTCGTTTGGCATGGCAAGGGCTCACAAGCAGGTTCAGGGCACACTGAATACTGCTGGTTATCAAACAGCCACTCTGATCTCTAAGTCCAGTTTGCTCAAAGATAGGTTTAACCTGTCCCAGGAGTCTAAGCCTCCTGGGGGGTGGTCTCTGCTGGGCACTCCTCGTGGTCCCATCTGGATTACCACTGGTAGCTGGGTTCTTTAGTGGTTATGGCAAGTTCTCTCTCTAATCTTTCTTAAAAACTCTATTGGTCCTCATGCTTTCCTACTACGATACATATTTATTTATTATATTCCCTTGAAGTAACTGAGGTCTATTACAGAATTTTTTCAACGTGTAGTGATTTTAAAACATGTCCAACAGTTCATCTAGGCCCAAGAGGCTTATGTAAACTTTGCCTCTGCCTGGGAACATGAACCGCATGGAGCGCCTCCAGCCCAACTAAATCTTTTACTTCTTTTTCAGTTAAATGATTCCACCAAAAGTTGAGACAGTAGCTATAATGGATTGTTACTATAATTTTGCAACATTTTAATGAGTCAGAGTGTCAGTCTGATGTTAGGCAGGACCACCAGTTAAGTAAAAGGCATACATGAACTTTGTTACTGAACACTCTGATGGAGAGTATATATGACAAGACATGGTTAATTTTCATCAGTTGTAAACACCATACTTTTCTCCAATTGCACTGAACTAAGAATATTCACTGGAGTCTCAGTTGCCTGGCCATTGTGTGATGGTAGTGTGGTATCTTTAGAAAACGATTCACTTGAAAATGATTGTCCCTAGAATCTGACATCCAGTTACCCAACTTAGATCTCACATTGCGATCTTTAACTGAGAAGAGCAAATTGTTGGTTGGTTGTTATTTATCTGTATAATAAGATTCCAGGAATGTCACAGTGTGTGTCACTCTGAAGCCTAAAATGTCTGTTGAATCAGCGTGAAACAATGGAAGCAGCTATGAGCATGCTTGAGAGCTCTTTTTGTTCAGACTATCACCAGGTTGAACCATCTCTGGGTTTTGCGATCTGTGAGGGTATGTTTGCACAGCATTTTGGACTGAGCATCCCAGCCCGGGTTGACAAACTTGGGCTAGTGGGGTGCTGGTGCTCTAAAAAGAGCTGTATAGACAGGGTTCAAGATTTGAAACCCACCTCCCTCCCTAGGCTGTCCAATTTTTAAGTGTACAGTTACAGTAAGGCATGTATCTATGCCATACCAAGAATCCTAGATCATTGTGATATCAGAGGTAACTCGACAAATCACCATCTATATTCCACAGCTAATTTGCATGCAACAATTTAATTGGTTTTCTGAGAGAGACTGTACAAATGGTGGATTCCTTGGTTCAACTGCCATACCCATAAGTCCAAATGCCAGCTGAACAAGTCAAATACTAATTTCCCGGAGCAACCCACACCAAACACAAAACAACACAACCACCCACATTACAACACAACCAGCACACATAATAAATCACAGAGCAGTCATAAAAAATGAAATAAAAGTCATAGGTTTAGTAACTGCACCGTGATTTTTGATAAAAAATAATACCTTGACAAATGAGGGGGCTTTGACTATTCTCAGCAGCACCCTCCACCCCAGCACCACAATCCAAAGCCCAGCCCTGTGAAGTGGGGAGGCCCCTAGGGAGGGGAGGGAAGAAGGCTGGAGAGTAAACCCACCTCTCACTCTCTGCCGGCAACAATAGCTCCTGTGTGCCCCAGGCTGGCCCCAGGGGTTGAGAGTGAGCTGGCCCCACACTCATCTTGGAATGGGAAGCAGTGTCTCCTGTGTCCCATGGGTCTGGGCCCAGCTCCCCACTCCAGGCATTGTGGCCTGGTGTACAGAGCTGGCCACCTGTCTGTCATGATGGGAGAGGAACAGGAAAAAATTGAGTGAGTGGCAAAAAATTGGGCTGGAGCACTCATGGGAAAAAATAGTGGGTGCTTATCCCCCAGTCGCCAAACAGCTGTTTGGTGGCACCCCCAATGAACTATTTGGCCGCACCCCCGATTAGCTAAGCAGGGCACTGCCAAACAGCTGATTGGAAGCACTGCCAAACAGCTGTTTGGTGACTGGGGGATGAGCTTGGGAGAGGTTGGAGATCAGCAAGTGGGTGGGGGCCTTGGGGAGGGGACAGAGCAGGGGCGGGAAGAGGCAGAGCACACTATGGTTGTCACCTGTCCAGGTTTTCCCAGGGTTGTCCTTTTTTTTGAGGTAGCTGTCCCAGATGAAGTGGTTCAAATGTCCTGTTATTTGTACCTCAGAGATAGCGGCCCTTGCACACACCCTTCATTCACCACCCAAAAAAATCTACAGCACTTATCCCGCATGACCCAACCCAACACACAACAACATAACCAGCACACACAATTACCCCAAATATCACTCAAAAGCCTAGAACATCTGCTGATTCAGTGTGAAGTAAGGGAAACAGCTACAAACATGGTTGTGACATTCCCCTCTCTTGTTATCTGGACTGGAGATCTGCTAGGTCACTCCAATCCTTGACTCTGGGAGCCAGCCTTACCCTGTTCTACTGTGAGAACCCCCACTCCTGGGGGTTCACACACAGCCTCTGGCATGTAAGCTGCTCCTTGGATTGTGCAACTGAATGACACTAACTAATATCTCTGGTCACAGACACAATGCTAGGAACCTCCATCTTTCAGTGTCCATTTATGCCTACTGGACACTGCAAGCTTATAGAAGTTTGTCAATTTAACAAAGAAATTGATATGTACCAGGCTTGTTATCCCAAGGAGAGTCTCTGACATGCTTTAAACCAAACACACTGCTTCAGGTAGAATAAACAAACAGATTTATTAACTACAAAGATAGATTTTAAGTGATTATAAGTCAAAACATGTCAGATTTGGTCAAATAAAATAAAAGCAAAATGCATTCTAAGCTGATCTTAACACTTTCAATGCCCTTACAAAATTAGATGTTTCTCACCACAGTGTGGCTGGTTGCTCTTCAGCCAGGCTCTCCCCTTTGATCAG